>NC_086286.1:96707789-97010819 GCF_963924245.1 Chroicocephalus ridibundus | reverse complement strand
TTACTCCAGCCTCATTTAAGCCCCTTCTCTCAACCACTCTGGCTCAACTGTTTTGTCTTTGTGAAACTTCTACTTAAAGCCCAAACAGCACACCAAGGGATTTGGACTTCCCTGGGCCTGAATATGAGTAACCAGTTCATGACCTAGTCAGTTGTCTGCATTAACAAGATCAGATCTAACAAAATCTACCTCTGTAGGATACCAAATCTTGGTAAACAGCTGCCCATAAACCCCCTCAAGATGCTTATATGTGACTTTGAACTTCCTGATAAATATGCAGGCTTCCACTCAAACTAAGAGGAAATACAAGAATTAAAGCCACTGGGTACAGAAGATGAAAGACTTTAAAAAGCCCAAAATACCTTGAAGTACAGAAAGGTGCAATAACAAAAGCAGAGACTAATGTTAACTACTTAATTCTGTAGAAAATTTTACAGAACCAGAACTACAATGAGTTTCATGAAGTTGGAGAGTCCAAAACATCTGAAATGTGATTAATTAGCACCTACTCAGCTTCGTTCTGATTATTATTCTCTACTGTACCACGCTATCTTTGTTGTTCCTCACAAAAAAAACACATAAGAACTATCAACTGTGGAACAACAACATTGCTTTCAGTCTACAGACAGCCTTACACACTAAAACTAACCCTCACTGCAGTCACTCATCAACCTAAGCGTACCAGTACAAAGCCTAGTGGAAGCTAGCAGCTGTCTTATCAAAAGCAGTAAAGCAATACTCAAAGTTTTACATTGATGATGATCTAGTAATTAAGGAATTTTATATATAGTACAACCAGTTTCTGGCTTGTGTATCAAGAGACCTACTAGTAGTTAAAAAAAACTAGCTACAAAAGAGTCTTCAAAACTGACAAGAGGCCTGGCTTTAAAAGTCACTGTAAACAGTACATTTTTCATACAGCAGGTAAGAATATTTTTGTTTAAAAAAGGTATTAAATCTCACCTGTACCAGGTATTTTTGGCTTCCATACATTACATACTGGGGGGCAAGACTGTAGATCATGTAACTTGTATGAAGAACTATCAACAGAAGTATCATACAGAGAAACAGGAGCGCTTGAGGTCGAGTTTTTCCTCGCCTGATTTTATAAAGCTAAAAACCAGAAAACATACAAATATTAGCATGATGAAGTTTTTTTTTCTGAATACATTTAAAATCCTCTAATTCTGACAAAAGGGTGAGGCTGCTAAAAATTATCCTCTGGCAACTTGATTCCAATGAGTCAAAGCAGGTTTTCAGGTGTATTTACCTGAATTTCAAAGCACAGCTATTGAACCAAATTACTTGTTGTTTCTATTAGTGACCCCGAACATTTATAAAGCAGCAGTTAGTAGCAAGATTTAAATTCTGTCGGCTATCACTGATAACAAACTGTGCCTTGGTTTGTCAAAGAATATTGTCTGCTTTGGTCAAGGTGAGGTGCCATCTATCACCTCTATGAGATCTAGAAACAGAGGAGGGAATTACAGGAGCATATGTTGGCATCTTTTCCACTTCACTCTGCAAGAAATTATATAATGCCTCGCTGTCACCCTATAGATACTACTGTATTCTGAAATCCCCAAAGGCTCAGCTAGATTACCATATTAGGGTAAAGAAGCTCACAGCTGAGGGGTAAATGATGGAAGATCAAAACCAACAGCTAATCTCACAACTCACTGCAAGGACTCAGGGTCACTATTGAGAATTTTGGTCTGTCACCAGATGAAAAGGTGACAGTATTAAAGGGGAAGTAGGAACAGAAGCAGGGATATATTTAACCAAGCGTCATAGGCATGAACAGCATCTTGTTGGATACAAAGCTGCTTTCTCAAATACAGTAATATATTTGCATCATTTACATATGGCATATCACTGCACTTTATCTCTTATCAAGCTAAAACTTGCTTGCCACCTAAAAAGTAAGTCAAGCACCACTGACTGCATGCACATTTCAGATTTTGACCATAAAATTCACTAATACTTCCAGTATATCAGAATCATATGGCTTTAACTTAGAAAAGTCAGAAGCCGAAGTGACACTGATGAAACCCTTGAAAGAGTCAACTGACTATTACTTAAAGTAAAACATCAGTTTTGCTCTGGTAACTGAAGCAAAATGGACACCTTTCAAACACAGTGAAAATTGTACAATGGGCTTCTAACACTCAGATACAGACAATGCTATTTGCAAGATCCAGTAGTTATGAAACAGTACATAAATAATGACTATTTATTAGTATATTTAATATCACATATTTGTTAAACTTCTTACTGAGCATTATAAACTGAACTATTAAGTCATATTTACCCTTATCCAGAAGAACCATATACCCATATTTCGAATTCCTGCCATTGAAGTGAAGATAAAATACATAACAATAGTTGTAATAAGGATATAATCAAGTGGAAAAACCTAAAACAAGAACACAACCAGTTAAAAAGACAAGATAACATTCAAATTAGAAAACAAGCTCTTCCCCACTTAAAGCTCAATAAGCAGTTTCTACTTAGAACATCTGAGGTACTAAGAGTCCTTCCATTTAAGGTTTTACATAGCTGTATTTGGAGCCAGCTAATATAGCTTGCTGCTAATAAAACTTATACAATTAGTTTGGGAAAGCAACTGAGCATTTTTCTAAATATAAAGCTTGCCTGAATTTTGAAGCATTATACATTTTTAGGCCAAGAAATACTTAATTCTGTTCTGAGAGCACACTTAAAAGAAAGTCCTCAGTGGCAACAATCATTTTAGGACTGTATAGGCATTCTATTTGCAAGTATTTCTGAACATATTTGCATATAAAACTTTATTTTTATATTTACATTAATAACAGCTTGAGATAATACTGCTGCTGAACACTATTTTTCTCAGTAAACTGCAAGCTTAGGTGTTCAATTGTTTTAGAAACCATGGGGAAGCAATGCATTGTGCCAACCCGCTATACCAAAAATATGGAAAGAACTCAGGCAGGGGAGAGTAAAGCACTATCTTACATCAAGGCTTTTCTTTTTCTTAGCTTAGCCATGACTGCTTCCCAAATTCAGATGTGGCCTTGTTGCCTTCCAACCTACTGAAGTTAGCAGATGTTTGTTCTTATGTAGTGTTTGTTCCAAAGACTAATACATTACTATAACATACAGAACTGCATAGAGTGTAACATCTTTCAAGGTGCAATAAGCACATTAAAAAGTGAAAAAGAGCATTTACTGCACTTACGGGGGATAAACTACCAAGTACACAAACTAGAATGTAGGTAGGGCATGGGAGAAAGTTGCTTTTATTCTGTGCATAACTACAAGTGGTGTCATTCTTCATTGCCACTATGTTCTCAGAGGAAAGTTAGTTTCACACACCACCTTCCTCCAGCAACTGGCTTCCATCCACCCAAGATTTTCATATCAGTATCTAATAACTAAAAAAAATTGTTAGATGGAAGCTGCCTTGCTTTTACAGAACACACATCTAGACAATTTTGTTTTAACAAATTACTTGGGGAGAAGTGTAGTTTGCCTTTTAGCAGCTTACCAGAAGAGAGAAACATCCTTACTTAGGTATATCACCGATTTCTTTTTTTTTTTTACTTACTGTTTGAAGAACAGGTAACAGCATATTCAATGGATTGGTCAGATTAGTTCCTAAAATTATAAATCCCGAGTCGAAGCCAGCTGAATGCAGAGCTTTGTCTAAGCTACAGTAATTAAGAAAAATTGGGTAAGTACTTTGGTTCTCCCAGAGCTTTGTCTTCAGTTTAATTTAAAAACACAGCTCAAGAAAAGCTGAAATAAGCACAGAGACCGACAACTTTTTCATATCTATATAGACACACACTCTGTTTTACCACACTCATTGCACTTGTCCTATGAAAAGCTATATTGATTTCTGCATTTCAGCTTTTCCCTAGTTTGGGTCATAGACCTTATTTGCACAGTCTGAAAAATTAAAAATGCAACATTTGAGACCTCTGGTTAGTGTCAATCTTCATTGAAATCCACCAGACTTGCAGCTGGCTATATTGCTTTCAACACCATGAAACAATTACAATGTAATGCACATCATAATGGATTATACATGTCATTTACTGCAAGAATTTAAGCACCTGTTACCCAGCCCAAGAAGTACCTACATGCATTAAGATTCATTCAAGCAATCAGAATAATTCTGTAGTCTGAACTAAACTTCCTTAACGTGTATGCTTAATTTCTCTACTGAATGAGAACTGTTTTCAGCAGCAGTCAATCAAGCTGAACTGTGTCTGTTTTTGAATCTGCTTTAGCACATTTTGTTCAGTTTCAATATGTACTATTACAATGAGAAATGCATCTCTAGTTACAGAAACGTACCATAGAAAAGAAGCGGTCTGACTCTTGGAGCAAGCCACCCCTGAGTTTGATGTTAGTGCAGAAACTATGCAGTTTAAGTGGTTAAGAAAAGTGCTGAAATATACTTACTTTGACAAGAACAGAGAGACAGTGAAGAGCAGTGCCACGATGATGAAGAATACTCCCCACACAATCTACAAGTAAAGATTTATTACAATTTAACTGCAAGTCCTTGCAGTTGGTACAAGAAGTGAAGACTTGTCTAAGTTTCAACAAAGGACTAATGATCTTAGACCACCTCAGAACTCAAACACACCTGAAACACTAACTTTTTGGCAAATACTTGAGAGAAGTGCTAACAAAATGTTTATTCTGTTAAACAGGGTTTATGTCAAGCGTTTAAGAAGTTGATCATCTAAATGATAACCACCTCTTTGCCTGGTGGATACGCTAAGCTCAGAATCAAGCATTAAAGAATATCACATGCTATAGTGCAATACAGAAGCCTACCTGCAAGTCAAGTGTCATGAAAAACACAGATGAAATGTTACATTAAATGAAAACAGCATTTATCAGAAGGCACAATCTGTACTCACTGTATTAACTGGAAAACCCTAACTGTATACATGCATTTGACTAAGGAAAACTAGAGTACTATACCTGTGTGTTCACCTTCCAACAGGAGGTAACCTGGGCACAGCTTACAAGGAACATCTCACCTTTCCTGAGTGACGGCTTCCTTCTGTAGCACTACTCAAACACTCAGTGACCAAATCATTTGGAGGGAGCAATGTAAAACTCAGTAACCAAGCCCAAACACCAGGTCTACTTTTTTTTTGCTTCTGCCTGCAAGTCCTCTCAGTTACTCATCAGTATTGAGTATTTCAAAGCATTTTTCAAGGTTCAAGTTATAGAAGTCATCAACTTTACAAAGTATTTTGACTCAAAGGTTTAAGTCACCTAGAAATTTAACTTTGAAGTGATGTGAAGACTTGAGAATGGACTAGGAAAAAAAGGATGCTTATGAACACTAAAGTAGTAGGAAAAATATCTAGATTTTCTTGAAACTCAAGTGTTACTTAAATAATACTATTCAAAAACACTATATATCCACAAGTGATTAAAATAAGATGAGATTACTACAACCATAACAACCACCAGGTAAAGGTCTCTTCTGGTGCGGGTTCTAGAAGAACTTCCATACCACTTTAGCTGCTCTAGGAGAGTCATTTGCCCCACAACCTCCTTTTGCAGTGCACACCTTACTCAAGAATTTTAAACCTAAACAAGTATAACAGCTGTGTTTTTTTAGCCAGCAAGTCATAAGCATAGATTAAGTACAGGTAAAACATTTTTAAGGATCACTATATTTAAATCAGATACTGCTTCTGTTTTTTAAAATCAGCAACAGCAGGCTTTTTTTTGGTAAGCTTTCGCACACTAATATGGAACTGCCTGATGTACAAAATAAGAATAGAATTTCTTGGCTAAACCAAGGCAGCCAGGAGTAAATGAAGATACCAGCAGTTAAGATGGGTTTCTGCAGTCAGATTTTTCAGTTTAAGGGCTAGATTAAAATAAGCAAAGAGCTTAAACTAGAAGATTTAGTCCCTGAATACAGTCAAAGTATGAAAAGCTTATTTTAAACAGGAATAATTCAGGCAACTTAGCAACAGAACTGAAAGTAGCATTCTGATACTTGTACATTTTTTTCCCTGATTTCCTTCTCACTTTTTAATCTTTAGAAATTTCTTTCTATTCTTCTATGAACAGGCTGAATCAAGTAGATTCAGAGAAATAAGGTTGTTCCTTAAGATCTTAATTAAAACACAGGAAAGTTTTTATATGCCTACTCGATGATCCCAAGGGTCTTTTCCAACCTAAATGATTCTATGATTCTACCAAATACAGCACTTGAGCCAGCGACTTCATTCTCTAAACTGTCCTCAACAAGAATACCTCCTATTATTTCTTCCTAAGCTGCAAGCTAGTTCAGTAAGTCATTCTCCACTTCTTTGGTAGGTTTTCTCCCTTACCAACCTTTCTTTGGAGTGTGGGGCAGGTTAGGGGATGGTGCACAGAAGTGAGCCTCTATAGCGAACCCATTCGGTTACAGCTCCAACAGGATCACTTTATTTTTCTGTGACCCTAGTCACAGAACATGCTCAGATAAGCATGCTGAACTTACCAAAACAATAATGTTTTCAGACTGTTAAACCTGAGACAACTTAGAATTTCCAAATTCTATATGCAGGAACACAATGCATGGTCTTCCACATGAATGAGGGAGTCTCATTGCTACTCTTAAATTATTTTATTAACCTTAAAACTTGGCACACAGACATCTTGAAAAGGTTAAGAACTTTATTACAGCTGCTCATTAAAGATGTTCAGAGTTATAATGCTATTATTGCTCATTAACTACTGAAGATAAGCTTCTGTCTGCAAACTCAAATATTAGAACATTGCTTATAAAACAACTCAAATTATGTAGGCCTCATTAGGTACAGATTTACAGATTAATATCGAAGTAAGTATTAACTTGTGCATTTCCACATATTTAAGTGTATTAAATTTTACCTCACCACAGCTAACTCCCACTAGATATTAGCCATACAGGAAACAGACATTTAAATACAATTAAGACCCAGAGTCTGAAGCTTGCATTACTTCATTGCCATGGCCAGTAGAAAGGTATCTATGTCTCCTCTGGAATATGTCTGTCTTCTGAAGTGGTACATAATATTCTTAGACGTAGATAAGTGGTTGAAAAAGCACTCCTTTTCCTGATTCAACCTCAACTCCAGTCCCATTAAAAATGAGATTGAAAATGTTAACACTAGAGACCTTCATTCTATCTTAGTTCATCCTGTATTTCCACAGTGCTATTAAGACTACTGAACCATAAGTGATTTGCAATTAACATCAACCTACATTTACACAATTTCAGAGCATCAGTTGACTCAGGCCTTTCACAGAAAGGACCCTTGTTTTCCTACCTAGATTTTCCTTGTACCTCAACTGATTACAGACCAATGGACACTTGGTTTCTAGTCCATTAACCATTACTTGGCCAACAATTAGGAGAATACCAACACTCAGACCAGCAGTTGAGCCTGCAATTTACATAGTCCAGCTGAGCCTTATCAAGTAGTATCAACCTGACCTACATTAAAAACATACCTCCAATTGGGTAACATTTGGTATCTGGGTAAGGGAATGAACGAGTACTACCTATCATTCCTCCTCCCACATCAAGCCTAAGATAGGCTAGAAAAACATTGCAGCCGGAGCTATATGCTCACTGCTGCCTTTTACTTGTCACCTATACCAGAGGACAAATCTGTCATCCACAATCTTATTGTGACACTACTGTACTGCTGTTTACTAGCTTTAAACCAATTATATCTTCAAAGACTCTCAATACACTTAGCCATGAACATTTACAAAATAATTTTGCTTTGTGTCACAGCGTAAGTGAGAAGGAATCCAAGCCCCTTAGAACATGAATACATGTTCAACCTCAGAGCAAAGGACAGCACTTAATCAAAAGCTCTTGTTCTCTTAGCAGGACTATTTATCAACTGATGGTGAAAAGCTTTCAGTACTAGAACAGGCAAAAACCAAAAAGCCTGGGTTTCAGCCAAACAACCCACAGAGGAATTTAGTAAGGTCATTACCAAAAAAAAAAAGCAACCCTTGATTTATATTAAGGGAAGTCTGACTTTCAATGCAAGACAGTCTTATTTCCTCCCTAGTCCTTTTGAAAGCAGGACCTCAATACAACCATACCTCAAGCTATGTTACCTCCTCCACTACAATCAGTTTGAACCGCTCCATTGCCAGGCCACTTCCTCATATCCCTCAGCTACAAAACACAGACTCCATATCCACCTGTACTCAATCATTTGCTACAGAATAGGTTTCAGAGCTGCTGCCTTACATTTACATCACTTTGATCACCTCTAAGTGTCTGCTTGGGTCCTCTAATCTACAGTCTGTTGTACAAGCTATTATGCATACAAGTAACTTTCAAAAAACAGCAAACCATGTTTTTATGCAAGACTGCTGATATTACAAAAACAGTAATATTACAAAACCTACCAATACAACTTACACCCCTGCCTGAAATGAGTTCCTTTAGCATCTAAATAGAAAGCTTCTACACAGGCAAGCAAGGAAACAGCTAAAGCAGAAGACAGCAAGCACTAGTTTACTTAAAGCTTTGTTTCACATTTGAACATATGGGATTAAAAGACATGGCTAAGCAAAAGCCAGGACAAAAATGTCAATATAGGCATTTCTCAGTAGTAAAAAAATGGAAGCATGCTACTTCTAGGTCATAGTGGAAAGTTGAACTGTATTTCAGTTTAAGTCAGGCCAAATGATTTAGAAATATTCAATTGATTATTTTTCCATTGCTACTACCAATAATCAAGTCACAAATTGATAAGTCTTTCTGACATTATTCATGTCTCCGGTACCCTCCCTTCAACTTCCTAAATGATGGTGCTGGGGTCAGGGGAAGGTTTAAGTTCTTTAGAGAGCTCTTTGCCCTCTATCCCTGCTCCCAGATATCAGTCAAGTTAACTTGTTTTATCTATGGATAATTCCAAAGTTTTATGAGATAATCATAGAATTTAGGACTTAATTTATTCTGATCAGGAATGACCGCATGATCCACACACGTAGCTGGTACTTTAAAAACACTTCAAAATTAATTTCCAAAATATCAATAATATTTGCCCCTCCAAAAAGCTAAAAGAATATTCACCTGCCCAATTGTTTCCTACAGTGGGACTCACGTACCAACAAAAGAGAAACTGTGAATCTGCTTAGGACAGCTATTCCATGACTTTGAACTAACACTGAAGCAACACAAAAATTTATAGAGGCAGTCATCCTCTCAGGGCTAGTATCCATTAATGGGTTAAAGAAAACTGGTGGCACATTACTGAGCAGTTATGCTGACCAAGAAGCAAAAGCTGGATTCCTCATGGGAAAGACTTACTATTTATATTGGGTTTACATGGCAAGGTTTCAGTAGCAGGAGGGGCTATAGGGGTGTCCTCTCTGAGGAGAGGCCAGAGGCTGCCCTGTGCTGGACACAGCTGTTTCCAGCTGGTTCCAACTGACCCACTGCTGGCCAAACCTGAGCCCAGCAGCCAAGCTGGTGGCCCCTCTGGGAAAATGTATCTAAGGAAGGGCAAAATACCAGACAGTAGAGAGGAGCGAGAGCAAAAAAGTGAGAGAGCACCCTGCGGACTTCAAGCTCAGAGAAGGAGGTGCTGCTCCAGGCAATGGAGCACACATCCCCCCCCCCAGCCCATTAAGAGGACCATGCTGGAGCAGACAACTACACTCAGTCCATGGAGGGCCCCACATCAAAACAAGTGGATATCTTCTAAAGGAAGCTGCAACCTATAGAGATTCCACATGCTGAAGCAGGTTCTTCTGACAGAAACTACAGTCCATGGAGTAGACTCATACTGGAAGAGCAAAGTGTGAGCAGAAAGCAGCAGCAGAGTAGTATTATGGACTGATGGCAACCCCCTATTCCCCATCCCCACTGTGCCACTCCAGAGTCACAACTAAAGGAGTGAAGCTGAGCCTGGGAGAGAGTGGGGGGAGGGGCAGGAAGGCATTTTAAGTGGCCTTTATTTTTTACCATTCAAATAAATTTTAATTCAAGTCTGTTTTGCCCATGATGGTAACTGGTAAGTGATTACCCTGTCTATCTCAACTTACCCATTTTTTCTGATCTTATTTCCTCCCCCATCCTGTTGATGGGGAGTGAGAGAGCAGCTAAGTGGGCATTTAGCAGCCACGTTAACCCACCAGATTATTACATGACATGACTTACTTTCCAGAAAGTGTCAGGTAACCTCGCAAACATGGGTTAAAAAATGATTGTTAGATATAGCAGAACACTTAACAGTAAGTTATCACTATGTAAACTTAGGATATGAAATATTCACACTTCTTGCCTGTCATGCTGCCAACCTCCCTGATGCAGAAGGGGCAGTGTGAGTGCAGGAAGGAAGCCACACCACCTTTGAGGCAGCTAAACTGACTCCTGACAGCACCTACAGTCTGCATTAACACTCTGCCAGCATGGCTGTTATCCAAGCAATTGTCTACAGTTTCCCCTCTTTCAGCTCTCTCCAGAGGAAGGACAGAGGGGGAATATAAAGCCCATTAAAAAAAAAATGAATAACCTAGCCCTCCACCCTCGAGACCATATTAACTGTACCTATGCTTCTCTAAAGGCCTTCAGCAGCAGGTGGAAAGACTGACACATCTATACAAAGTCCTCATTAAGATTAGATAGGAGAACAGTTTCTCTCTCCCTTCCTAGAGTTGAAGTGTACCACTATCATTTATCAAGAGAACACTGTTCTCTTTGTAGTACCTTCCATGTACTTGGACTGATGTCAGTGCCTTTAAGTCCCCGCTTAGGCTAAGCAACATGAACGTGGTCTGTTCACAGAGGTCTCAATCTTCAAACCAGGACACATAATTTTCTTATATTACTCACCTTAGGTATCTCTTCAGTTGGTTCACAATTGTTTTGAAGTACCACATGAAAAACTGATGCAATACTCCAAACTTACCATTGTGGAGCAGACTTCCATGTTTCACAACCTATAGTCTTGTTCATATATTGAGCAAACATAACTATCTGCTCTGGAGTTTTTTTCCCCAACAGTTTTTACACCAATATAGTATCAGATGAAAGCACAAGAAACCATAATAATAAAAAGGAGAAGCAGTAAATTTGTTATTGAAAGGAAACACTACATTTTGTAGAAAGAAGTTTGACATTGACAACCCCATGCTGACCATTACTCATTTAGTTGAGATCTTTGAGGTGCTGCTTTAGACTAAATTAAAATCAAAGCTAACTCAAAGATAAAGCTTAAAACAAGTGTTCTCAAAATTTACTTTATTCCATGTCAAAGAAAGCTTACTCTAAAGAGAAAGAAGTTTTGACTTTAACAACAAATCACAAGCTAATAGATATTTAACAGCATTCCTGAACACATTACTCTGTTCTGCTAGTCCCAGTAAGAGTTTGCAACTCTCAAACCTGACCATCCCAAACACAAAGCAGAAATAGTGTTTTCCATATCTAGTACTTGCCTCACAACAAATGGAATTTCTCTTGAAGTCTGAGAAACAGACACATTCTTGAGGAATAATATACACATTGTACTAAAGATATAAGTTAATTGTTGCAAAAGCAGTAAGCAAAGCTCCAAAATATTTTCTGCATTTCTACATTGATCAGAAGTATTATAAATAGATATTAAAATATTTCCTTTTCATGAAAGCCACTAGGTTGAAGGATTAACAAGTTACATATGTACAAAGATAACTCAAATGCTATTAAAGTAAAACAGTCCTGTAAGAGTTAAGGTGTTATTAATTGACAGATATTATCACCTTCACAGGACAGCTCAAGGAAGAAATCAAAGTAAACAAGTTCTGTAACATGCTTCATAGCACAACCCTATTCTAAGTGAAAATCTGTCAGGAAAAAATTATCCACCTGCAACTCCCATTTAGTCTGCAATTTTAAAGTCACAAATTCACAGTAACTGTCACATTGAGAGAATAAAAAGCATTCAAACCACAAGAACAAAGAGACACTGGAATACCATCTTGACCATAAGTGGTAATCTGCAAGTAACTAATGCTATTGTACACTATCCTGTAAGAACACAATGAACTGTTAAAGTCCTACACGCAATAGATACGGCCACTGCATTTATCAAAGTTAATGTGAGAAGTTAAAGAAACTACACAAGCTGTTTTGAATCAAAGGAAGCATCCAAACTGTTAAAGTGAATAGTTAGGGATACTTGCCCTTTAAATGAAAGGCTAAGTCTAGGTTTCTAATGTATCACAGAAAGATAACTCCACTAAATTTCACACCAGAGTTGAACAAAAGCTTTCAATATCAGCCCATTTCCATTGGTACTCGGCATTAACAGTAGCATGATGTTAGAGGAAATTACTTATACTCCTCCTTCAGCTTTTCAAAGTGCAGGCTACAGTTTAAAGTAATGCTAAAATTTCTTCCTACATCTAGTTGGCAAAAAATACTCTATATGGCAGTACTGTTCCATAAAAGTACTGGCTTTTAAAACCAGGTATCTACTAAAATCAAAGTCCTAAGATCAAAAAAGAGACCAAGATCAAAGCTTTGCCCCAGTAACGGTTTCCTTTGCACTGGTTAAGTATGAAGATGTAAGTTCCACACAGCTAGCTTACTATTGATCAAGTAATTACTTGGCAAGATGCTCATTCCAAATGCATATATTCTCAAAGTATCTCTCACCTCTGCTGGCTACATGTAATTTAGATTAACTTAAGCTACCTGACAGCTATAGAATTCTTTCTTCTCTTCTTCCCATTTTCACATGCCTGAGAAGGTAAGATATTCAGATTTTCCCTGGCAATGACACTACAGTAGATCAGCTAGGACTTGCTCCTTTTCAGTCTTCATCATATTTTAGGCAAAATAAAAGGTTTCCCTAGAGCTCAGAGCTTGCTATAGGGCTGTCACTGTGTAGTACAATAATAATTAGAAAAATAAGTAGTTGATATTCAGGATGTTAATTGATAAACTTTACCTACCATTTATATTGGAAGAAGAAAAGTGGAAGTCACTCCAATACGAAAAACTTTTACCTTTAGAGGCCGGATAGCTTCACAGAACTTTGTCCACCAGCTTTTCTCAATAGACTCCAGATGCCTCTCTCTTCTTCGAAGTGTCCTTAGTCTCTCTTCCAGTTGTTGTACAGTCCGTCTATCCCTTGATGACAGAGGCCGACCATCTCTGCACTGGGTACCAAAAAACAGTGCAAGAGATCAAGGGACATCAAATCAAGAAAATAGATTTGATATCTAGTTTAATGAGTTACAACAACTCCAAAGACTTTGTAGTATATAACTCACACTGTTTCTATGCATAGCAAGAGGATGAAGTGCAGAAGTCAGAAGCTGCAATAAGAGGAATTCCTATGAGGTGGTAGAAAACACTCTTCACAGTGAGGATGGCCAAAAATTTTAACAGGGTGGGTAGTCTCCATGTCTAGAAACACTTAAGTGCCCAGATGTGATCTGAATTACCTAACCTAACCTGAAAGAGGTCCTTGCTTTGTGTAGAGGGTTGAACCTGATGACTTTGAGAGCTACTTTCCAATTAAATTCCACAACTAAGCCAATATATTAAGCTTGGCATCTGTAGTTTCTTTCCAGCATTACACTACAGATACTCAGCTATGTTTCTTGTACTTGCAAGAGCAAGATGACCTGCTGCACCAAAAAATAACTTTACATAAATCTAAACAGGTGGCACCATTACCCCAAGAATTAGTTGAGTGTACCAGATAATTGTTAATTTGATGATTATGTTTAATAATGTACTTTAATTCTGAGCCTCTAAATACTGAGAAAGTACCATTGCACTCTGCTGTATACCAAGTGGCACATCCTTAAGTCTCAGTTATACGCTAGTAAGCAAAAGCAACAAAATAGGCATTAGGTAACTGAACCAGAATTGTTTTTAACATTGATGCTAATGTATCCTTAGATAAAACTGATCCTTAGATAAAAAAGGATTCTTGTAGTTTTAGTATCTCTTCCACTATGTATTTATAATTTTGAAATTCCCTATTCAGTTTTTTTCCCCTTGTACTTTAAATAAGCCTTCCTGCAAATAGTGAAACACTTCACACGCAGTGAAGTTAAAGCAAATCTATTTTGGATAAATTTCTCAAAAAGATTACAAGACTAAGATCACATTCTAGGCATATGTGAAAAATTGGAGATCACAATGTACTTCTAACAGGAACACATATTCTCCATATCTTAGTGAGTTAAAAAAGACTTTTTGAAAACAGTCCAAGCTCCCAAGCTGCAAGTCCAAGCTTTGATTATTTAAGATTAATGAAATAAAGCTATAAGGTGTACTAATAGCAGAAGACCATAATCTAATGAAAAGATTCAGTATGTAGTAAGTAGCAGACTTTCATACTTCTAGTTTTCACTGTATATTACCCTCAGTAACACTCACTTTCTTCATCACTTCATGCAAACGTAACTCAAGAACTGAGATTTCAATTACACAGAGGTAGAATCTTGACCATAAACCATAAATTAAAGAAAATTAGTTTATACTAATGGTCACTTTAATATATAGATACAATGGAAAGACTTTGTACTTTTTGATCCCATTTGTTACCTAGATCAAACAACAAGTGCAGTTGCTTGCAAACTCTCATAATCCAACATAGTCTTCTGTAATATATAATGGTCCACTTTTCAGGGAATTTTTTTTTTCATACTGATTTCAGTAATACAGATACCTTTGTCATAGTAGTACTCTAAAAAAGCCTAAACTTTGCAATTTAAACTGGGGGAGACTACTTTTTTAGGTTTCATTATGCAACAAGATTCTAGAACACTGAAGGTGCCCACACTGTGTGGAGCTAGCCAAGGATCAAGGGAGGACTGTTGGAACCATTTCAACGCTGCTGAGGTCTACTATCACAGAGCACACAACGGCACAGATGGACTGCCACAACAGAAGTGATGCATCTTAACGCCCCTTCCCCCCACCCAGTGCTGAGAAAACACTAGTCAAATCATTATCTGAAATAGGTTGGGAAAAGGCGTCCCTAGCATCTTGTATGTAAAGGAGAAATCTTCTCCTCCAGTTCGCACTCTTCGGTTGTTAAATATCCTGCTTACATTAGGCACAGCATTTCAGTGAGCTGCAAAGCCATCATGGGCTTATAAATGGTGCTAACATCCTAGGGATGTTTAGGATTCAGAACAGAGATTTCCATATATGCTTTTCATAAAGAAATTATTTATAACAGCAAGGTACATTAACTGGGAAGTGTGAATATCTAGGGCTGTTATTTATTCATAAAGATGATTAATAGTTTGATGAATCTAACTCATGACAGCTCCATGTGGCAAGTATCCAGTGTTGATAACTACATTGAGCAAGTATCAACAAATTGGATGCCATATCTGGTAGCAGACTCAGTGAGGTTAATATTCTTAACTTCTACAAAGTATCCCTTGCATATATCCAAGAAGGACTGGAGAAGTTTGAGGTTAGCTCATCAGCACTATTATTAGCTAGAGAGAAATAACTACTGCTTCAGGTCTGATAAAGAAAACCTGATCTTTACTACACAAGTGACCACGTTTGTTTCCAAATAATTAAAATAACTGCAAGCTAGTCACTTCTGACTTGCTATTCTTTCTGCAACAAAAACTCTCTGCAGCATGACCATAAGCCTGTAAGCAAGAAAAAAAGTCATTAAGCAAGTGAGAACAGTGAAGACCATACCTTTGATTTAATCCTTAATAAATGTTGCTCCACTTCTTCAATATCTTCAGTGTTCTCTAAACGTTCATAAGCTGCACTGGTAGTTCCCTTAATCAAGTTTAGGGGCAAAGCTGACATACCATAAGCCTAAAGTAAAAAGGAAACATACATACTCAAATTTTCTGCCACATGTTTTCATCTGATACAGGTAAAAAATACAGCAGCCTTAAAGTATCACTGCTATTTTTCGCCCTCCCCCCAAACTCCTTCCACATACTAAGGCAAAAAATTCTTTTCATGGTTTGAGCAAAACCTAACAAGCATGCTATGGAGATTCCAGTGTCCTGCATTGTTCCAACAGTACTTAAACGTAGCCCACTGAAGATTTATCAAGCTAGCCCTTGTGGTTTTTTTGTCAAATGACTTCACATCCCAAAACCTTAACTTTCCACTTTAGATCATAATCAAAATATTGTGTAATACAGTAACCTCTAGATATTGAAGTTACTGTAGGAACTTTTAGAAGCACAGTAGACACAATTTCTTTGTAGCCAGTAGTCTTCAGCTTCCTACATAATTTCATTTTAAAAGCAAGCATATGATTTACTAAAAAAATTCTGCAGTAAGTTAGGTAAACATGTAAACTCAGTTACATTCAAAGACTGCTTAGATACACATTCACAATCATAAGTTTTGTTGGCATTTACTCCTAGTTATTAAATCCTATACCATTCAAAGCGTTTGCCAGCTTCTATATCAACACTATACCCAGATTTTTTCCAATGCAAAGTCTGTAAGTTTTCTGCGAACATGAAGAGAAACAGATACTTAAGGTGAGATAAACAAGAAAATGCCACTATTTCCTCCCTGCTAACCTATGAGTCTTACAGATAAAGACCACAGTCAGAAGTTTTTCCAAGTAGTTTAGAGACATTAGCCATCGGCTTTTTATTTGTTTTACTGTGGGTGGGAGGCTGTTGGTGGCAGGTTGTTCTTGGTGCAGAGCTCAGCAGAAAGGATTTTCTTTTCTTTCTTTTGATCACAATTAATACATGCAGTTTAGTACTAGAGTGCTCATTATCTGAACATTCACTAGCTTCAGAAATAAGCATTAGAGATTTCCACAGGAATGCCTCTCCCTCCTCTGAGCACAGCTTTATATTTCATACTGAGAACAGATTTAACACAAATGCTAGTGTGTTATATCACCATACATGCTGTCAGATCACATGAGCTGTCTGTACAGAAGACTTGATTTGACCTGCTTAAGAACCTACTTAGGCATACTAATGACTCATGCGGTGCACTCAAAGCAAGACACTGTCCATTTTTTTGGGTGTATTTTTCAACATGCCATATACCCTGCCACCAACACCCATTTCTAAGCTCCTTTAACAAAGGAGTCTTAGTTACTAGTATTGTAGCTCAAAACCACATTAACTATTTAAATTAGTAAGCATTTCAATAAAAATATCTGACACTGACCCTACAAACTTCAGTTTCACTTTGCAAGCAATAGTACTCCATGGTATCAAGAAACATTCTCCCCAGTAGTAGGCTATGAAAGCATGAAACAGAAGTTTAGCAGTCTGGCAGCCTTGTTCACTACTGTGGAATTAGGTTTCTTATGTTTAGAGTGACAATTACCAGTAAATTGTCGGAACAGTGTCAGTTAAGTTCAACAAGCAGACAGCATGTGCATCTCTCAACAGGCTTCAAACCCAAGGAAACAGTGGAACCTGTTTTTAAAGCATTACACTTTAAAGCATTTAAGTAAGGGTAGGAGAAGAGCTACAAAAGGTAACTGTCAATTTCAGTCCCTAAGTTACAGTTTTTTTACTGTAAAAAGCTATAAAAGGGACAGACATCTCTTATCACAGGCTAGTAATGGCAACAAAACTTGACACTCTAGAAGTTCTGGTTTGAAAACAGCTATACAACCACAGGAAGGCCTACTACAAAATTAAATATTTTAGGTAAGGAAAAGAATTTAACTTAGGCTGGACTTTACAACTCTGTCCGTAAGTGTGGTTCAGCTCTCCCTTTAGAGTATCTCTTTTAAAAAGATAAGGCTGCTTTGCTATCTACAGGAGCTAAAAAGCAGTCTCCCCCCAGTCCTCATCTTCTCTAGGCCAAAGAAAGAATTCCTTCAACCTTTCTTTATGGGTTGTGCTCTCCAGCTCTCTGATCACTTTCACAAGCCTCCACTGGAACCTCTGCAGTTTTCCAGTTTCTTAAACTGGGGGACCAAAGTGAGACACAGTATTCCCAGGTGTGGCTTTGGAAGTGCAAAGTACAGAGGAATAATCATCTCCCTTGATCTACTAGCTATGCTCTTGCTGATGCAGCCCAGGACACTGTTTGCCCTTCTGCTGCGGGGCACGTTGCTGCCTCATGTTCAGCTTGCTGTCCACTAGGACTTCCAGGCCCTTTTCAGCAGAGCCATCCACCAGCTGGGTCAGACCCCAGCATGAACTGTTGCTTAGAATTAACCCATTCCAAGAGAAGGCCTTAACATCTTCTAAACCTGATGTCATTCTTGTTGGCCCAATCTTCCCACCTGAAAAATGTCTCTACAGTGGCTCTTACATTCTGTTGTATCTACCTCTCCCAGTTTGATATCAAACTCGATGACTATACACTCACCCCAGCATCCAGATCATTTTTGTAGACTGAATAGTATTTGGCCCATATTGACCCTGAAGAGCTCACTCAGGTCCGGCTGCTAACAGCATAGCTCCAGAATTTAGGTGGAAGTATAAACACTATCCAGGCTCATAACTAAAATACAGGGTGCAATTCTAACCGAGGTCCCTCTGTGGAACCCAAAACATTTCCAGCCAGAGCCAAAGGCATTCAGTATGTAGAAGCAAATACAGTAAAGAGATTGCTGTGACAATAGGCCTACACAATTTTAAAATCCTAAACTTAGAAGCAATTAAGATTTTACCATTAAGCAGAGACTTCCACCTGTTTGCTTCAAACAGCTACCATCAACTAACAGATAGCAATTTTTTTTGCCCAACAGAAATAGTTAAGGAATTAAATTTAAAGTTCTAAATCCAAGTTTCTATAAAGCAAACTGCAACTCTAAGCAATGCATTGTTTTACTGTTTTGCAGATGTGAATTATACTTGAGTATCAAGCTTGCTCTAGTGATAAAGGCAGCCTAAGTTCCTTCCTTGGATACAAAAGCTGGTAATAGTGAGATGATTATGCAAGTAAACCTCTCATCATCAGTGAGGGAAAAAGCCACACTGGTCCTTCAGGACATCAATATATAGAATAAAGGACAGAAAGATGAGCCATCTCATGTGATGTGTCACAGGTCTGAACGGAAGCTGTATTAGCTCAGTTTCAGGGCTGCATTTGCCTTAAGGCTGATGTAGAAATTCTAGGCTCCTCCGAACAAAGTTTTAATCCTCTGTGTTAGTGCAAGTGTAAGTTATTAATGGGCTATTGTTTTGGGCATCTGCAATTCAACAAGCAAGCAACATATCAAAGATAACACAGGAAAACCAAAGCCATAACAGAGGGCTAGTTAGTTTTTATACATGAATTTTGATAAAACAAGTAATTAAGCCTTAACTTATTTACACCAGTGAAATAACGGTTTCCAGGACTTATATTTAGACAACCTTTGCCTAGAAACGTTAAGTCAGATAAGAGGAAATGCACTAAAGAATAAAAAGTCATCCACACGTAACAGGCAATTACAGCCTACATAGTTTTTTCCACATAGGTTCTTCAAGATGAACTGAATCTAGTACTAACAGTAACTGTTCAGGTTGGTATCTAATAACTCATGCTGCTAAGTTAGGTCTTTAAAGTCTCAGGTTGCTATCACTACTGTTACTGAATGTCTGATCAGCTTCACCAAAACCCCGTTTTACAGCAGGAAAAAATAAATTTAAGTTTATAGTTAGAATAACTTATTTTATGGAAGAATCCCCTTTCTTGAACTCCCACAAGTGATCCATACAATACATAACCCCCTATCAGTTAGCTTAACGGCTGGAAAGCAAACCCAAAGAGCTCACTACCTAATGAGTACAAGTTAGAGGGCATTATCCTTGAGCAGCTGTCTCATTCCAATTTGAGAGTTTGCCCACAGGCAATAAAGATAATATCTCTGGATGGATGAAGTTCATATTTATACTTCATAGATTTCTTGAAGTAGGTGGCCTTCTATTCTAAAGGAGGAAAGGAAAAAATAACAGAGTAACATAAGCAAAGCAACAGAAAACCCAGCTTACCTAGCCTATAAAAAACACACCAGTCTAAACAAAGCTCTTAACACTTCTTATTTGTTATTTACAAAATTGGTAGCTAGGCCTGAGAAGAATTTGTAAAGAAATCTGTCATCAGTAAAGCAGGAGCCTGTAACTCACATGAAAGCAACAGTTAGTTCACTACTGTTTGTGCAGTATCAGTAGGCATTGAAGAACAGTGAGAAGCATACTGTAGCTGTTCTCTCAGCATGCCATTGAGCCCTAATATACTCTGTGCTCCAGAAAGACCACTAAAATACCTCAGTAGAGATTACATTAGCATTGCTTCCAGTTTGCTTATTCTTCACATCTCCTGTGACCCTTTCCTTCCCATACTGTCCACAGCAGATCCAGCTATTCCCCTGTCATTGCACAGTTAATATTTAGAAGGAAGAGCTGCTGTTCTGATCCTTTGGTCTCTTGCAGACTCAGCATCTTACAATATTTTAGACTTGCCAAACTCACATAACCCATGGCTAGATAAGGGAATAGGCTTTCTTATTAATTGCCCGGTATGTTAGTAGTCACTCATAAACAAAAGTTATAGAACAGGTGGAGTTGAGAAAAGTTGTACAATTATGTTTTACAAGAGCTACAGCAAGCAACTACTTCAGGGACAAACCTTTGAGTATTAAAAAGATCGAAAAAGGCTTTCCACTGGGAACTGTAGCTGCTAATTTAACATTTTTAAATTGCACAAGCTACCCAAGATTTCGACTGAAAAGGGTGCATTACTAATGTGGGAACACCTAATAAGCAACCAGATCAGTCATAAGCATACAGATCAGTCAAGAGCACAGAAAAAAAACACATTGAAATGAATATAGCAAATGCCTTTAGGAAAGGCTTAAACAAGTTAAAGCTAACTTTGAACATCTATTGCAAAAAGCCTGAAACCATCAGGCATCATTGTTTAGTTAGAAAATTATTATGTTTTACTTTTCTACATCTGCTATGCTCAACTAGTAAGATACAGCCTAATGATTAACTTGCAGCCCAAACAGGATAATTTCTCCTTGTTAGAGATCAAACAGAAGAGGTAAGTTGTGATCAGTTCAGTAGACAACCACCAATGTAACTGAAGGTAGTTTACCAACTTTTTCTAGTTAAAGATTTTTTTAAGAATTAAGCTTGTGATTTCAAGAAATTATCAGGAAGTACTTGTATAGCACATCAGAAAGACTCCCTATTCCATTTATTTTTACAGGGCCATATATCAAGTGGATATGGCTTTTAAATGCTGTCATTGAGGTATTTTAAAAGGTCTGTATATATAATCTTGGGCAAAAAGTGTAGAAATGAATCCTGATAAACATTTCTTGCCTAGCACTGCCCTCTAGTGAAGTCATATCAAACAGCTGAATAAAAAAGTAACAGTACTTCACTTGTTATTATATCACTATATAGGAGGCATAAGAATAAATGCTCATAACTTTATACAAATATTCAAATCCCTGTTCTCTTATAACAGCTTGTTTCAAGTCTTAATCTGAAAGTGTGACCATGAAAGACAAAATGTTCAATTTTAGCAATTAGACCCTGATCAAAAATGCATCTATTCAAGTTTTAAAACAACTCTAGTTTAGGGTACGCAATGAAGATGTACAAGCCAAATGCAAGCTAGTTTGTTTCAGTATGAATGTCCCACAAAAAAAATCCTCTATTTCAATACAATTTTGGTATAGAAGCGAATTTTTCTGTATTCATAGCCTAATTAGCTTTTTAAATTACAATAAGCACAAGGGAAGTCATATTACAATACGTTTTATCCCTCACAGCAATTGATATAGCTCAGTTGCCTACACTGAGCACTGTTTCATAAGGATACCGTGCACCCTTGTCAGCATTGCTTCTGTTGTAAGCTAAGCTACTACAATTAAGTAGCCTCAGATGTGGTACACTCATGTGTCACACCAATACACAAACTCAGAAGCATTGCCTGTAAGAGGAAATAGCACTCTACCTTTTTTCTTGAAACTGCACCTTTCTTCTCTTGTGCACCTAGACTGCATAGTTTTATTGAAAAGTAATCCAACTCTACAAGTAATAGTCATCTACTTTCTCATATTAAAGAAATCTGCTTCCATCTCCAGCTCTCTACACATGCTACCATTCCAAAGATAAAAACTGGAATTCAAGAATCTTATTTCCAGAACACCATTAAGGATGGCAAAGAGTGACAGTGGTTCACACATCCTCCCTAAATTGTGAAGAGTAAAGGATAAAGCCTTCTAAACACATCTGAAGATGGTACACCATCTCATTGACAGTTGTGGGATGTTTTGCTTTGTTTTTTGGTTTTGGTCTTTTTTTGTTTTGTTTTTTGTTTGGTTGGGGTTTTTTTTTGGAAAAGCACATCCTACACAGCTTGGAAAATCATTCAACATGCTAACTAGTAAAATTTCAATTCTTTCATGGGAAGTTTTAGTTTCCAATCTTCAGCTGCTAAAAGAGGATGTAAGTTTTTGAAAAAAATTCTAAAAAATTCTCAAAGCATGGAACAAATAGACTAAACTGAACTGGTATGCTCAGTATGGCATTTCTTGCATGATCTGTTGTGCACAACAAACAGTCCCCAGAGTACCTGTTTATCCATTTCTTTAACACTCATTACTACAGTATCTTTCTAATACTTCCACCTTCATTTTTCATATTAACGCTCCCTCTCCACCATACAAAGACTGTCTCATTTATCAATGTTTAAGTGGACAAAAAAATGCAATCAAGGTTTGTAAGACACAGAAACTGAGTATGACAGCCTCTATACTACAGTATGCTGTTCTACTACTCACACTAAGCTTGTGCTTGCTGGACGTATCATCTGTAAAAAAGTTAACTCTGACTCAGCTGTAATACTGAGCATAATTATTATGCCCAGTTGCCATCTTCTGCATTGCTCCATCAGGCTTAGAAGAGCATTAACCACCAAACAAAAGATTAATCTCCTTTCAAGCTACAACTCTAAACAAAATACAAAACTATCATTGATCCAGCAGTTTAATATCTACAATTCTCCAAGACTGCAGTAGCAATCAGATTGTTAAAACAAAGAACACTTAAATTGGTTCGCTATTTCTGTTATTTACTGCTTCGCAGAGAAGTGAACATAATCAAATAACTACATTTCTTTTATATTTAAGAATTGACATTGAAGTGATCAAGTAGTAATGACGATGCATGCTACTAACTTGTAGATTTCTCAGTAACTGTTTGATGTCTACTTAAAAGAAAATTGGTAGCAAATGACTGCTTTTAAGGTTAGACAGATTATAAAAGGCTTTAAGCTTTTTGGCTGTTAAAAAAAAATAAGTCAACTGCAAGAAAAGTAAATCATACCCTGGACAAAAACAGGTGTGAAAAGATCATTAAATCTGTCACAAGACAAACAGCTTTAACACCTCTTTCAGGATGGAAGAAAAAGGATCATTTTACAGTTTCATAAGAAATCAAACCATGCTTATTAAATGTTTTGGAAAATTACAGAGCCAATTACAATCATCCTTCAAGGACATGCTAAATGAGATGCACAAGATCACTCAAAAGTTAATCTGCCTATCATTGTGTGAGTAATATGTTATTCTGCCTTGAATTCAAATAGCAATCTGGAGCTGACAACAACTATTGTATTAATACCTAAGGCAATGTAAAACCATTTCAATGCAAAATACATTAATGAAAGAATAGATGCAAACTACATCATCTGTGAAACTGTTTCAAACCAAGCACTGCAGCCCTAATTTATCATTTTCTTGTTATATTCCACAGTTATAGACATGGAAAGCTGTCAGTATAATCATCAAGGTCATGGATTTGCAGGGCCCTCCTGAGGATCACTTGTTCACATTTCTTACAAAACAATTTTAAATACTCCAGTATTATGCATTACAAAACATAAAGTCTACTTCTTTTGGCGTTAAAGCTGTGAAACAGAAAAGCAACTACCAATTCAAGATTACACTGAAAGTTGTGCCATACCAAGAAATAAATTTAAACAGTGTTACTCATTTAAACATTGCATATCCTTGAGAAAAGTTACATCAATGCTTATGCTCTTGTCAGTTATATGGACTTATCTTTCAGGTGAGCATTTGTAACAGAGTTCATCTACACTTTTGATAAACCACCATTTTATGATTTCCCCTTAAAAAATTAAAAATTTATAATACACACCCTCCCTAGTTGCATCTTCCTTCCCTTCCCAGTTTCCCAGAGTGTCAATTCATGTCAAGAGAAGACTATTCTTCAGTGTATTCAGCAAGGAAATGCAACATGAATTGTGAGTTTTAGTATTATGTTCTAGAAGACCACACTAGTGAGGATCAGCTCAAAGTTAATCAAAAGAAACATAACTGCAGCTTCCATAGCTAAAAATACTTTTCTATTTTTTACATCCATTTGCAGATGCATGCAAGCTTCCTTCTTGTATAACCAAGTTGTTAAAGTTAAAAAGATAGAAGAAATAATCTGTATAGTTTAGATTAAAAGCAAATATTAAGTGTTTGGGTTTGGTTTTGTTGGTTCCCCCCCCGCCCCAGAACAGGCATATTCTCCCCTCTAGTTACACAAAGAGCTTCTGAAAATTGCCACCTATCAAACTATTTAAAAGTTATTACTACCCTCTGACACAGAACAGTCTTGCAATACTTAGTAGTCTCCAAAACATGGAACTACCTACTTTTCTGAACATACTGTGTGCTTTTTTCAATGAAGTTGCCACTGCACTTTTTTGAGCATTAGCTGTACTGAGGTGAATAAATAATAGTAAGAATCTCTGATAAATCGTTTTCTCAAAAACAGCTGTGGTAGAACAAAGAGTTGTCCAACATGAGTTAAACGGGGTTACAACAGTAAAACCAGTATTGTGGAATTAAATTAACCCAATAAAGAACCAGCCTCATTGTCAACCACTGTCCCCTCAAGACTTGCATAGGCTAGAGCCAAGTTTAAACAGAGAAGACATCTCAGACCATAAGGTACAACACAGTAAATGCCACCATCAGTATCACCACTAAATCCTGCAGGTCCACGTAGTAGACAGACTGCAGAACCCCTGAGGTTGGAAGGGGACCTCAAGAGGTCATCTGGTCCAACACTGCTCAAGCAGAGTCACCTAGAGCTGTTTGCCCCAGACAGTGTCCATACAGCTCTTGAATATCTCCAAGGAGAGAGACTCCACAATCTCTGAGCAACCTCTGCCAGGGGTCTGTCACCCTCACGGTGAAAAAGTTTCCTGATGTCCAGAGGGAACCTCTTTTTGTGCCCTTTGCCTCTAGTCCTGTTACTGGGCATCACTAAAAATGACTGACTTTATATTCTTTGCACTCTCCCTTCAGATTTTTTTTTTTAAACACACATTGATAGACTTCCCATGAGCCTTCCTCTTCTCTAGGCTAAACAGCGCCAGCTCTCAGCATTTCCTCATAGGAGGAAAATCCCTTAATCATCTTCGTGGCCTTTCACTGCACCTGCTCCTGTAGCTCCATATGTCTCTTGTACTGAGGAGCCCAGAACTGGACACAGCACTCCAGGTACAGCCTCACCAGCATTGAGCAGAAGAGACGGATCACCTCCAACAACCTGCTGGCGATAATACTCCTCATGCAGACCAGGATACCATTAGACTTCTTTGCAGCATGAGCACATTGCTGGCTCATGGTTAACTTTGTCTCCATGAGAACCCCCCAGGTCCTTCTCTTCAAAGCTGCTTTCCTGCTGAGTGGTGCCCTGCATATATTAGTGCCTGGGTTTGTTTCTCCACAGCTGCAGGACTTTGCACTTCCCCTTGCTGAACTCCATGAGGCTCCTGTCAGCCCATTTCTCCAGCCTGTCAATGTCCCTTTGGATGGCAGCACAACCCTCTGGAGTATCAGCAACTACTCCCATTTTGTCTCACCTGCAAGCTTGTTGAGACTACACACTGCCTCGTCACCCAGCATTACAATATTGTGCAGTCTGATAAGAAGTCTGTTCTTTGTTGCATGAATAGCCTACCATGTACTTGAAGTAATACATTAAATCAACCTGGGCCTTAAGAGATGCCTAGAACACCAGACTGATGCTGATAATACTCCTTTAAAAAAAATAGATTCTAACTATATTAGTCATTGGGGTAAATTTCTTAGTTCCATAATTTAAACTGCAGCCATTTACAATCCAAACACCACCACCCCCTGCATCCCAACTCCTGTGGAGGCAGGAGAATACGTTTTAGAAAATAGAGAAAGCCTCGGAGCTCACACATGCAGAAGAAAGCTTTTGCTCTCAGTATCTACTCAAATTCAAGGCTGCCTGCTGCCAGTGCCAGAGCCTCTTTTCCCCAACATCTTACACTACTGTATATTGCCACAAGGCAGAAGTGCAATTTTAGAACAGCCTTAATCTAATTCTTCACACTGAAGGCCACAAAAGGCAGTACTGTTAACATACATTTGACTAGTTGTAGAATGAATAAATTGTACCCCAAGCAACTTAAATAGAATCACTAAATTCATCTGTTTCATTGTACTCATCCACAAATAACATTTTAAGATTAAATCAGTCAACTGCAGTCAGTGCAGGCACAGCATTCATGTTTGCTTTTAGTATTTTGTGTTAAAGTGGTAGGCGTTCAATGTAAAACAATTCTCAATTAGGTATGAAAGTATTTGCTAACCTATCACTTATAACAATACAACCTTCATTAGATGTTCATTCAGAATAGATTTTTTTTTTCCTTTTTATAGTAAGAAGGTGAATATGAGTATACAGAAGACCAGATGCACCTGTTCTTAACTTCCCTTTAACAATACAATTGAAACACTGGCAATGGAACAGACTGAGGATTTTCAAAAGTCAACAGAAAAATCAAACATTCAGTTATGTCTGTACTAAAAATCCTCAACTCTTAACTGGCATAAACCAGAGATCTGAGCTCACCTCTGTTCAGAGACAAGGGAACTCAAATACCACATGTTGTGTCCCTATCTATTCTTTCTACCTTTTTTCCCCCCTCGTCATCTGCTAAGTATATGTGGAAAATTTGGAAGTAGGTGTCTTTGTTCTTGCGTTTGCCCTTGTATAAAGGTATTTTCTTTTTGTGATTAAAAACACCCTACCACCGATTACCAAACAGTGGTTTGACGACTAAGCACAAAGGCCTCCCACCTTTAGAAACTGGGACAAACGGTTTGATAGGCATGCAGAAGGCTGAAAAATGTAGGAGCCTAACTACTTACTTGACAGATGTCTAAAGTCAGAGGCAAGCTTACAGACAATGCCTCAGACTTGCCTGTGCTCCAAGCTTCTGTTTTATCTAGAGGGGATTTTTTAACACAGGACTAACATAGCAAAAAAAAAACCACAATGCAAAGTGGGAAGCTACCATGAGAAAAAACAGTTATCCCTTCTAGTATCATGCTTCTCCTCCCAAGTGGAGTAATCCAAACTGGTAGAGACTGAGAGGCTATCCTCTGGATCAACTTCCCCCTGAGGCTTAGGAAGTGTAACAGCAGAGGAACTTTTCACTACTGAAGTAACTTTTGCATTAAGTTGTACCACTGGGAAAAGCCCAGCTCACAATATAAACTGGAATGCAGGTATATGTCATCCACATACTGCCAAGGTCACACTCGCAATTCACTCTTCAGACCATGAGAACAGCACTGCTCACGCCATCATGCTGTTACAGGTAGAAATTGCTTACATATGGAAGCCTGACCGTCACTGTCAGTAGGCAAAGTGTTACGAAAGCATTAGAGCATAAAGAAAAAATAATCTATTCCCACTCCAACTTTAAGAACACAGACCTTCTAATAGGAGTTTTTCCACTTCCCATGATACATTCGTACCTCAGCCCATCCATGTATCAGAGCCTGCTCATTGTTTCACCCTAAGAGTCTATGATCACCTGCCAAACAGTGACAAATACACTCCTATCAGAGGGTGACAACAACCTCCCGTGAGCTCACCCCTAAAACTTCTTCAAAATAGCTCCTCCATTTCTCCCACCCTGTCTTAACACCTATTGTTAAACAAAAGAGTTTCAGAATTATCAAATACAGCAGTTAAAAACAAAAGAAGTAGTAATTCCATGCTCCAGGCATTTGTGTAGGCAGGTTGAAGTTTTCCAAGCAATGAGTTAGTCTAAAATCTTAGTAATTAAAGCAGAAAAGACTATTTTAGTTCTCATGCTTGATGTTTCACCCCATTTACCACCCACTGTTCGTACAAGTCCCAAACACAGTAAGACTAAAGCAACAACATTGAGGACAGAGCTATTGTCTTCATCTGACAATCCACACAGACGCAGTACATTAAATGAACATTTCAAATGTTCAAATGAATGTCTGAACATTAAATGGAAGTCACATATTTCCAGGCTCAGCTAGTTTTGAGGGCAGAAGCATATTGTGATACTCAGGCTGAATGGTATCTACTAAGAGCCTGTGCTCAAAAATAAACAGGGAAATAACGTTAGAAGTAGGGAATATTAACAATAAATAAAAAACTTCCAAATGCTTTTTTTAAACATTGTTTACATTTTAGTCAGCAATGAATTTGTGCAAAATCGAAGTCTTGCATTTTACACGCTTATAGATGTTCACTAACAGTTATAAAACCATACTTGGGTAGCTGTTTGGAAGAAACACTGAGGACATTCTCCCAGCTAATGAGTTTGTTCTTAATGTTAGTCTCATGGAGGTTAAAACACACTACGTGTGCTCTGCTGTAGTGTAACTGAACAAGAGATTACTCTTTCCTTCCATAATTAAGGGAAACAAATTTAAGAGCTGACGTGTTATTACCAGCTAAGCAAAGGTCTCGATCTTTTTTGACTAGCACATGATCCGGATGTCAGCAATATAGCCTGAATGATTTAGTGACACACATCAGTCAGAAAAGGCTTGAAGTAATAGAATTTATGATTCGGGTTCACTTAAAACACTTAAGTGAGCGGAATTGCTCTCAGCCCCATTGACTGAGATACCTGCTAGCTGATCAGCCAAACTGCTCTCCTACCTACCACACAGAGCCTGATGACCAATGAGCTGTCTGTGTGCTGACACTTACATGCAAGAACCTGCACTAGATTGACTCCCATAATCCTGCTGTAACTTACACCAGATGAAGTCACTAGTATAAAGAGACAGAAAATCATTACCTAGGCATGTTACTCAGTTTAGTTTTGTTTAAGACTCTAAAGGTAGTATTTAGCAGGTAGTTTACCCCCTTATGCAGTTATGGCTAAAACATTCTTCCCTCTTTCACATACCCTTGTTCTACAATACTTTTATCCATTTATCACTTGCCTGACAAGCTACAACAGAACATCTCCTTGGCTAGCAATGCTTCAAAATAACTTATTGCAGAAGCTAATGTTACAGACCCACTTAGAATTCACTATCAAAGCTACGTGGGAATAACTTTACTATGTTAGAGCCAGGCTGCAGGCTTCCCTGCTTGGAAGAGAAAGCTATTTTAGCAAGGACATGACTTTAAAGATTAAAACCCATGAGGAAAACACTGACTTCTCAGAAGTTTTAAAGCTGAAGTTAACTGCAGACAAAGCTTTAAAGCTTCATCTCTGTTGCAAAATTTTACCTTGATGACAAGTTAGTACATTACAAACAGGCTGATTATTCAGTGACTGAAGAAATAGAACAGATGGGAAAAGCAAGTGATCACATGAACATCAGATGTGGACCAAACTATCCAATTACCGTTTTCCATATAAGAAATGCATAGTATAAACCATCATATGAAGATGAGTTGCAAGCAATAAAAAAGCTAATAGATTAAAATGGTTCCTTTTCCTTTGCATATAAAAATAAGAGTCAAGCAGTTGAACTAACATAGCCTTGATCATATGATTTACAATCAGTTACAGCAAGAACACTTCTGAATCCTTCTAAACTACAGGAAGAACTGCAGTAGTTTAGTTGCATGTCTAGGACTAACAAGAATATTCCCTAGTCTTTAGAAAACAAGCCTCTAAACAGTTACAAACTCTATTTGCTTTTAACTTTTTAGCTATTCTTGATTTAAGGCACACACCACAGAAGATGCTACAGATTCTTCATACCTAAAACTGAATCCTTACAGGCACCAATATTTACCCTTAAATTCTAGAAATAGAGAACTGTGAAGCAATACATTGTTAAAGACATTGCTTTTTCATTTATTGAATGAAGAACCGCTTTTACAAAAAGAGGCGGTCATGATTAAGAATATTTTACATACTTCTTTACAAATCAAGTTATTCTGATAGACTTTTCATTGTAAAGCTCTCTAAAGACAAAAACATCAATGTAGAAAAGTTGTAGTAAAGGTTATATTCAGTATTACAGACTGACCAGACCAAGTCTAAGTCATGCTATAGTTCAATAAATTAAAAAAAGAAATATTAAGTTCTCCACTGCTGTATGGAGAAAGAACAGGAGAAAAAACAGGAGAAGCCAGTGAATATGTGTTACAAGCCATAAGCAATAATGTGACTTCTCCTTGCAGGAACACATTGAAATTAAGTCTGATCTGTACTCAAGTACTGAAACAACGGTTCTTAAACTTCCAGTAAAAATCTATTCCTCTCATTCCAAGAACTTAGTACTTCTCAGTGTTGAGACCATAAAAACCCAAAGCTACAAGACACAGTTGAAGCTACTTAGCACAATGACAGTTTTCTGTACAGGTTTAGTCTGTGATAACTACAAGTATCATGAATGTAAAGAGCTGAAACATTTGCATAAGAACTTACTGTGTAAGTGATAGCTGCCAACATTCCAATCACGGTCAAGGAACTAATGGAAAACGAAAGAGCAGTCAAGCCATCTGCAAAAAAAAGAAAAGCCTATTGAAAATTCCTACAGTAGAGGTGTAAAAACATTCCCTCCTGAATTGATTTCCTGAAGATTTAAGTTCATTAGATTGAAGAAAGAAAGTTGAGCCACAGTTACCAGCCATAACAACTCAAATGAAAAATTCACCTAGCATTAAGTTTTTGTCAGCAGTAGATCCTCCTCCAATACTGCAAGATGCAGGACAGTCATCTCTCCATTGCTCCAAGTTCATAGATACTGCATGCAGTCAAATGGTTGACTAGCCACTAATGAACCTGCTCCCATAGCTGCCGAAGGCCTCTTCAAGACTATTTCTGGCCTCCACAGGGTGCTGTGGTAATTTTCACAATTTACACATGCATTCTGGATGGTTCATCTTTGGCTTGTTTGGTATCTCCTGATTTCTCATAATAAAGCACTATCCAGAGAACCAGGCAAGCATGGATCCTTCAAACAACCAAACAAGCCAGACTGTGGGCCTCAGCTTCACTCAGACCACGTACATCCAGATGTACAAACTGGAAAAAGGTCAGGGGATTAAGGAGTCACTGTAATCTTACTACAACTCTAGAAGTGAAGACGGATAGTAGAAGAAAAGTATTACCAAACTCATCCCTCATAGGCAAACTCCCTGAATCCTCATGCATAGTTTTTCACAACACCCCTGTCCGTAACCTCACTGTACAGGACATAATACAGCAAGCTTTTTTTTATTTAGTAATAGCTACTATATGTTTCCATGCTACTATAGAAATTAACTTTAAAGAATCAATTTCATGTTTGTACTCAGTCCTAATAACTAAGCTACTATTTAATGTCCTCCCCTCCCACTAGTTGATTCAAGAAGTTGGAGCACAATACATTGTATTCCTACTCAAACAGAATCATTAGCCAGTTTCCATTCATTAGCTAGTCTCCATTCTTTTCCTGAACATAACACCAAGCATTCACAAACTGAGAAATCATGTTATAGTTATCCTCTATGAGAAACTATCTTTCTTCTGACCAACCCTACAGGTCTCCTTCCAAATATACCAAAAAACAATCCAACAACCAAATCCAACTTCACAGCTCAAATCTGTCCTTTGCTATATTTGCTAGATAATACCAAACAGCTTTCTCAAAGCTAACAGCAATATATTTATAAGTTTCAAATACTACAGCTATGTAGAAAACTCCAGCACTATTCCCCCTTTAGTACTTGCAATAATTTTACCCATATTCTGAAGTTTAGGGGAAAACCTCACACATAAGTGACCTCTGTTTCTAATGTATCACACAATGTACTGAAACACTGTATTTGATGATTCTCCTGTACATACATTTGAAACCAACATTTAATATCAATTTTAAAATTTTGAACTATGTTAAATGGAACATTAAGAAACTAACTGGCTGAAAAATTGCTAGTTGTACACCAGAAGTATATTATCAGGGTCTGCCTCAGTGGATGAGTTTGCATTCCATTTATAATCCCACTACAAATTAAATGGGCATAGAACAAACATCCAAAATTAGGATTTTGGCTTTCTTGGGTTAACTGGAGAAAGACAAAAGGAAAAGGGTAAGTTAATATCAAAACAGAAAAACAGGCACAAGTAGAGACAACAAGCAAGAATTTTGTCCTCATTTCTCCAGCATCTGAAACACAAAAGAACCTTTTGCAACAACACTGACTGGCACTTGCAGGCTATGGAATAGTTCTACAAAACCCTGGGGAGTCTTGGCAGACAGCAAGCTGAAGATAATCCAGAAGTGTGACCTGGCAGCACAGAAGTCCAACAGCACCATGGGCTGTATCAACCTAAGCATGCCCATCTATTAAGGGAAGGGACCACATAAGGAATACTGCTACCAGTTTTGAGGCCCCACTACAGGCAAGAGATAAATCTTACCAAGTTAATAGCAGATTTAAGTTGGTCAGAGGCTGGAACATACTGTGCAGAGAAGCTGAGGGAGCTTGGTCAGCCTGGAAGAGAGATTGCTTTGGAGAGACCTGCCTGCTTGCCAAAGAGGTGGAGACCAGGTTCTTTAGTGGTGCATAATAGTTGAGTGTGAGATAGTGGATGACACTGTGTATACCCACACTTGGTAAAAAAAAAATTTGTTTCTTATCATCAGATGAAAGTCTCCATGCTTAGGGGTTTTTCAAGAGCTAGTTGATAAAGCCCTGAGTGACCTGGTCTGACCTTACAGCTTCCTTCTTTGTGCAGGAGATTGGGCTAGATGACCTAAAGTCTCTTCAGTCTGAGCTATCTTATGAAATTAAAAGTCACAAGAGAATGCTGGCAGAGTCAAAAATCAAAACAAAGATTCCACATGCCAACCCAGCACCTTAATGATTAAACCCTCCTAGAAATAAGCATTAGCTACAATATACCTTCATAGCAAGGACAGGTACAGAGCTGAATATTTAATTGATAGCCATATCAAGGTGGCTTAGAAAAATTAGCTTATACCTCAGCTCAACCACTGTCACTACCTGTATAAACAGTCTAAGAAGTATTTTTTTCTATGCTGTCAGTTAGAATCTTTGAAGTACGAGAAACAAACAAGTAGACAGCTGAAGTTATGAAAAAAAACCTATGGACTCATCCTCCTTATCTCCTATGCTTGCAAGCACAGCTTACAGCACAGAGTGTATTATGATCAAAGACTCTGCACGAATGTCAAAGGCAACAAGGAGGGCTTCTTCAAGTACCTATGTGGCAAAAGTAAGACAAGGCAAAATATGGGCCTGCTGTTGAGTGGCCCTGGTGACACAGGACACGGACAAGGCTGAGGTACTGAATGTCTTTGCCTTCATCTTTACTAGCAAGACCAGACTTCATGAAATCCAGGCCCAAAACACCAAGGTGAAAGGCTGAAAAGAAGACATACCCTTGGTTGAAGGGAATCAGGTTAGAGATACTTAAGCAAACTGGACAAAGTTGATGGGCCCTGAAGTCAGGGCAAATGTCATCACAGGGAGCTTTTAGTCAGCACAAAATGCCTAGAATAATGCAGAATACGACCTGACCAAGGCTCATAGCATTATATTCTTGGTTAATGCTCATAGCACTATATTCTAAAACATTCAGACAGAAGTAATATTCTGATACATAGCAAGAATTAGGCACAAATATTAGAGTACTTATGCTTTTGGATTAATGTTTGTTATATAACTTTTAGTTACCATTTTTCTGATACATCTGGAAATTGATATCAAAGTCTGCTCTAGCTCACCTATAAAACGCTTTTTTCACACCTTTGCTCTGAAAACACACCCTGGCTAAGTATGTGAACTGTATAAGCTAAAGGTTAAATAAAACTTCATGGAGTTTGGCCTTCACAATAGTTCTTTATAGCCCTAGCATGAAGAAGTATAACAAAGGCAAACAAAAGAATTTTAGAAAAGGTGAATAACAGGAGAACAAAAAAATTGTAACACCCATAGGATTTTCCAAAGCTATTTATGAAATAAATAGTCTCATTCTGACAGTGAAAGCAGTATCACATTTAATAACAAAAATTGTTATACAAGATACACACTCACCATACTGAGGTTCACTGATTTTAGGGTATTCCAAGTAACAGAAGACTCCATGGAAAACATACCTTTCCCTCCACACCATTAATATTATAGGACGCAACATTGGAATCCTTGCTGCCAAACGGGGACTGTACTGAAAGCAGACACTGCCAGTGTCTCCCCTCTGTACTTTGAAGACTTTCTGATTTTTTTTGTCTGAACAGAAAAAGATCAATCTTATTGGAAAGATTTAGTGTAGGTAAGCAGTTAGAGTCAAGTTAGAAAACTGTCACCAAGAAAGTCAGTTGTCTTGTTCAATCAATAAGTATGCCAAAGTAAGTTAGTAACAAGTTATGCAAAGCTCAGAACAAATCTCAAACTTACGACTACTTCCAAATTCTTCAAACAAGAGCTTCACTTTTTCCCATTCTGTGGAATTCTTCTTGTTGGGAATATCCAAAGGAACAAAAGCACTGTAACAAAGCAAAAAAGTTCTCACTTCCCCTAATTAGACAAATATAAGAAAAGTTCTACTTACTAATTAAGAAAATAGAAATCAATTTAGATCAGCAGAGTACATGTGCATGTGTGTGCAGTCAGGTCTGAGGTCAATGAACGAGTGATTTTCTATTTACCAGTCCTAACAGAGGTAAGGACCCTACACTCAAGAATCATTAAAAGATGTATTAATCTTATTTTGGTTTGACTTATGTGCAGAGGAACAAAAAGACTTTAAGCATCAATTGAGACAAATTCTCTTGTAAATCCACACTTCTGGAAGCTAGAACAAAACAATTAACGATTCACACACCAAGCATTAATTAAAGATTAAGGAGACATGTTTATTTTCCATTATTACGAGTATAACAACAGATCTTCTGCATTCCATTCCTTGTTCTGTAGTTGGCCCAGAGAACCACAGAGAAGTTCTTAAATATTTTTGATCTTCCAATAAGCAGAGGCTAGCAAAGAGTGCTCAAAAGAATGTCAGGTAGAACAGTCACCTAGCTGAAAGCCGCCTGCTGTCAGTTATCCCATCTAAAGTCCAATAATAAGAGTAACTCTTCAGCAGCTCCATAGACAAACAGCTAGTTTTGTGACATCTGGAAAACCAGTACCTCCACACCAATCTGAAACCACAGCTTCCAGACATAAAACAGAATGCCTACAAGTCACATGGAAGTCAGATTTGGAGGGAAACTTTTTAGGCAAAGAGTGTGAGAACACAATCCAACCTCCATAAAGAATGCTCACAGGTACCTTTTGGACTTTTGTAATAAAGTCCATAATTAGATCCCTGCTTCAAGTCCCAGTAAACAAATGAATAACAAATATGCATCTTCCAGGAGCATGCCTCAAACTTGTACAGAACATAAGCATGTGTTTCAAAGGTTAGTGCTAAACTAACTGCATGCACTTATAATCATCACATCAAAATCAAAACAGTACTCTGCAAACAAAGTTGAAATTTTAACAATTAAAATCTTAACTTTTTTAAAAGTTTGATTTTTAGCTTCTTGACTGTGTAAGAGGTAGATTAAGGCTGGCATTTAAGTTGATGCGTGCTTGATGACTTTAGATTTTGTTCTTGTATTTGCCTTTAGTAGCAATTTTCTGTGAAATAGCATCCAGGCAAAAATCAAGGCATAAGTATTAAAACAATGCTAGGCAAAATTTCTACTTACAAGAGATGCACCACAAAAAACTGCAGGTTTATTTGCTAAAAAGGGTTACAATAGGAGACTCGGGGAAACTAAGTGAGCTCAGGCTCTTTTATTTTAGCATCAGTGTGAATTTGCTATCTGTGGACCACATGCAGGGAGCAAATGAGATGGAATAACAGCTTAGGATATTTATAACTTGCTTGCCTTTTTTCCCACCCCCTCCAAGAGCAATAATGTTAAAATATATTTTGTTTTCTTGAGACTGCTTACAACCAGCCTGTCAAAGGACACTAACCAGAGCAGAAGCCACAGTAACCATTATACACTATCTTCAATTAGTACTCAGCTAAATCCTGACTGAAGGAGATGGACATCTGATTCTGCTCCTGCTGAAGTTCCATGCACCACAGGCCTCAGAATGCAATGCAGCAGCCACAAGCTCACACACTTTAGTCCCAGACAAGCAGGAATCTTATTTCCCCTCCTGAACAGGGTCCCTCAACTAGTAGCAAACTAGCCAGAAGGCTGGCTAGCTAGCCCACTTCAATATACTGTTGGTCTCTAGCTTAACAGACAAGACAGAGTGAGCAAGCCTAGCCATCTACAGACCTGCATCCACTCCCCAAAGATCTCTAAAACAGAGTCCATGTATTGCACCAGCACAGCACAGAGCAGTTCAGGCCTATTCTTCATGCACATTAAGCAAGAAGAAATGTGACAAGTCTCAGCTATCTGGCTATGGTGACTGGTCAATACAGCCTGAGGGCCATAGTTGCCACCAACAGAATGAGAAGTTTCCACACTAAATAACTCAATTCACCTGTCATCACTGTGATGCAATGCAAGTCAGTCCACTGAGAGCAAGTGAACGCAGTACAAGTGCCAGTGCATGGTTTTACAGCTGTGGCTGAGAATTCAGTTAATGCAAGCAAAAAGAGCAGCTCAGTTGTGACGTCTTACACTTGGAGTTCTGGACTTATTAACTGCAGTAATTTTAAGAATAGAAGCAAACTGCTGCACTGTTTAAAACACATCCTTGGAATACCATGATTAAGATCTAGATCAATATCTAGGCTGCAGAACAAGGAAAGTAAATGCAAGACAAGCAGTTCAAAACTATTAGCTTTTGGCAGGGCAATAACACACGGGTGTAGATGGGTCAAGTTTGAGCCTTAAATCAGAGTGTCATTAACTGCCATCCTTAGGAAAACAATTTCAACACGCTAAGATTGAAACTCATTTCCTTAAAGTGAGTTCTGCCACAATATAACTTGCATAATTATTTATAGGCTAATTAGACATATATTCATAGTTTTTTAAGAGCTGATGGTTCTAGAAAATTTAAGGTAACCACTTTAATTCCGGAGACTGACAGCAAAACATTCCTTTTAGAACCAAATATTCATTATCCTCAAAAGTAAATATTTTAGTTCAAACCAGACTGCTGTATAAGGGTGCCTTAATATAGATCATAGCATCTCAAGCCCCTTGGCTCCAGCACATGACATTTACAGTAAATAAACTATATTCAAGGAAAGTAAGTAGTTTCTGAGAAGGGAAAGGCATTACAAGTAAATATTAGTTCTGAGTATCCTAGTATAAGTTTGTCCTATACTTTGTTTTTAATGATACTCTGCATCAAGTTATTTGTGTGCAGGGTATTTAAATGCTATTACAGACACATACATTTTTGCCAGAGCAAGAGACTTTGTAACAGACAGCTAGAGTAAGAAGTATAAACAATTTAGATTAATAAGAGGTATAAACAATCTCCTGCTAACAATTTAGACAACAGAATCCTGCTCATTGAGATGCGTTATCAACTTAGAAAAAAGCTCCAAAATCATTGTCACTAAACAGATATTGTTTCCCAAAATAGTCAAATAGATATCTAATGGAGCAAGGCAAACATCCAGGTAAGAATAAAATATTTATAAGCTTCAAGCTTAACCTAGCTTTTATGGTTTCTTTGAGAACTGCTACCAGGAAAGAGGTAGGGACTTCTTGTGTAGACCTGTCTTTAAAGGAGCCAAGCTATTTATTGACCTGTTTAAATTATACAGATTACTTGCTAACTCAATCAGAACAGAGGTTGTCTTGATATGAGACACTAGCCATGTGAGCACACAAAGATGACAGACTATTTGCTAGGAATCTAACAGCTATTCCAGCCCCTCTTGCTCTTGTAACCTGTGTGCATGACTATTCTATTTCATTAAGCCTAGTCTCCTAACATTAAATTCAGTACATAAAATTCCAGTCTGTTTTAATGTTGCTCTGAACCTGACCACTAGTTGCTACTGCCAGGTATAGGCAGTACTGCAAGACTGGTCTGTACGACCACATTCAGTTGAGCCCCTCCTGTAGAGTCTTCAGCTCCAACACTGTTTTATCTCATTCCTATCACAGGGGGACTTGAGGCTGCTGTTTGCCCTTCTTATGCAGACAGTTGACTAAGACAAATAACTTCTCCATAACAAGTATGTACATAAGCATTTAGACCATGCTTTTTTTTTAAATATATATAAATATAACTACACTAGAACTAAAGTTCACATTTTTCTTCAGCAGTTACCTCATTTGCTTTCTGAACCGCACTGCTCAGTCTTGTTGCTTCCCTTAGAGGGACAAACAAGAATTATATACTTCTGCAGCAACATCTTAAGTAGCAAGGGTGCTTTTCCATTCCACAGGTGCTTTTCCATTACAAAGGCATTAGGGTGCTGTTGCTATTTAATTATTACCATCTTAAAAGAAAGCAAGCAGCCTCATACATATAATAGCAAAAGAATTGTTCCGATTAGAATCCAGAAATACTAAAATCCCTATCAGTATCTAAAGGAGTCCTGCATCCCTGCAGCAGATACTCCTGCTATTTAGATCAGTGAGTTTCAAATCCTATGGAAAAGCCACTGTTCAGCAATGAACTTAGCCTCAGCTCAAGCACTACAGCTGTCTGGTTTGCAAGTCAGTCTCACTGTCACATGGCAAAGTAACAAAAGGGATCATGGAAGCTGCTGTCATTTACAGGTTGTGAAGACTTTAAAGAGAAAACCTAATAGCACAGAGGACAATTAGGAAATTAAGAACCAAGTTCCATCTTACTGGAAGAGAGGAATAAGCGTGCTTACAGCTACTGGAAATTCAGCTGACATCTACTGAAGATACTGCAAAAATTTCTAAACTGGATATATTATAGAGTATATACATGTATGCCTATCACGCGAGCCAACAGAGAAACAGCTTTTGTCAGAAGCTTTAGTAATATTTCTAGACCATGACTAAGCTAACTCAAACTCCTTTAGTGTCTCATAATAGCAAATGTGTCACTTTTAATTGAAAGGACAATAGACTTAAAAATGGACCTTAAGCATTTATCAAAACTAGAAACAATATTTCAATAAAGTAGTATACAATTAGAAGCATTAATTTCACTCTAGTTTCTACTTTACACTCTAGTACTTTGATATGGACAATTTTAGCACACATTTTGTAAGTTTTATCTACTTTACTGCTGCAGTCAAAATGCTAAAAAGCTTATGACACAGCACACATTAGAACCATTTGATATTGGTGTGCATGTCATGCTTAATGGTAATCTTCAAGCAGCATTACAAATTCAATTTGAGTCAGAGTAATAGCACTTGCTGCAAACAAGGTACCCACTTCAGTAATGTCTGCCTTTCACACAGATGCCAGCAAAACCTTTATCATACAGGGGCCAAGTAAGCATAACCCCACACTATACTTACATCCTTCACACAACACTTCCATTTAGGAAAGTACTAAGCACATACTCAGATTCCTAAAAGTTGTTCTGGGATGTCCATGAAAGCATTTGACAGAGGCAGAAAGCAGGAAGAGCACAAATATTTTAGTCCCTGTTGTACGCAGCGATATCAACACAGTTATAAGTAAATGTCATGGCCATCATGTCCTCAACGGACAAACAGGCAGAACTGGGAAGCACAGGTACCTCCACAATTAAGAAAAGACAGTCTAGCTTCTAGTAAAACTCCTACTTTTCAAGTACCTTATTCTCAGGATATTTAAGCCCTGTTAGGGATTAACTAGATATTCATTATATAGATTGAGTACATCATGATCCACCTTTTTAATCTTGCACAGCAAGAAGTTCTCTTTTGGGGTTCTATTTAGTATATCCCCTGTTAATGTTCAATACATAAATACTTACCCAATTAAGAGAAGAATGGCACAAATTGTGATGAATCCCAGAGTATACTTGAGTGCAGTTTTAACCTGCTGTATGTTAAAGAGAATGTTAATATATTAACATAAAATAAATCCAAAGGGATTTGCACAAGTTACAGCAGAGTATACTTAGCATAACAGGTGTTCTACAAAAAACCTCCACAGAAAACATGAGTAATTTTAGATACAAGTCAGAAATACAATTCTTGAAGAGTCTCATGGCTTGAGAGCTATAAACAATGACACTGAATTACACTTCCATCAAACTATGCACTTCAGCAGCTGTGTCCAGAAGCCAGGGTACACTCATTCCGTGCAACTGCACTCAAAGAAAATTCTTATTACCAATGCTTTATATTGTGGCTATGATTAGAATTCTTTTTTGTCATGTTGAGGTCACAACTGACTAGAGAGGAAAATGATCATGATCAATGACTAGAAGATTCTTTAAGAAAAATATTTTCATTTGAGAAGGTAGAACCTTACTGGCATGCATTTATTGTAGTCCCTGGAGTGTTGTGCATGTTAAAAATCTTCAGTGCATTACAAAAATAATCAAGTGCTAGCTTCAGGTAAATTACTACTGCCTACTTCAAGAAAAGATGCAAAAGCTACAAGAAGGAAGGTACTCAAATTTAGTTTCTATCTCAGAATCAGTATAATCTTCCCATCTTTAAAACCTGTTCATACATGTTTTTAACTCTAAGGAAAATCTCATGTAAGTAGTTTTAACTTCCTGTATATGGAATCAGGCTCAGAGGAATTTGTAGGAAGCTTAAAGAATTCATAGCAATACAGATTTTAATTACTTATCCCAGTAAAGTTTCATTTCATGTGAGACCACAGTGCTTAGACTATGTCAAACTGTTATTAAGAGCTGCCTCAGTATTTTAAAGGAACTGTAGTAATAGACTTAGAAATGCTATTTACATTGTAGTATTCAATTTAAGCAATCATTCTTGCCTGTATTCATTTGTCTATTCACTACTCAGTGCATTTGCTAGAGTGAACTTACTGAGCATGTGTTGCCATCATCTTCTTCCTTTTCCTCATAATAGAAATAGACAAAGGGAATCCACAGGAAGACGCAGAACAGGATGATGGAATACAAAGCTACAAGAAAGAATTTAATTAAGTGAAGAGACAGTTACATTGGTGCTTCATTTACTGCATAGTAATTCAAATGAAAGAAGCAAACATTAGTTTCCTCTCATTCTAGCTCTTAATGATTTCAAGCATTGAAAAGTTTAGTAAAATTTACTAGGCAGCATGTGAACTATTACTGTTTTGTGAACTCTAAAGGACTTCTAGAGTTAACCCTTTCAGACAAAGGATTTCAGCTACACCTTCAATTCAGCAATGATAAGAAGACTAAATGTAACCATCTGCATGCAGGTGACACACAGCACTAGCACACTGGGGATGAAGCAGCCTACAGAATAGCAAATAAAAGCAAGCTATGCCACTTAATAAGAGAAGTGCTTCACAGAAAAGGTATATACAGAAAATATAACAAATTTGAAGAGTACATTATAGATAGAAGGCATAGTTCTATTATTGATGACCTCAAATCACAAAAGAGAAGATTATAGTATCATCGCTTACCATCCCTTTTTTAAAAAGAGGGACTAATTGGAGATTGCAACAGCCAGTTACCTGAACAGTCACTAAATTGAACCAGTCACACTATCATATTACTTTGATGCACAGGTGGTCTTAAGAGACTTTAAACCAGCTAGTTTAACAAAAGCAAAGGGTTAAACTAACACACAAGTCTTCACAAGTATCAAGAATTTCAAATATAATCTTCAGCTCTCTATTGTAAGAGGTTACATGCTTTTTAGGACATTTAGTAAAATCCTTCAGTACTTCAAAATACCTTATACCATGAACCTTTCAGAAGTCTATTAGGAAACTAAAAGCTGTCAAGCAGTACATTGCAGTGTTTGCAGCCCACAAGAAAAGTATCCTAGAAGAGTTAACCAAGCCCTCAAAACAAAATGTTAGAAGTACCACACAACCAAGACTGCTTGTGTAAGCACAAAATCACTCCTTTGAGTGGGTGAGTAAAGATATCCAGGACCACACAAATCCTGTGTTCTTTGGCTATTTTTAATATTTACCTTATTTTGCATAACTAATTTGCACCACTAACCAATATAATCAATCCCTAACTTAAGTTTACAGCCTCTTATGTTGGCTAGCACACTCCTTACAGTATCCATGTGCTTCACGGAAGTCTACCTCCACATTTTTACTGAAGGGGGTATAGGAGCCAAAAAAGTATCAACACCTAGAACCTAAATATGAATGAGAAATTATTTCTAAACAGAATGCATCCTTTGGAAAAATATTTCAAGGTGTTAGAGGTATTTACTGTTTAAAGTGCTGAGCTAATAGGTAGTGTAACAAAGAAAACAAGTTCTCCATTAGTTCATAAGCTTTCTCACATTTTCCAAGAGCATAAAATTCAGGCTCATACCTTAAAACTTCAAACTCTGAAATGCACCATTCTTAGACCTTCTAGAGCAGTACTCAAAACTGCTTCAGTATTGTCAATGTTTTCAGAAATCAAGCCTCTCTAATCTAACTTTTAGTGTAGCCCTAAATGCACATGGCACTGTGCCAGTATATAAGGCAAGTTACATGCATCATTAATTGAAGATCAGAATAATCAGCCCATAGAGGTCACTGCAAGCATAGAAAACATTCTCGCTTCCAAGGTTTACTTTATTAACTTCAGCATACCTTACTTATGAGGTACACGCATAGCTCATTAGATAACGACACTGATCCATATTTCTTCCAAGGGTATAAAGGAAGAGTCAAAACCAAGAGAATATCTATGAACTGTATGAAATAAAGCTACCATTTACTACTGTACCAATCAAACATTGGTACTGTCTAAATGTTGTTGCTGCAGTAATTTAATTCAATTTTAAGAGGCCAGCTCAGGCTGCTGGCACTAGATTTAGGTTTTTTTAGTTTAAACTGCTGGTGTTCAGTTACTGACTACACAGCTAATCTGCATCTTGAATTTGTTTTACGTAACATGTTTTATCATTGTATTGTAAAACTATAAATCCTTTCCTTTCTGAAAACTGTTTCCTGAGACTTACCTGTAATCCTTCATACTAATGTCCAGCTGCCCAAGCTTTTCTTATCTGCTACAGTATATTAGCAGAAGACTATTCTCAATGGCTACCGACAATCAGCTACACTTAACTGAACTGTTTTTGTTGAATTGCTCTGATGACACTTAGTCCTCAAGTTCACCCTAAATGTGCTCTCTAGAAGTTATGGGCTTTCAATGCATTTCAAGACAAGATTTAATATCACAACTTGAGGGTAACTTTATTTACATGTGGTAGCATAAACTCCATTACACTTACCATTGCAACAGCTCTGCTATTTACTCTGTTGGAAAACCTTGTTACCACAGTAATTTTATAGGACTGTAACACAAAAAAAACTAACTTAAGAGTAGCTTTGCATTTGCTTTTCCCAAGTAAAATCATTCCAAGACTGACCTTTTTGCTCATCCGTCAGGTGAAGACTTAAGATTGCCAGTAAAAATTTTTTAGTTAGAACTGAATTAAATTTATAGCTCATAGATAAAGTAGTAAAACATTGTTCTTCCTATTATACTACAAGGGAAACTAAAAGATTTGAAGTTCTACCAACAAGACAATAGATTGATCATTTGGTTTTTGAGTTTTATTTTTCAGAACTTATGAAAAAGGAAGAGCAGCACCTTTCATCAGCTCATACAAGTTAGTTACCCAAGGGCAAGCATCTAGTTGCCTGCTGTTCTGCCCACTAAAAGGGCTGTTTATTCCCTGGAAAGCTAATCTTCAAGCTCAAAGGTCTTGCAGCAGCAAACAGCTAGTCAACCAAATGACAAAGATACTCCCCCCTAACTCCCCTGTGGCATGACAGGCTGTCTCAACTTTCATTATTGCACTTCTATGGACTTTACTTTTACATCAGGGACTGCTCTTTACTCTGGTTCAGAGGTCCAACTTTTGTTTCAAAACATATTTCTGGGTCGTATCAGAAGCTTGAAACGCTACCGTGGAGAAGTGCTTCACTGTACAGCCAGTACAACAGTGGTTCTTGCCACAGAGTCTAAGCAATCTTCTTTAAAACAAACAAACCCTACCAAGGAGTCCTTGCAGATGTTTCTCAGAGAGCAGTTCTTAACTCAAGTCAAAATGACTCATTTTCTGCTGTTTTGCACCATATCAATAGAAAGACACCTGAACTATGAGAGAGTTAAGCCTGATAGTAGTCTTCAAGAAAATTATAGCAATGGTCCCTTCATTGCATTTTGACTTGTTTTTTCCTCGTAGTAGTATGCAAGGGCAACTAGGAACAACAAAGAACTGCAGTCAGTAGAAGGAATCAAAATATCTTCAAGAACTGGGAAGATTTCAAGCAAAGTATCAAGATCAATATAGCCCCTCAAATCCCATTGAGAGACTAAAGGAGGGCCAGGATTATTACATGATCAGAAGTCTCTCCCATTACATAAAACTTCTGCTCTTACAGATGGTACCATATACTAGTGCAGTCCATAACATCAATACTACTAAGCTGCTTAAAACAATGTTTTGTTACTTATTCCCTCACTTCTGCTGAGAAGCCACAAGCTATTTCAGAAAACTTAAGATGAGTGTTTCTTCCCAAATATATTATTCTCACATCTAATAAAAGATTTCTTAAAACAATTTTTCATCAAGACAGCAAGAACAGACATCTTGTTTTCCCCAGTGAAAATTAAGAAATATAAAACAGTAGTGGATTTTAGTCATCACCACACTTGTTTGAAGCAAGACAGTTAAAGCAGTTCACCACAGTAAGTGTCAATACAATAGCAGACTTAATTTATGTTCTGACAGATTTCTTAAAAAAAATCGCACTTATTAGGAGAGTGTTTCTATAGACATAACTCCACAATATTTGTCAAGTTCAGCTATGCAAGTCTTCCACAGTATTTAGCATGTCTTCTCCTAAGAACAGACCATGAAAACATGTGGCTGCATTTGACTTGTGCCTACAAACTTGTAGAAGCCAAAATCCTTGTGTCAATGACTTGGTATCAAGCACTTGCAGTAAGCAGACAAAACTCCATGCAAAAGTCATCCAAGTTATACCAAGTATTATTTTGGATAAATTCTTCCTCAAGAACTTTTTTAACTTAGGAACCACCATACAATAACTATTGTTGACTTAAGAAAATAGGTATGGAAAAATCACAAGTTTAGCACAGACTTTAAAGCACATCCAAAGAAATGCCTGTAGAGTTTAGCAGACACTCCTTGCCAAACTATAGTTGAGAGACACTTAACACATGGAGATCAAGTTCTCAGTCTACCTCACAGGTGGACCAGGATCTGCCGATGGCATCCTTTCACCATTCACAAACTTTACCAAAGAAGACTGAACATCAAGCTGACTCCAACAGGTAGGATTTGCCTACTAGAGGAAGAAGAGCTACAGAGCACAGCCCCAGGTTACTGTCAATTGTTTCAGCCTCATTCTTTGTGGTACAGAGGAAACTGCCATTGCACTGTTTCCAATTATAACCCTCTCTGAAAAGGGGTTTTCCTTCCGAACACAAGCTGACATGCTATTTTAGAACATCTGCTAACCACTGATCATTCTTCAATCACTCAAGCACTGGCAGATACATTCTGCTACAGTTGGTTTTATGAAAGTTAACACATTAAGCCACTATGGCTTCAAAGCAATCCATAGACTGGTTTCCTAAATAAAGCTTTTAGGCAACTGAAGTTCCACTTCAAAATACAGATATTTCAAGCTTCATTATGAAAGTTACCTCCTTTATCATTCTACCAGTACCAAGTCATTGTACTTTTATATCAGTCTAGCCAAGAAACCAGCTGGGTATGAGAAAGAACATTGTTTGCGGGGACTAATAACTTTCTCAGTAAATTGCAATACAGGTAGCAAAGCAATCCTTAATCTTCTGAAATATCAGTTAAACCACAGCCTCCAAATTCTTGCTACAATTAGAAGTGACTTGGATTGAAGGGCCATGATCCAAGTGTATCAATTATTCATACTATAAGTTGCCAATATAGCTACAGGAGACAAGTAAGATATATGGTTATCACTGCATTTCCATCAGATATATGAAGGTACTAGTATTCATGTCCTTAAGGACAAAAGGAGATTTCAGTTCTGCTCATCCTGTTTATTTAAAAAAGAAACCAGACCAAAACCAAATACTTTTGTAAGAGGATAGTAGAAAAAATGAAATAGCATTACAAGACTACAAGAGTTGTTTAACTTATTCCTTCTCAGCTTTCATGTCACTATGCTGTGAAACAGCAGCAGGAGACTAGACCTAATGATGCAGGAAAGGCATTAAGTTGTGTTTTTATATAGGAATGATGGAGACTTCTGAAAAATAAGTTACCTATTACTGCTCACTTCAGTGTAGCTCTAGTTACAGAAATATGCATCAATTCCTCAAATTCAGATCACAAAAGAAAAAATACTTTTACAACCATCTTTAAGTCTCTACCACCATCTGGAGGATAAGCTATGAAATAAAGCATTAGTCCTACAGTATTTCAAGTAGACCTGTCCACATAGGCCAAAACCAAAAGCAGTTTTTCAGGTTTAAGCTCAAATCTACTCCAAAAATAATTTCAGGATTTACCAAGAGACATCTTGCTTTAAAAAAAAAAAAAAGACTCGGCCCAAAACATCTTACAGAAATTCATCCATCAGTCTCACACATCTATAGGAAATGGTCCACAGAAGAGTGTGAAGACTGTTCCACATTAGGAGTTGGGAAATGCTTGGGCTGTTAGCAGTCTAAGCAATCTAACAAGAGTAGAAAGCAAATACAAAGGCAACTCCACTCTTCTATAGTGAAGAATTTTTGTAGAAGATAAAGTAGTATTTAAAAAGTTCCCTTTTGAAAATAGTTTATTACTACTTTTGGCTTTCGGCTTCACTCAGCATAAAACTGCACATTACAGTTTGTCGCTATCACAGGCAGGCAATAAGTATTCTGTAACTTAACAAGAAAAAATTTTAAAATCAATTATTTCCCAATCTAAAAAATATATTCATAAGAGCCAATCCATAGCCTTCCAAGAAAAAAAAAAAAACTTCAAGTCCTAGGAAACACAATCAAAAGCAAGGCAAGTATCTCTGAGTTTGCATCATTGACCAAGGCAGGCATTTCATTCAAACAATAATAAGCATCACTCTTCTACAGCTACCTTTTACATATATATATTCATAAGTATTAGAGCTTTTCATAAGGACAACTAAAATAAACTGATCTAAAACTACAGAGGTTTGGTGAACAGTTATTTTATTAGATTTTGTTCCAGTTATTTTTTTGCTTCAGTTTTGTTTAGGATTACCACTTGTGAACCAGCTCCTTTATGCTCATTTCCAGTAGCTCTTCCTTTGCATATGGTAACTGCTGAATCTAAACACTTAAAACACAAGTGTTACACTCACATTTGCACAAACCTTATACACAGTAGGCAAGTTTCACACTGCTGCATACATTAAGTACCCTAAAAGTTACAGCAAAGCCATGTGTTTCCCTTAGTGGACTCCTAAATACACACACAGGAAACGTGTTAACAGTAGATTATATGACATCACCCTTCTCATGGATTCACCTTCAGTATATTAGCATTTTTCAAGGGCTCTTGAACATAAAAAAAATCACTGAAGGGCACTAAGTGTAAGATTAATGTTTAACCAAAAAGGGATAATCCAGAATGACCCCTAAAAAACTTCAAGCATTCACTTAAAGGTCCTATTAATTGAAAAAATTAGACATTAAAAATACTTACTGTAGTATCCATAAAGCACAGTATCTTCAATTTGTCTTGAAACATTAGCATCAGCCCATTCCTAGTAATAAGGGATAGAAACATTTAACATCAAAATGAAACAAAAAAACACTTAATTCAATAGAATTCTTGTAGAAATGAAAAAATTGCTCATATCAAATGCCTAAGGAAAAGAATTAAGCACCCAGACTGCCTATTTTAAGGGCTGGAATTTAAGTTGGAGCTAATACTATAATAATAATAGAGTTAATTCTATAATAAGGAAGCCTACAAGAAAGCTGGGGAAGGGCTGTTTGCAAGGGCATGTAGCAATAGGACAAGGAGCAATGGTTTTAAACTACAGCAGGGTAGGTTTAGATTAGACATTAGGAAGAAGTTCTTTACAGTGAGGGTGGTGAGACACTGGAACAGGTTGCCCAGAGAGGTGGAGGCCCCATCCCTGGAGACATTCAAGGCCAGGCTTGATGAGGTTCTGAGCAACCTGATCTAGTTAAAGATGTCCCTGCTTACTGCAGGGGGGTTGGACTAGATGACCTTTAAAGGTCCCTTCCAACCCAACACATTCTATGATTCTAATTCATCCAAAGATAACTAAGGAATGTGCTGCATTTCAGGGGACAGACACTTCAGTAGTATCCCACTATTTATGCTCACTTTGGCTGTTAGCCTCATGCTCAAAGTTCTCTTTTTTCCCCCAGATTAAGAATCCTTAGTTACCATACACTATGTGGTCAATGCACAACTGAAATAAGTTTATTAGTGAATATCATTTTTAGCAGCTAACAATTTAGTACATTTACTTTTGTTCTCTACTTAAGTGACACTATTTTATGAAATGGATTTGTTTTCTACATGTCAGACAGTGCAGCTACTGAGTCTGAAGCTGAATCTGAACAGTTTTTCAAAATGTTTTGTAAAAGACAACTGGAGATATGGTTATTTGCAGTTCTAGCCCTTTTTTTCTGAGCAATGCAGTGGACACCAAGCTTTAAGTTACAGCATTGAAGGGACCAAGCTGTCCTCAGAATGAGTTTTCTACAAAACCCAACATATGATAGGCTTGGAAACAGTGTGGTACATTAGAAAAGACTATAGACAACTAAGATCTATGAGTTGCCTGGCCCAGTAGTTGGATGTATTCAATTTAATGTCATAATTAACACATTTACATGTACAAAGCATTAATGGAGGGACCCAATCAATTCAAGGATGCACTCATTTTGAAGTCAATACCTCTCAATCAAAAAAAGCACTAGTTTTATATCAGTAAGGCTGACACTGGGGAAAAGAGAGCAGCCCCCAAAATCCCACTTGAGGCTGATACCCACATTACTGAATTTCAGTCACAGAAACAGCACCACAAACTAGAGTTTGGGGACACCTTCTAGAAAGAAAAGTTAAATAATCAAGCTAAAAATGTTTTCTAGATGCAACTCAATAGAAAGGGCAGAGTCAAATTTGATAAGCAGAATCTGCTTTGTTAGGACTTTGAACTAGGCAGAAAAACAAATTCTGTACAGATGCCCTTTTCTAAGATATCAGACATCTGTTTTTCAAGCATGTAAGTCTAGGTATGACTAGTATATAAAGACCCATATTCTTCTGAGAATCTCTACAGCACTTCACTTCCTGTTACCACTGTACTTGGCAACACTACAAGAGAATCCCTCATTAAAGAGCACAAATACATAGAGATAGATGTAAAAAATGCTACTGCTAAAAAGCTACTGGCTACAGAGTGCTAGCAAAGGTGCCAGTAACTGGGCATACTGGAATAAGCATAGGACAATCCTATGAAGGGAAGATTTTACAAACCAGAAACAACATTGAGTAGTTTTGGAAGCTCCCAAGTGTGTTGTGCTAATTCCCACTGTATATTTATAACAGGGTCTCTTAAGATCATCATAGAATGGTTTGGGTTGAGAGGGACCTTTGAAGGTTATCTAGTCCAACCCCCCCAGCCACAAGCAGGGGCACCTTCCACTAGACCTGGCTGCTCAAAGCCCCATCCAGCCTGGCCTTGAATGTTTCCAGGGATAGGGCATCCACAACTCCTCTGTGAAACCTGTTTCACTATCTCACCACCCTTGCCATAAAAATTTTTTTCCTGATATCCAATCTAAATCTACCCTCTTTCAGGTTAAAACTGTTGCCTCTTGTCCTGTCACTATAGGCCCTGTTCAAAAGCATTTCTCCATCTTTCTTATAAGCCCCCTTTAAGCACTGAAAGGATGCAATAAGGTCTCCCCAGAGACTTCTGTTTTCCAGACTGAAAAACCCCAAACTCTCTCAGACTACTTCATAGTAGAGGTGCTCCAGCCCTCTGACCACTTTTGTGGCTGTGCTCTAACAGCTCCATGTCTTTCTTGTACTGTGGGCCACAGAGCTGGACACAGTACACGCCAATGCCCACAGCAACTCTATCACAGAATAGCTATGAGTAAAATTTATATATGCAGATGCAACAGTACTTAGACATAAGAATGGCAAACAGCTTTTTTTGTTATGCTCAGTTGTAGCTTACAAACATTTATTTTTATTACTTATCCACCCAGTTTAAGTCATCATCTCCATTTTCAGAAGAATGAGCCTTTACTTTTTAGTTTGACCAAGATCTGAATTACATGAATAGTCAAGTTGGCAGAAAGTAGTACCCTAAACCAGGTATTAGAAAGAAGTTATTGGATTACTTAATACTAGGCACGCTAACAGAGCTTAGATACTAAACTGTATGCCAGGCTTGAGTTTCTGGCCTAAGCACTGAAGCACTTTACATAATACCAAAGGACAGATTGTTTTCCTGAAGTTACTATCCAAAAAGGCACATGCTGATCAAGAAGCCATAATTCTTAACAGAAATTAGTAGAGTAATATATTTCAAATCTTACAACAGAGCTGCAGAAGACCCATCCATGAGTGCTAGGATTTACATCCTACTACATTCCAAATGTAACAGCATTGATAACACTTATTTGAACAAGAGCAAAAGTTGATCTTTTTTCAGAACACATTACTACGTCCTGGGACACTGTTCAGAGAATGGAAGTGAAAATAAAACTCTAGCTACATGAGTAATTGCACCAAACCAGAAGGCTTAAGTCAAGTTCTTGCCCTCATCCCTTTTTTCTTCTCCTTGAGAGGGACTAATGTTTTAAGGAAGCTAAATGTTTTGTAACATGATCACTGGCAGCCAAACTCAGGGATTGAATCCAGAGGTCCAAGCCTGCCTGTATAGCTTAAATATATTCTAGAATTGTTCTAGTCTTGTGGGATCCACTGTATGCATAGTGAAAATTCAAGAAAGTAGTTACCCAGAAGCAAAATTCTTCAGAAGCTAATGATTTGAGACACATGAACATAAATGAATTGGTGAGAAAAGGAAAGATCCAGTACTGTCAAAGCTCCTTCCAATTTCTATGTGTAGGCTTTTTTCAAACCGGTAAACTCAAGCCTTTTCAGTTGTTGTTCAGACGCATGCACTAATGTGGAGCATATGAGCTATGTAAGTGGGCATACTCCTTAAAGGCCGAACATGATAAAACTTAAAGTTTAATATTTGCTTTATCAGTTCTCTTGGAGCTGCCTAAACTCTCATGGAATATGGGCTTGATGACATACCATAAACACTTCATTTCTCTATCTCAGAGCATCAGCACCACATTCCTTCATGTCACTGTATTAAGGCTTCCAGTAGGCCACTTTACATCAAGCTTTTAAAGTTCACTGTCCAAAATTAGATTATCATTCAACTGGAATTTGAGTAGAAAAGCATACTTGCATTTTGTCACCTAATCAGCAAAAAGAAAGGGTGAAAAATATTTTAGCAGAAGGGAGAGAAACAACACCTTAAATTGTCTGTCAGGTACATAGTAAACCCAATCTTAGAAGCCTGTCAGGCTCAAGCCCAACAACATTTCAGCTGAAAAATTTCTAGACATTTGCATGAGAATACACCACAAAAAAATTGATCGTAAGAATTTACTAGTAATAAGTTCATACGCACGTGGAATATTAAAGTGTTTAAATTGCCTGGTGTTAAAAATTAAGGAAATTCATTACTTAAATTATGCCAAAGGGGAAAAAAAAAAAGACTGAACTGAACAGGTAGCACTATTTACTTACAAGTAAGCATTTGAAAAAGTTCTCCTATGGAGACAATCAAAACCCACACCAACCAGGAATAAGCAAGAAAAGCAACAGTAAGACCCAAAGTTTAAGTGGGACAGCCACTTTGCAGAATAAGGTAGCTAGTAATTGAAATACAACAGGTCCTAACTGCCAGAAAACTGCCTCTCCTCCAACTCCAGAAAAGCATTTACAACAGGATACAGATGTAGAACTTTAAAACATTGTAATTGCTTTTCATTTTGTTGCTCAAGTTGTATACAGGACTAGAATAATGTATTAGGAAACATACATTACCGCTTATTAAAATATTGAGATGTTATCTTACATTAAAAGATACAAAGAGGCAAAGACATGAGCATTTCACCATTGTGTACATGTGCCTGAACTTACAAACTTTGCACCACTCTGCACAAGAAGCTGTAATGCAAACCAATTTAATACTATATCATATCTATTACATCAGCTTTCAGTCAGCTGCTGAAGCCCCATACTCTTACTAGCAAGTTATCCATATGCACACACCATCAACAACTCAAAGCAGTAACCAGTTCATCTGAGCCATTTCAAAAGCTAGTGACAGCAGCTCTGTCCTGTCAAAAGCAAGAAGCACTGCTACCTAGTGAGTGTCAGAGCTCTGACATTCTCAGCAGCAGTGTTAATATATCAAGTTGATAGGCATATGAATTCACCAGACCAGCACATTGAGGACTCAGTTGAGAGCTCATCTGGACAGCCCCTAGATCTAGTCTGGTTTCTTCTCCATCCATTGTGCCTCAAGTTCACAATATATACAGCAAATACCTTAGCAGCACAATAGATTAGGAAGGTGAGAATTCATTACTGCTTTCAACAGCACTTTAAGATGTGAAAACATAACCACAAATTCTCTTAACATCTGCAGAATTCAGGTACTGTTCTGCTATCCTTCATTCCTCGCAGTTTAGCAAGCATACATCGTATTACCTTTAAAATACCCATAACACCAATATTGCTTTGATAGATAAGGGAATCAACAAATTGCAAGGATACCTGCAATGAGTATGATGGACTATTTTAAGCTATTACACTTAAGTATTCCTTAATACAGTTACAAGTTAGAAAGTAAATAGATTAGTTAAGATGTTGCTACATAAATAAGGATACCAAAAAAAGCAGTGTAAGACACTTCCAGTTTACCTAAATGCTAAAAGCAAAGCAAAGTTCCCTCAAGAGATTCATTTAATTGTTACATTCATAGAAAATTAGTTATGAAAATTAGTTACTTGCTTCCCCAGTAATCATTGAGTGGAGTCTTCCTTCTCCCAGAAATTGTGTCCAGTTAGTAACTTGCATTAATATATTTCGACTGAACAGTTAATGTATTTCAGCTATTCAAACTGTACGGATAACTTCCCCAAATGAAAACAGTATAAGCTAACCTGACATTTTTGACCTTCCCCAGTTTTTGGTAATGGAATGAACATGAATTTTCTACTTTTGTCCCTGTTAAAGGGGACATTTCTACTGTCACTGCTGGACCCTGCAAGAATTTCACAAGTACCTAGTGAAGATAGCTCCCATTCTCTACAAATGTACCTTAACAGAGCTTAAAGTGGTGTAACATTACAGGTTTCAGTACCTGTGATGTTTCAAACGTAGATGAAGCTGTCATTCTGATGATTAGCCTCTCCCAAAGCTTGGCCAACCAAGAGTAGGTCATAGCATGCTTAGATATAAAGAAATGTCATATCCAGGTCCCAGATCCACCAGCCCGTTACCTCCAAAATGCAATAGAGCCAGGATTTTGACTGCTAGATGGATAGTAACATCCAGAAACATGCATATCTCAGCCACATCTGGCTACCACGAAAAATTTCTTGGCCAAGTATTGTTACTTCACAACTATAATTCATACTCAGAACAGGAAGCATGGTCTCAGTTAATAATGATTTCTCAGTTAACACCTTTCTAGAATAAAAAATCTGACATTTCTAGTGGTTCTATGCTCTGAGCTGCTACACAATGAGTTTCCCCCAAGATGTAAAAAAAAAAAAATAATCTTAATAGAATGGCCTGCAAAGAGACCCTCATTAAACAGATGTCACTTCTTGAATCATTAAGGAGACAACTGGCTTTTAACAGCTCAGGCAGACACTCAAGGTTTCTGAGGTGTTCAGTCTAACCAGAATGAAAGAAACACCACTGGCTTTTAACTTCACATAGTAGCAAGAATCCATACATTTCAAAAAAAGAAAATTTCTCATCACCTCCCCTGCCTTCTGCTGCATCAACAATAGAATAAAAGAGGCAGCATGGAGATGATAATGTCCTTGTTTCAAGCAGTCTTCCTGCTGCAAGACAGCATCAGATAGGTTTTAAATATTTATGAGACCTGTAGGTCAGACCCAGAGGTCTTGGGTTCCAGCAGCAATCTTAAGTCTATATGCTAGGGTGAAGTTTTCTGTTTCTAAGTGCTTGTTATACATCAAACAAGGTTTCATATCAAACAGATCAGATCCAACTGGATGTATTTGAAGTCCATGGCACAAACTAAAGCACTGTCAATGCAAACAGCAAAAACCTTCAAGACAAAAGTGGTGCTGGAGAATATTATGAGGACTTCTCTTACAAGGTAATATTCAAGTTCTTTTGATTAATACTAGAGCCAAAAGCCTGCTTTCCTACTTAACAGCACTATGAATCAAAGTAATCCCAGCCTCCAGAAAAGGTGTTGCTGCAATGAATTCTATTGTACATAGGAATAATGATCACCCAAGTCCATGCACCACCGCTCCTTTCCTAAAGGACTGAACAACTACTACTAATACCAGAACTGCTCAATTTACCTGCTATAAAAGCTTCAAGATAATATTTGATAAGTCTCACAAAACAGTGAGACACACCAACAGGTACCAAATGCCACAAGCCACTTGTTTATAGTGAACAACAGCTATCTTAGTTAAAAGATGTATAAACAGTACATTAACAGCCCTGGACAATGGACAAAACCTCAAAGTTAACAAAGGCTGACCAAGGTATAGTATCTGGCCCTTTTCAAGGAAAACACCTTGGAACACATTATGGAAAAAGGCTACACAACACTGTTTTAAGTGAATTCATCCAGAAATCAGCATCATTCAGATAAGGGTAATCTGCCTGGGTACTACACTTTAGACAAGCAAGCCAATCCTTGTAGCCAGGAGACATACCTTCACTTGCCACTGAACACACAGTTCACAATGAGAACTCTGAACCATCAAGACTATGTCTTCAATTTAAGCTCTGCTATTAGTATCACATGCTGCTCCCTCAGTTTGCTGCAAGTTTGTTCACAGAAAAGCCTCAAGAATATCTACAAGTTGATAGTAGGCTCAGATATATTAAAAATGAACTGGAATTCCACATTTAGTATCTCTTCCTCGTATGCTGAGCATCCCTGACTTTTTCCTATGAGGACAGGCTGAGTGAGTTGGGGTTGTTCAGCCTGAAGAACAGAAAGCTCTGGGGAGACCTTATTGCAGCCTTCCAGTACTTAAAGGGGGCCTACAGGAAACATGGGGACAAACTTTTCAGCAGAGCCTGTAGCAACAAGACAAGGGGTAATTGCTTTAAACTAAAAGAGGGTTGATTTAGACTAGATAGAAGGAAGAAGTTTTTTAAAATGAGGGTGGTAGAACACTGGAACAGGATGCCCAGAGAGGCAACAGATGCCCCATCCCTGGAAACATTCAAGGTCAGGTTGGATGGGGCTTTGAGCAACCCAATCTAGTTTGAGATGTCCCTACTCATTGCAGGGGAGTTGGACTAGATGACCTTTAAGGTCCCTTCCAACCCAAACCATTCTGTGATTCATCTCTAACACTGATACTGGGAATTACAGTTGGGAGGTAGAAGAAAAGAGCATGTACAGCAAAAGAAACTGTTCACCTAGGATCTGGATAACTGCCACTACTCTTTTGGCGTAAGTTCCAAAATCATCCAGTTGGAAGGGTTTTTTGATGAACTAATGATTCATCTACAGAGAATATCATCGACATCTGCTACCTGGATGCACCTCAAAAATGCACTGAGAAGAATCTAGTGAATTCTTCTCACTTTGGCCATCCAAAGCAAAGGATTGTTGCCAGAGTTATAGCCCTTCAGACCCCAGCATCAGCTATAGGACCTTGGAGGTGCTGGGTTTGAGAGAATGGTCCAGAGGAAGGACAGTAGTCTCTTGGAAATATTCTGAGCCCAATACAGTTTGTCCTACATGTGAAGCAGTAGCAAATAGGAGGCAAATGTTACCTGGGACAGTGTTAAGTTTTAACCATTCATGAAGATCTCATATTAAGATACTGTCAACCTCCTAACTTGACATTACTCTGAAACTGAAATTAACAAATCAATAAAGCTGAGTGTTTATGCATAGACTTGTGTGTTCTGACTGACTTTAGGTCCACTCAGCTTTATCAGGGAAGCCACATTAATATTTATCACAACTTCAACACTTATGTTGGATCAAATGTATTAATATCAGAAGTTCTCATGTCACTGCTACAAACCTAGAAACTTATTCAGATAAGCTCTAAAAGAGAAGGAAGAATTCTTTTGCATGGCAGTACGGAGCAATTTTATCTCAACAGGCCATCAGCAGGATCTACAAACATTAGGAACTAGGCAGGACCTAGAAGACTCAGAAGAACAGGCAAAGATACTTTAAAGAAATAAAAGCTTTACCACAAGCTTGCTTTCAGGTATAATTTTTAAACAGAATCTACCTAGCCCATCATATCACAGCATGTGGCCATTACTAAAGAAATCTAATTCAAGAAAAACAGTATTTTAAGTACAGTAATTACCCTTCTATTAATTATACTTCCTTAAATAGGACTTAGTGACTGCACAACTACATCTGGCCTCCTATTCTCCTCACAGGTTTGTTTCTCAAATCAGGGAATGCATACATAAACAAAATAGGTCTCCTTTGCAACAGGAAATTCTACTTAGTCCCCAGCAGATATGCATTTTTTCAGCTGGGCCTAGTTATATCATTGTTATTTCTCTAGCTAGTCAGCTCAATATATTTCTAATACTCAGCATTATTCTCATTGAGCTGCTGGTATCATTACATAGAAAAGTCTCTTCTATATCCATTTTAATTCTGAACAAACAAGGTCTGAAGACACAAGCTTTTAACAATAACATTGAAGAATAGCTTAATTTTTTCTGTATTACCGCTGAGCAATAAACACAACAAAAAAAAAATCACATCACAGCTCAATTCTTAAGGCCTCTTATCACTTGCATTTACATGAGCACCACACAAAAGGCACTGTATTAGCTGCAAGCTAGTTCTGAAGCACTATCAAGGATCTGGCAGGACCTTTGTTTTCCTTTGGAAGTAGGTCTGGAAGGGAATATAGTCTTCAAGTCTAGGCATTTACCATCTGTTCACTCTCTCATTTGTTTCAGGATTATCTTTTGTACTATAGATCCAGATAGGCTTCAGACCAAGTTATTCAAATTATTAATATGCTCCAGTTTGACCTGGTTTTAATGGTAGTGTCCTCACAGAGACACTGAGTCAGTACCTTCAAGGATCCTTTTTACCCAAGTATAAAGAGGCCAATGCTTTAAGTATTGGGAAGAACTCTTACTTAAAGTAATGCTTAGAGCAGACTACAGTGAGTGCTCATCTCATCAAGAACTCATTTTGCACAGCAGTCCCCTACAGTTGTACACAAAAAGAGTATTAAAACAGTAGTTCAGTTAGGGTGGTATCAGCCAAGAAGAGATACTACCATATTCCCTTCCCCCAAGGGTTTTACCAGTTTTCTCTCTTTAAAGAGGTGCTTATTAACTCAGGCTCCACATTATACATAGATTAACACAGTAAATCTTTATAAGTCTTAATGTCTCAGTAACAGAATATAAGAATGCTGGCAGAAAAGATAACCAAAGTAATCTTAAACAGCAAACAGGCTGTTTTTGAACTAAGGGGCAACAAATTCCCCATTATGATGTACGAAAAAGCAACATGTAAGAGATTTATTTATATCTTCAGAATAGTATATGCACTTCTTTTTGCACAATAGAAGGAATGAGTGTTTGGAAATTAGCAGAATACTGAAAATAAGAAATAGAATTAGTAACTTGAAAAAAGTAATAGAAAACCAGTTAAAATAACAAGGAGAGCTCAGTGTTGTATTCACAGTACTAGTTCCCAGCTTTCCAAAAAACTAAGGCACTACAACAGACATTTACATTGGTTTTAAACACTTTGACAAACCAAGAACAAACACCCTGTTTCAACACAAGTGCTTTTTTTGATAAGGCAGTTAACACTGAAAATATACATACCTTAAATGTACCATTTTGATTTTTCATATATGAAACCAAGAAAATGTCCACTGGTAGTAGTGCTGATGAGATAAGAGCAACTGCCAACGCGAAGATGGCTGTTATGGTAGAAATCACTTCACTTTCCCGTCGACTCTGATACTTGCGCACGTAAACCCAGCAGAAAACCAGAATAGCCTAAAATACACAGGGAAAGATAGTTATGAGTTGCATAATAAGGATGTTAGACAGCAGGTACTGAAGTTAAGACCCTGTATTGGGGGCTGGGATAGCATCAACACACTCTACCTGAGCCCCAAGCACTAGTTGCACACTCACCGCACACACTTTGCACCTTCGCTAACAACAGCTTGAGCAACAACAGCAGCAGCCCTCACACACGATAAACAGGGTAAAAGGCTGACGAGCAGGGCTGAACGCCCAGGCAGGAGGGCAGGGCAGCCCCACAGCCTCAGCTCCGGGCCCCAATGTGCCCTGCGGCGGCACCGGCACCACCACCACCATCGCCGAGACACCAGCAGGAGCTGCCGGGGCAGGCTGAAGGGGGCATGGGCCCAGCGAGGAGGCCGAGCAAGCTGCGAGGGGCCAAGGAAGGAGGAGAAGCGGCCAGGGCAAGGGGAGGGAAAGGCGAGAGTGCTACCGGCCCCACTGAGGGGAAGATGCGTGTGCCTGGGGCAGCCGCCGCTCACCAGCAGCGCCAGGCCGAAGAGGCACCATCCCGTCAACAGCTCGGAAACGGCCGCCGCCATCTTCGCTTCCGTCAGCAACAGCATGCCCGCCCCTGCTGAGGCGGGGACTTTTAAGGGGGCGGGCATCGCGTCACCATGGCGACCGTGCCTTGTGACTGCCGGGCGTGACGTCATGCTTTCGATCGCCGCTGGCAGGTCCCGCTGTCGGCGCAGCAGCGAGGGGCTGGTAGCCCGGGGCTCCCGCGCGGGGGCCAGAGAGGCGGCAGCCGCGCGCTGCTGGGACCCCCTCCCGCTCCCGGGACAAAATCGACAACCAAATTTTTGGCTGTCGCGCTTCTCTGTGAAACTGCCTAAAATAGCGCCCTGCATCGCTGCTGGCGCGGGGTGTGGTGTCGCGCGTGAGCTCAGCGCTACGGTTTGAGGAAGCCACAGCAATTCCTTGTCCTTTAGACAGCGTGCAGCAGCCGCCGCGTTCTCATACTGCAGCAGCAGGTGCCTTTGCCATGTTTCCAGAGCAAATCATGGAGCGTAGAATCATTTAGCTTAGAAAGGACCTTTAAGATCATCGAGTCCAACCATAAACATAACACTGCCAAGTCCACCGCTAAACCATGTCCCTAAGTGCTACGTCTACCCATCTTTTAAATACCTCCAGGGATGGGTATCCAACCACTTCCTGTTGCGTGAAACGGGGCCAAGCGGTTTTGGCAGAAAATAAACCCCCTTGCGTTCTAACACTCCTCACCGAGGTGGGAGGCTAGGTGCGGCTAGGTTTAAATTCTGAGTGATGCCCAATTCAGCACTATCAGTCCAATCGCGTTTAATATGTATTAAACTATTGCGATTTGGATACACTAATAGCGGGCTGCGCCTTCAGTCTAGTCGTGCTCCTGAACTAGCACGGCCTCTCTCAAGTTTTGGTCGCGTTCAGTGAGAAAGCGAAACGACTAGCTACTTAAACAGTGCAGTTTATTTAAACAACAGATATACAGGTTCTTTAGGATTGCCGGTGATAAATACACTGTCTGCAAAGCACGTGCAAATAAGGATATTGTTAAGTATACAAATGCGCGACAAAATTATAAACGATACAGCCTGGCTATAAATGTAGGGTAGAGAGTCTCTACAGAAATTTCGAAGTCCCCAAGAAAGCGCTCGGTGTAATTGAAGTCTTACCCAAAGGCGTCCCTATGAGGGGGGAAGAAAGGCTCAGCCCGTCGACTGATCCCGGAAATCAGCGGTGGAATTCTTCGCGATGGTGTCTTCCCTGACATCCCCTCTCTCTTGGGCTATTTTTATATTATTTTTTTTATCTTCAAAGTGGAGTTTGAGCGACTTTAGTCATATGTACTTTTATTATGATTAATGTATTCAAGGAGGAGTGTTCACACCTCGGGGGCGGATAGCCTCCGGGATGGAGGTGTGTTTTGGTGCATTGTGGTGAGCAAAGTTCGCACAAAGGACAGCATTTCATCAACATTTGACGAAATGTTGGCTTGGGTAGCGTGTAGGCCACTTATCAGTTCCGTAGTACCATCTCGTCCCCATATCTGCTATTCGTCACAAGGGAAGGCCACGGAACAAGCGCGTTCCGTTCCATCCCTCGTGTAGTTTCGCAAACAACCTTGTACAGGGAATCACAGATGTGGCATTCTTCGTGTGCCAGCTGCGGCTGTATTCTACCTCAGAAGCCTCTTGATTTTATGACTTTCCTTAACGTGTGAACAATGCTGTATTTTTGTATTCTTGGCCAATTTAGTAATTATTCCACACTTCCCTGGCAGCCTGTTCCAATGCTTGACAACCCTTTCGGTGAAGGAATTTTTTCCTAATATCCAGTCTAAAACTACCCTGCTACAACTTGAGGCTGTTTTCTTTCATCCTATCGCTTGTTACTTGGGAGAAGAGACTGGCCCCCACCTGGCTACACCCTCCTTTCAGGCAGCTGTAGAGAGCGATAAGGTCTCCCCTCAGCCTCCTTTTCTCCAGGCTGGACAACCCCAGTTCCCTCAGCCGCTCCTCATAAGACTTGTTCTCCAGACCCCTCACCAGCTTCACTGCCCTTCTCTGGACCTGCTCCAGCACCTCAATGTCTTTTTTGTAGTGAGGGGCCTAAAGCTGGACACAGCACTTGAGGTGAGGCCTCACCAGTGCCGAGTACAGGGGCACAATCGTTTCCCTAGTCCTGCTGGCCACAATATTTCTGATACAGCCCAGGGTGCTGTTGGCCTTCTTGGCCACCTGGGCACACTGCTGGCTCATATTCAGCCAGCTGTCGACCAACACCCCAAGGTACTTTTCCGTCAGGCAGCTCTCCAGCTGCTCTTCCCTAAGCCTGTGCATTGCTATGACCCAAGTGCAGGCCTCCCCTGGTTTGGGGCAGAGGACAGCCAACCTTCTGTTCAGCGGAGGCTCGTACACATGTTGCTGTGGCAACCAGGGTCAGCTGACTCGGGTGTTTACCCTGTGGGGAGGTGGGGACAGGTCAGGTGACCCAAACTGACCAATCGGGTGTTCCAGCCCAGCTGCCATGCTCAGTATAAAAGCTGAGGGAGGGAAGGGGTTACGTTGGTTCCTCTTCAGATCTTTGCCTGTGGTTTACTTTCTGTGATGCCTGATATCTGAGGAGGGCCCCATCAGCTCATCTGCCTTTTGATCTGGGTCAGTGTGTTTCAGTTCCCATTTGTCACTGAGTCTAGTCTGGAACTTCCCCAGTGCCTGCCAGTGACATCTCCTTGGGAGCTTAATATGTTTTGTGGGTGTTTATATATATACTGTATCTATTTTATTATTTCCTTTTTATTTTATTACTAATATGTCATTAAAGTTGTTTATTTTTTTCTAAACTCATACATCTCTTTATCTCCCTTTTTCCTTTCCTTAGAGCAAGAGGTAGGGGAGAGGATCTGTTGTCTTATCATTGTCCAACCAGCCCAAACCACCACAAAGACCTGGTACTTGGCCTTTTTGAGTCTCAGCGAAAGCACCCATGAGCCAAGAGAGAGGTTGTTGAGATTCAGGCTGTTCTGTAGCCTTGTGAGAAGAGACCATTTGGGGCAGGGGGAGCTTGGCCCTGGAGTGGTGAGCTTCCAGTTGCTGTGAGGCTAGCGTGGATGCCAGGAGCTTGTAGTGGCAGTAGTGCTCATGAAATCGCTGTTCATGAGCATGTTCACTTCCGGTGAGAGGTGGGACTTCTCATTGGCTCATAGCCTTGAGAGGAGGGATCTGATGGTGAAGCAGCTGTGAGAGCCTTACCCCAGACTAGTTTTTGCCTTTACTAAGCCTTAACTTATTATAAGGGCTATATATGAGACGGCAGTGTGTAGTGGTGCTTGTGAGCAGTATCCAGGGCATCTGAGGTGAGCACTCAGATGGACTTGTTCTCTTGGGAGAAGGTACCTGGTGGTGTGTGTGGTGGAACAGCCTTGCCATGAAGTGGCTGACATCTTTGCTGGGATTCAGTTTACTTTGGGACTGTTGTGATGGCATTCTCAAGCTATATTTGTGATAATTGGTTGTGGCAAGGGTTCAGATGGGCTTGCAGCTTTGCAAGAAGGGACCTGAGTTTGGGGGGATAGAATAGTTGGAAGCTTTCCCACAGACCAGTGGACACATGCTGTATTTCTGTTTGTTGTCAGGCCAATGTGGAGGGCACTAGTGTGTGGTAGCTTTTGTGAACCAAATGATAACGGTGTTGAGGAAGTTCTGGAGAGCTTGTAAACCTCACAGGAGGTGTGTTGGCTAGTAGAGGAAACTGTTGCCTGCAGGGGCACCTGTGCCATGTGTTAACTTACTATGATGGCAATGCAGGCAGAAGCAAAATGCAGGAGCATTCACAAGCTGCTTGGATGGTTCATCATGGATGCAGTTTTCAGGTGAGCTTGTAGCCTAGGAAGAAAGAGCCTCCTAGTGGAGAAGTGGTGGTGTTTGGGAGGCTCATTCTGGAGAGGCAGGTGCTTGTGCTGGGTTTTCATTTGATGTGAGCAGGCAGGTGTGTGTGGTGGCTGTGGTGAGCTGAGTGAAAGGCAGTTTATGGCAATCCAGGTGGGCTTATAGTCTAATGAGAAGAGCAGCAGAGGGCTTGAGGGTTGCCAAGGAGAGGCTGTCAGCTGTGTCTGGTTTTCTCTTGCTTTGAGAATAGCACAGGCAGCAGCAGCATGTGACAGTGCTTATGAGCTAAGTTATAGACAGGTGTGGGATTTTGGCCGGGCTTTTCACAAAGGGGAAAACAGATACAGTAGGGAAGGGAGCCTTGGAGCCGGAGATGCTGGTGCTTGGTTCTGTTTGCTGCAAGGCGCATGTGAGTGTTGGCACTCGGGAGCCAAGTAATGAGGCAACCAAGCAATGTTTTGAGGTGACCGAACAGCAGTCTGCCAGTGCCTGCAGGGAGGCCATTGGAAGGATGGAGCCTGGCACTTCCCCATGGTGGGAGGAGGAGGGACAACAGACATAAACTGAAACAAGTGCATGTCAGACTTGGTGTAAGGGAACTTTTTCACTGTGCAGACAGTTCAGCTGTGGAACAGGTTGTCTGGAGAGGTTGCACATTCTTGACTGTTTTCAAACCCATTGGGGTAATAACGCCCTGAGCAACCTGGTTTCAAGTGATAGCTGACTGTGCTCTGAAGTAGATGATTTCCTGGGGCCCCTTCCAGCCTGAATTATTCTGTGGTCCAGTGATATGTTCTTTGAAAATTAATTTCAGAACCTAAGAGCTCTCTGTAGTGGAAACTAAGAGACTTCAGAAAGAGTTCTACTGAGTGAATGCACAAGTCCTCAGTGGTTTTGCTATGTTAATATTTTTTTAACAGACACTCTTCAGGATGAAGGGAATTAAAGGCAGAAGGGCATTTCCCATCTCTTTATGCATATAGTCTGAGTGTTGTCGAAGCAGAACATGAAACAGCCCTGCAGGTACTAAAAGGGTAAGTATCTCCTGTTGAGCCCTTAGGCTTGTGAATGCAGACAGTTCTTCTCAAACAATATCTAGTTATTACAAAATAACCTTTCTTTTTCAGTGAATGACACTGAAAAACTTGACTTGTGAATAATTGAAATATTTACGATTTAAAGAAATGAAGTTTACTTGAAGTGGCAGATCAATCCTTTATCCTTTTAAACTGTGAAAACACCACACTGAATAATGTCTTACTGCCTGTTTAGGGTTAAATGATAACTATATTGTGTATGTCCTCTTAGATTTTTTTGTGTATATTACTATTAATGTGTATGTATTGTCGCCACCACAGACAATGTCATTACTATTAAATATGTATGTTATAATTCAAAATTGCTCTAGAACCCATGAAGAATTAAAAACATAAAGAACAGCATTAAAAATAAACTATCCCTAAGTGGGAAGGGAAGTAATTTGCCCTTGGAGTATATAAAGATTTTATGTTTTGTACAGCACTGCATACCTTTATCAATAAAATATTGAAATACCAAACATCAGAGACCCATAACTAGTTAAGAATTAAGGCTGCTGTAAAAAAAAAAGAAGAAATGCTATAGCTATATCCTACCACAAATCTTTTTGTGTTGGCTGAAATGTTTACATAAATATTTATCTTGCTTTAGTAAATAAGCCATGAGGGTAACTTCAGCATGATGAAAAAAATCTTTTCCATTCTAATCAGCTAAGAGTTTGTTGTCTAACAAACAGTAAAAAAAAAAACCCCACCAAAATTATATGCTTCCCACTAACAGAAAAATAAAATTTATCTTGAGTCTTTCGTTTAAATCTGAAGAAATTAGTATCACTGTCAGATCTGTTCCTATTTGTTAAATATGGCTGCTAACCTTATTTTAATTGGGCAACAAGGAACGTTTTCAAGGTTTTAGTGAAAACTTTTTCATGTCCCTGTGTGTAAAATGATTATGTAATTCACAGTTTAAAGGAAGAACTTCAGTTTTTGTTGAAATGGAAGTAATAGTTTTATGTACAGTGATGGTAAAATGGAAATTCAATGCCACGTTACCACTAGCTATCTGAATGTTTTTTCCTTATTCCCTAAAATTCGGACTTTATAAATTCAAAGCGTTTTCCCCCCTTATTCTAATGAAATCAGCAGATCTTTATCTGAAGCGTGATCTACAAACAGAATTCATAGCATGAACCTCAGGTTTTTTTTAATGTTGGGTGGGACATTGCAGGTTTCCAGTCCATGCAAAACCAAAAAACCCCACAGTTCAATAGCAAAGTTAGTATTTTTTAATTATTCAAATAGTGACCTTTCCCCTGTGCCTTGTGCCAACATAAGTCCTATAAATTTCAGTTTTAAAAATGGTGTTCAGTTGAAGTGTTGACTTTTTTGATATCTTTTTGGAGACAGGAATTTTATCACTTGGTTAGTATTTGTGGGAAGCCTGCGATTAATGTTCTTTGTGGCTGTATTCACACAGCTCTGTAAGAGGGTGGTCACAGATAAATTTGAGGTCGGACTTTTGAGTATTCACAATGTCTATTGACAGGACCACCCTTGAGAATAAGCTGATTGGGCATTTCTTGGCATACCAAGGCTACGTTTGTCTTTCATAGTCACTGTAGACAACTTCTAGGACAGCTACTGTTTGTTGTGCTCCAAGTCTACCTGCACTTTACTCCAGAAGTCTGTGCAGCAGTCTTTACCACTATACCCTTCTGCTGTGCTGCTTCATTGACAGAGTCCGTGCTTGTGTATGCATAGCACTTTCATTTTATAGGGTTTTGTCTCATAGACTGTCACAAACCTAATTAGAGTTGTAACCTGTCAGGTAGCCCACAGGATTCAAAACCTGAATCTAAGCAGCGAGGACAGGCAACTTTAGTTTTTGTTTGTTATGGTTCTGTTGACACACCTGTTCTTATGAGACCAAAACAGAATATGGCTTGAATACTTTTTTGTGCTTCTTTATTTTGCTGTATACAAATTTTGAAGATCCCATCTAGGAGAGGGGGACACATAGATTTGTTCTCATGGAACTCCAACTTTAAAAAGATTAGATTGTCCAAGAACATTAGCTTTCTCTTTTACTGATTTCTGTCCCCAGATTGCCAATTCATTTGTGCAGACAAAGCTGTTCTTAGGACTGTGCTCAGGATTGTGCCAGCAAAGACTGGAAAACTCTACTGGGTTGTTGTGTCATGGGGTGAAAATGAGCAACAAAACTCTGTAAGGCACATTGGTCATTAAGACTAATTAACGAGAGACCATGAGTTAAGAAATAAGTGATAAGGCAATTTGTCAGAAGTGCAGAAATAACATCTCCAAATAAGAGGAGGCCAGAAGAACAGGTGTATTTTTTTGTAGAGGGTTATTGCTTGAGAGTAGGTAGGGGATTGAGGCCAGTGAAGTGGCCTCATTCATACCAAAGTTACAGATTACCTCCTGGCTGAAAAATAGTGTGCTGCCACATGAGTGCTTGGGATCCTTGTGACCAGTAGATATAGTCTTGGCTGCAGTGATGTACATCAGTGCTGTTTCCAACAGCCAGCTTAAGCTAGCATGGCTTATAAAATAAGCCTAGTAGTTGTCCCTGTGGTGCTGTTCTCCCCTCCACTCCAGTAGTGGATGTGCCTCTTTTCCTGCCTAGACTCAGAGATTTGTCTTTTCCTCTTTCATGCTCCCTTGCTCTTGCAAGTAGAAGCTTGCCATCAAGATGCCACGATGTGCAGCAAGATCAGTGAGTGTGCTGAAGAGCAGCATTGGATCAAAGTACTTGTGTGGGGCATAGTATATGGAGTCACGGGGTGAGAACCGTACAAAAAGTGGGCCTGTACAAAAAGTGAAATGCTTTCTGAAAAGGTTTTGTTTGTACCTTTTTTGCTAAGTAGCTTGTAGTTTGGGTTGCTAAGTCTGTGTGGGTTTTCCACCCTAACTGCAAGGTAATAATTAACTGACTTCTTAAAAATTCTCATTGCATATACTAAAAAAAATTAAATGATTAGGGATTTTTACAGAACAGTGAGAGAATGTGTGAAGAAAATAGAATGAATGAGTCTGAGGAGAATGCTGTTACCATATTCCTCAAAAAACCTGACATGCATTGTAGCACTAGCAGTTGTAGTATGGAAAAATGAAGAATTATTTACATGGCCTTCCCTAAATACCATCCTCACTTTCCCAGGCAAGACAGTTGCACAGTACCAAAAAGAGATAAAGCAAAAAAAATTTGCTTTATAAAGAAAAGAAATTCTAAAATAAATTTTATATCTATATTCTTTATAAAATAAAATCTTTAAAAAGAAACATTGTAGTAACAATTCTTATATATGGTGAGAAACAAGTCCAAACTACGAGAAATGTCTTAGATGCTACTTAAAAGGAAATTCCGCAAGTTTGTTATTAATAAAGTATTTGTGTGGTAAAAAGACACAGAAAGAAGAGGAGCGATATTGTAGAAATTAAATATATGAAACAAGATACAGTCTTCATTTTGACCAGGACAAGGGATTAGTATCATACTTGAACTAGATAGTGTACATACCAGCAGGGAGCAGGTGCATCTTCTCGCCTGACTGACTGCTCTTCTCACCACTTGATAATACCACAAGTCTCAAGGGGGCTGAAAGCGTGTGGGCTAGTGGCAATACGGTATTTTAAAATTCTCTGATTAACTGTATTTTTTCTATATATATTTTTTTTCTCATGTTAGAAGTAGTGAAACTGGTGTTATCACTATTTGGCATAACATTTCATGGTATAGTACTTGAAGGTATAATTATTCTTTGTGTTATGTGCCTTAGAATACGGTAAAAACTCTAAGCCATATGACACAAAATGTATTGGATGTGGTGCTGCGCAAGTACATGAAATTAACGCTTGGCAGTAATAACTAATTATTTTTTCTAAATTCCTCAAACGTGTGTGAAGAAAATTGACTGTAACTTCTTTAAATTTCTTCTGTTTGACTTAATGCTGTAGTTCATTTACCATTACTGCAGACCAAACTAGGTTTGTGAGTTTGGTTTGTCATACTGTATTATGTCAACACAGGCATTTTTCCTTCCATCAGTGTATTTCAGAGCTTACTTAGCCTTATTTAACCAGTAGCAGATCTTTGGTTTTGTTCTTAAATACTATTCAGAGTTAATTTTAATTCTATGAGTAAGACTTTTGATTTTATCATGCATGGCCACAAAAAAAGGGAAAAAATTGGAATGTCAGTCTGTATCATAATTAACAAGTATTTTAGAAGGCATTCACAAAATTAACTTGGATGTTATTTATCACTAGGTTAATAGAGAACATCACGATGCATCCTTTCTGTCTTTGCTCCTTGTATTTTTTTCTTTATCCTAAAAAGTTTCAAGCTTCTCAATGATGCTAATGTCTTCAGAGTACTTGGCTTTACTGCAGTCTGTCTGAGAGAAAACCTCATTTTCCTTTAAGCTGTCTTCACTATCAGTACTTCTTACTGTTGTATCAATGTCTGAACATTTACATGAAAAATAAGGACAAGGCATTGTTTTATGAACCTCATGGAAATTCCAGATTGACCTTAACTCGGTTTAAGTCAGCTCAGTTCTTATTTTGGGTAGGCCTAGGGAAGAGAACAGTTTTTAAAAGTAATGAAGTCACACTGAGGAAAAACAAATCATCCCATTGGGGTGGGAAAAAGGTTTTCTCAGTGTTTAGTGGCATTTAGGGAAATCGTATATGAAGCAGGTAAGCATGGAGTGGTGCTCCTCCCAGCACCCATCCGCACTGGCAGGCTGTTCTTCAGGGAACCTAAGTCAAAGGTTGAGTCATCATTTTTGGTGGCTAAATATAGGCTTTCTCTGCCGTCAATTTGCTTTTTGTGCCTATCATGTCATTCTTAACAATATTTTTTGATAATAAATGCCACAAAATAATTTATATACATCATATTGATATACATAAAAATTGATATCATAGAAGGGATCATTGTCCCAGGCAAAGCCAAGTCCACAGACTGCAAGTGTTTCTAACATAAAAAGAAAAACCTGATATAGTTTGGGATGAGTAAACTCTTTATCAAAGCATAGAACTGTCACAAGGTGGAAAGGAATAGCTAATCTGTGCATTAAGATGTGTGTGTCTTTTATTGCCATGTTAGTATCGAAGTAGGGGGAAAGTGTTTTTGTTTTGATATTATTCTGGTTTTATTTTGGAGCAGAGATCATCTTTTAAGAGGCTGTGAAACGCTAAATGAAAATAAATAGTTGAGTTAGAAATTTAGAACTAACCTATAGAAGAATTTAGAGTGGTTGTTCCTTTAATATATTACCAACAACTGCATAATAACGTTTATGGATGTTCTTTTCTGTTCCTTGTTTCGTTTAATTTAACAAAAACAGAATTTAAAAAAAAAAAAAAGTGAGGGCAGAAGTGATTCATTTCTCCAGGAGATAGAGGGTGTAGGTCAGTAACACTTTCTTTAATGAGGGCTATAAAAACAATTAGGAGCATTCGAGGTCAACTTTTCCAAAAACTCAATAATTAAAAGCTGTTTTGTATGCAAATTACAGTTCTGTATGAGCTGATAAGAATGAAAACAATGTGAACTTCCACAATAAAAAAATGTGTGAACATTCCCACAACAAAAATGAGTGTGAACTCCTGTATTCCCCTGAAACTTTCTGCCTGGTGTTTTCAGTCAGAGTAAAAAGATTTCCTCAGTATTTTTCTCGTGGTACTAGTCAAATAATGAACTGCCTGCCTGCTCATATTAAAACATCCAAACTAATGTTTTCTGCATATTTGTTCTAAATTATTTGAGATACTTCTGGTCTTTTGTACATGGGAAAACTGCGACCAAGGCATAAACTTGGAAGGAACATGTTTGGAGATTTGCCCAGGATGGACTGAGGAAACTTGATGGAGAGTAAGAAAAACAATAGATTAAATTCTGACCCCATTAATTTAATGTCAGAGCTGCCAGTAAGTTTGGCTTTTGAAAAAATTAATGTTCAGAGGCAGTCAAAAAGGCAAATAGCAATGGTAATAGGAAAGTAATAGACAACCACATTGTCATTATACTTCATGAAAAGTGAGCTGTTTTGATGTTCATGTCAAAAAAACTAAAGACTTTGAGATGGTTTAGAGGAGGATGAGCATGAACACAGTAAGGAATAGTTTCTGTGCACAGAAAAAAGTAAATAATTTGGAACCTCCATCTTGGGAAAGATGCTAATCAAGGAGAAATGATAGAAATGTCAAAAATTCTGACTGGCATGAAAAACAGTGAATAGAGAATAGTCGTGCTCGTATCAAGAAAATCGGGCACAAATTAGATTAACAAGGAGCAGATTTAGAAAAGGACTGCTTCATGCAATTAAAAAATAGATATCCTTACCTTAGGATGATTTGAATGCCAAGAGTATGCATATGTTAAAAATTAATAGAGAAATTCATGGCTGAGAGGTCTGTCAGGCAGTATTAAACACTCTGATAGAGAAGCAACCTCCAGCTCAGAAGGTCCCTAAGCAGCAGAGTGCCAGAAATGGGCAGGATTTGAAAGAGAAGCTTCTTCAGCTTTCCCTGTCTTCAAAGGGTTTGCTGTTGGCACCGAAAGGTCAGTACAGGAAGCTGCACAGTCTTTCAATTGTTCCAGTTATTATCTTTCAGTTAGTCCAGCTCAGAGTACCTGTTCTTAGGACTTCAACAAAGGCTAGGTTTTTGATCATTTGATACAGTTAGAGGGTAATCTTCATGATAAAGGTGAATTTCTTCTGGCTCAGAAGACTAATTCAAAGCCATTTGCATTATTTAAACCTAGCATATGGGCTGCATAAAGAATCCTGAGCACTAAGGGCTGTCTAGCAGCACAGGAGAGGTGATTTTGTATTACAGTGAATGGTTGAGCCTCACCTCTAACCAACAAAATAGGCCTTAAACCCATACACAGGGGCACAGAAGTTCCCTTTTTCCAAAAGAGAAAAAAAGGTAAGCCTAATGCTTCCATGTGGAAAGAAAGAGTTGATGAATCTAATTTTCCCCAGTTCAGGAAGTGCATTGATAAACTGGAGCGAGTTCAGTGGAGGGTCACCAGGATGGCTGGGTCCAGAGCACTTGCTTTGTGAGTAAAGGTGAGCGAGCTGGGCTTGCCCAGCCTGGGGAAAAAATGGCTTTGTGGGCACTAAGAGCAGGCTGTCAGTGCTGGCAGGGAGGTTGTCTAGATAACAGAGTAGTGAGGTATGGTTGGATGAGGAGAAGCAGCAGACATAAATTGAAATAGGAGGATCTGACTGGATATATGGAAGAAAAAAAAAAGTGTAAGGATAATTAGTCAGTGGAGCAAATAGCCCAGATAGGTTTTGTAACCTTAATTCTTGGAGATTTACAAGACTTGACTGATAAAACCTTGAGCAATCTGGTCTGGATTCATTGTGGTCCCTTCCAACCCTACCATTCTGTGACCCTGCTTTGAGCAGGAGGTTGGGTAAGAAAGGTCCCAAGAGTCCCTTCCTACCTCCATGAGCCAGTGATTAATGCCACACATGGGGCAACTGTATTTAGATAAAAGATAACATTTTGGAGAATGCAAAGGAAATTGTTATTCTCAGCAATTGCACCAGGAATCGAAGAGTAGGGCAATAACACAGAGAGGAGGAATGGCATGAGATTATGGCTGCTGACTTTGAAGTTTTATCCTTTAGGCCTTTTTGATCAGTAGCAGCATAGCAGCAGTTACATCTGTAGTTTTGACTTCACAGAAGAGCAAATCATTTTACTTTCTGCTATTTCTGTCCTTTCTGGAATGTGTGATCTTTAACTATGCAGATCGTGGATCACTTGTTTGTCAGTGCATATGGTTACAACCAAATACTGATCTCTTTGCTGTATCCTAAACCAAAAAATTTTTAAACACATGGAGTCAGAAGGTACTGAGTATACGCAAACCATGCAGAGCCAGGTTTGTATATGGCTGTATAGTGAGGAGCAATCTCAGGGTCTTTATTCAGTATTGAAAGTTTTGGTGTGTACAATGTTTATTTTACAAGGCCCAAAGGAGTGCTAGGGCTTCGAGCTGCTACTAAGACTTAATGTTCCCTGTCCCTGGTAATAGAAACAGCAGAGATGGATACATGATAAAATAACACTTTTTCTTCTGTGTTGTTGACAAGGATTTATTTAAATATATTCCTTACTTGTTTTCTGTGAGTGAACTGCTTTTCTTTTTGGGTTGCAGCTGAATAATCATTGGTGGGGGGGGTCAGGGGGAAACACAGAGGGTAATTATAGAGGAGGAGTGATGCCAGAACTCACCATTTTGTAATAGGTGATTCAAATAAATAAATTTTGATTAATTAATAGTTACAAAACACTGCAGTCTTAGATGTAAAAGTCCAGTTAAGTGGCAGGAGTCTTTTTTTCTTGGCGATTGGCATTTCGGGGCATTTTCCCCTTTCACCCACCAGAGGGCTCCCATTGTGTAGTTCTCCAGAATCGTTTCCATGCCTGATGCGATGCAGCCAGTAGGAGGTTTGCCAGAGATCTCAGTAGAAGCCAAGTCTACAAGTCCTTACTTTATGAAATTTCTCATTTCTCAGAAATTTTAGCATAGCAAGAACTTTAGGAGTTGGCTTGTAATATATGAATTATTATTGTTGTTAATTATGTATCAATTTTGAAGTAAATCCAGTTTTTCAAAACTAAAACAGGTTATTCCAGTCTTAATCTTTGTCGACCTCTGTCATTATTGATGGCACCATTGCTTTCCAAAGCATTCAAGCCTGTAATTCAGTGCCATCATAAAAATTTCCATTTCTGTGGATACACACAGCTAGAGCATACCTAAATTTTGCTATTTCTTCACTTATTATATTTTCAACAATTAATCCTTTTCTATTATTGTATGACTAACTTATCTAAAACATTCTTTCCCGTATTTGCAACCATAGCATTTCCATTCTGAACTCTGATGAACTTTGTAATTCAAAAAGATGTGGAAAATCATATTAAATCTGGTCATGTTGATCTTTTCACCTTCATCTTCCAGTCTTTGTTGGTATCTTATTTGTTGCATGACAGACAAGCTAGTAAGCGTTTGTACAATCCTGTCTCTCTCATGTACTGACAGATGTCAGTGTCTGTTCTCATACTTTTATTCCAGCAGCCATGGTTTTTTGTCATTGAAGTGCTCAGTTCATTTGCCAAAATCTGTCCCCCTTTTTGACAATGCCTGTTAAAATATGGAATATCCTTTGTAAGCCAATCCAGGAGCTTTCATTAATTTCTTAAAATACTCCTTACTACTAATTTTTGGTTTAATACCTAAATTGCCATGTGAACAGCTAATGGCCATGAAAGTCATAATTTCTGAAATCTTTTTCTATGTCTTATTTATATCTCCCTGTTATAGAAAGAGTTACTGCATATAGGTATTAGTGTGGCTCTCATTTATTTTATTTTATTTCATATATTTTACATTGTGTTTTAATTAGATTTTAAAAAATCTTTGGTAGTGAAATTGAGTTTTGCTTCTTACCACCCAAGGTCTTCAACACAGAATTACAGTGCATGCTAGCAATTTAACGTGTTATCTTGTAAACAAATGCAAAACAAGTTCTACTGTTTTGCACGATTAAATATTGAGATCCTTTCTAACATTTACTAGAAAGTGATACAGGTAGTATTTACTGCTGCAAAATACTCAGAACGTGCAGATTTTGTGTAAAATGATGCAAGGCAGGTATTCACTTAAATAATTATTTACTTGTTTTTATTTTATGTGTATGTATGCTTTTATATTAAAAATAATTTTTCACTCCTTTTTCTTCACAGTGTTATTGTTTACTTGCTTATAGCTGCCAAAGAAAAAAGGACAATGGGAAATTCTGCTCTATTTAAATTATCTGTTTGCTATAATGCACTTCAGTCTCTGAAGTTTTAAAGAGAGGATAGCGCAGTGCACAAAAGAATCAGGTGCGTAGGCCATACATGTTGGTAGAGGCGAAGGACATAAAGATATTTCACAAAGCATGTTTTCAGTCAGGGAAGAAAAGCTCCGGTGGGAATCTGGTATGGAGAAGAGTTGACAATATGTACCCAGATGAGTTGATAGCCAAATTATTGTTTATTCCATCTTGGCTACATAAAAGATGTACAGCAGATACAATTTGAAAAGAATTTGCTTTCTGTGTCAGTATACTTTTTATTACAGAAGGATGTTTTAGGGCATGGAACTGGTCTTTGATCAGCATGGAGAAGAAGAGTCTTCAGGACACCTAATAGCACTTCCAACACATAGGAGGAAGTCAGCAAGAAGATGAAGCTGAGCTGTTCAGAAATGTGATGCGATGATGACGGTGGGTGCAAGTGGAAATGAGGGAGGTTCTGATTGCATGTGAGGAGAAACCTCTTCACCATGAGGACATTCAAGCAGTGGAGCAGATTATGCGGAGAGGTTGTAGTCTCCTTCCTTGGAGGCTTTCAAGACCTGACTTCCTGCTATTTTGGTAGCATACTGTACCAGTACTTTTTCACAGGTAAAGTAATCCTATTGTAGATGTTACTTAAATTACTCCCTCTCTCACTGTGTTTCATCAGTTGTTTGTTTTCAGGGTTTTTGCTATACTATGTATCAGTTCAACTTTCTCATGTTTGCGCATAGTCTCTGCTGTGTGGACACTGTATAATATTACTGGTCATCCAGCAAGTATGTATGTTTCACCTTGTTTTCTACAGCATCAACTCACCCATGCCAGTCTTTCAGAAATTAGTTCAGTTTTCTTTCTATGCATTTTTAAATAGCGTACTCAGTCTGCAATATATAATTTTGTTAAAAACATTTTCCAATGTATGAGCATTTACATTATGATTGTTATTACATTCACCATCATCTTTGCTCAGATGCAGTTTTACACTGCTCAACTTTGAAGCCTTCGCTGTTGCAGATGATATCAATGGGCTTTATTCCATTTGGGTTTTGCTTTTGGCATCATTCAAATAAATAACACACTACACCAATGTGTTTAAAATATGAGCGCTTTCTTTAAACACACCTGACATCCATAGGATGGACTTTTAAATAAATCTAAAGCGTTAATATTTTTATTGTTACTATTTTCTCCTTCACAAAAAGGGCTCTATAGCTGTGTTTGTATTGTTTTTTGAGGCCCTCCATGTGGCTATTCTTAGAATCCGAATGTTTCTGTACATAAAGGTCTGTAAGCACAGCCTTGGTACACCTTGTATGAGAGAGAGCAGGTCTGAATGACACTGACTGATCAAACAGTTTTTTATATATAAGCACTTACAAGTTAGGCGAGGCATTGCTAAGCAACTTCAAAACTTGTTTCGGGCCTACTTTTCCCATTCCAGTTTTCAAAAAAAATGTTCTTGTACTTAGAACATTCCCTTAAAATTTGGAGATTGCTCAGCTGGCTTGCTGCAAAACTGTCACATTACCTCTAGATAAACATCATTAAACTGAGCACAGGATTTTTCTTTACCTGTCTAGAAAACATAGTGGATATCTTGCTGTTGACATGGAAATGATTGAGTAGGGAACAACTATATATCCATTTTTGTAGGGTGATTTAGATTGCCCAGGAAAAAGGTGATACAGTGAAATGATATGTAAGGTTACACTTGCAGGAACAAATACTGCAAAGCTAAGCTTCCTGTGTGGTGTACAGCATTTTGGAAAGTTGTAGCTCTTCGAGAGGTAATGATAGCTTCAGGCACACTCTGATGGGCTTAAAAAAAAAAAGTGACCTAACAGAAAGGAATACCAAGTAGGAATAATGTAGCTGTGTTACTACTTTATATGGTATTCATGGTATAACTATGCCATTATGCATAGCATCCAAGCGTTCTGCTTTCTAATTGATGTCCGTGAGCAGGAATGGTTCCAGAAGAAAAAACAACCTCAAAACAAACAAACAAAAAACCCTCCACCACCAAACCCTGCTGCTTTGTAGTGAAAAACAGATAAAACAAAACAGAAGCCCTTTGATCCATCTTTGTTATTCAGAGGAGTTGAGAATAACCTAAGTTTGTACATGGAAATAAGACTTCTGATACCATCAGGATATTTAACAGATGAAGGCACATAATCCAAAGGCTGAAGCCTGAAGCTAGATAAATTGAGAAAAACAAGGCACATGGCGGGGGCGGGGGGATTAAAAAAAATCATGTAAGTGTAGTTACATATGCAACTATTAGCCTAGATATGTGGTAGAATCTTTATAATGTCATGTATCTAAAACTGGGGGTGTATTTTTCAAAAAGAGCACAAATTATGAATTTGTCAGAAATGACTGGCTTATCATTTTATGGTCTAGATTATGAAAGAGATCAGGCAAAATATTTATGATAGATATTATAACATCAGGAAGGAAAGAAGCTGCCAAGGCAGGACCCTCTGCTCTCTCTTGAGGGAGAACAGAATTTTCTCTGGAAGTAGTTTAGTGTGCCCAGATGGAAAATGTCTCCTCTGGACAACCAGCTCTAGGTGGCCCTGCTTGAGCAGAGGGGTCAGACCAGATGATCTCCAGAGGTCCCTTCTAACCTCAGCCATTCTATGAGAAGCTTCAACAGTATCAACCTGGAACAGAAAGAGAAAAACAAGCAAGCAGCATGAAGCTATAGTCAAGGAAAGCTTCTTGCATCAAAGATAATACCCTAGCCCAAGTCTCAGTGATGGCAGTTACAAAAAGACTTTTTGAGATACCTGGAGGACCATTAAGCTTTAACAACTGAAAGCTGCAAGGTTTTGAGGAGAGTGGGATGGAAAGACCTATCCTGCAAAAGTACAGTGGACTATGAGTAGATTTGTTTTCAAACCTTTTTATTTAATCTCTTTCACCTAATAGAGGTGAGCTGCTTCTACTTAAGGAGTTTCTTTGTTAAAGGTTCTATAAAGTCTACTTTTAGATATGAGGCATCTTTTGACTTGATAAATTCCAGAATAATGTGCATGTAGCTCCACTTCAAGAACTTGGCCAATGCACAGTTAGGTAAAAAGATCACAGCCTTGAAAACACATTAAAATATCGTACCACATTCATAACCTGCTGAAAAAAATGGCACAGGTTTCCTCTCGTTAATTTTCTTTTTCATGCCATTTAGCTGTCTTTCTGTTACTGTAGATTTAAACTGTAGATAGCTGACTAGATCACCAGTAGTCAGACTGGAAATCCCAGATCAGGAACTCCAGCAACCCCTGCAGGAGAGGAAAATAAGGAATCTACATACAATGAGGGCTGGAAAGGGATGAGAAAGCAAAACGGAAGGAAGTACCTCAACCATACTAAAAAAAAAAATATTGTGTTAACTTCAGCCTACCTTTACTGACTCTATAATCCAGACAAGACGTTCGCAAAATTTCAGCTTCTAAATAATATTTTTCCAGTCTCTGAGTCACAAAGGTTTGTTGTCATTTTTATTGTTCAACTTACACTGTTACCACTAAATACAGCACAGCCTAGGATCCACAAAAGGCTTTCTGGCAAGCACTGTCATTCTGGTATATTTATTTCTTAATTGTCTTCTCCCTGAAGAAGACAGGAAGTGTTTAGAATTCTGTTTAGAGTGAAATCCTGGCTTGATTGAATCAGTCTCCAATACTCCTAGCTCACAGTAACTAAAGGGAGGTCATAGAAACCAGGTGTGAAATTCTGGCACAGATGAAGTTTATAGCAAAGTATACACTGAATTCAGTGAGGCCAAAATTTCACTCTAAATAAAATAACTTACCAATGCTTCCTGTGATCTGCAGAAAGACCAAAGCATTTTACTTGCACTATCTAGTTCTCTTTCGCTCTTTCTTCCCAGTGGGAGTCTAGAGTGAAGTTCCATAGTAGTGGTCTCCCACAGGTAACAGAGGAGAGAATGAATGCATGCTAAGAAAGCAAATCTGAAAGCAGAAATTAAGTTGAAGCTGTTTTCAGAGATTGTATTTTTTTCACTATGTTGTTTTAATAGTGAAGTGTATTTCTTTTATTTTAAATTTTTCCTGTGTTGTGGTGTTCTTGTTCTTAATATTGATAGGTTTTCAGTAAATCATCCTCAAAGGCACTTCTCAACTGTCTCAAAGTTATGAAGAATTTTTAATAAATATGTTAACTTCAGAGAAAAGAAGGTAAATACTACTGAAATATTGGGAGGGGGGTATGAAATTATGGCTTGATTATGTGTTTCTCAGGCATCAAAAGCATATCCTTTGGCTACATCAGAAAAGTAAGATCAAATCCTTAATTCACTCCGAGTCTTTGTTTAATCTCCATGCCCACTTACACATGTGTAATTAACCGTATAATGATATTTCACTGTTATCTCAATTTAGTGTTAAATAGAAAAATATACAGGACTCTAAAATTTTTGACATCTAAAAAAGAACTGCCTTGCATGATAATCTATGCTGAAAGAGATCAAGTGCATCTGATTTCATCAAGGTTATCTTGTAATTCTTTAACAAAGAGATGAAAAGGAATCCATCCCAATCCATTTGGCTACTCTACGTCAAAGGATACCCTAGTATCTCAGTTTTTGCTTATATTTCTTTCATTTTATCTTATTGCCTCAGCTCCTGACTGTCACACCAATAAATAGTTCAAAGGCAGAGTGGAAATTATTCACTAAATTAATTTGATGTTTTATTTTTTAGATATTTTTAGCTCTATATTAGGTATTACGTGTTATTTGAATAATGTAGATAATTAAAAAACCTCCAAAACTGTGGAAAATGAGGAACAAAGGGCACGTAAGTGAGGGGTGAGGGGCTCCCGTGGGCTAAGTATCAAAGAACCGTTCCTGTCTCCTGCCCCTTTTCCTTGTCTGGGTTTTCTTGCCTTGATAGCTTGTTGGTTTGCTCCAGTCTAGAGACAAACTGTTGCCGCACAGGCAATGCAAAAGAGTGGGGAGGTTGGTGGGACCGTGTGTTTGAACTCAACATAATGGCAATGGAATAGACTGAGAGGGATTTAAAACTTCTGAACCAATTTATGACGTGAAGGAAAATATAGGGAGGCGGGAATCTGAGCGGTTATGACTACCTGTCTGTACTCCCTGAGACCATCTAGCATATAAATGAACTCTTTTCTACAAATTTGAAAACTTACCTTTAATATTCTGATAAAATCACAGGAGTGGAAGTCATCCACTAAAAATACTGCCTGAAATTTTATCATCTAGGACTGCTAGTTGAGGATTAGATTTTAAAAGGATAAGGACCTTTACTGTAGCCCGAGGTAAGTTTGTGTTAATAGAACTGTTGAAGACAGCTGCTCTGTAAATGGAAAAGTTTTACATGGATGTAACTGAAAATTCTTATTTAATCATGTCTGCTACAGGCAGTGCTAGTGGAATATTCATTTAAGTTCTCTGTACATAGAATTTTACTCATTTAATTAAAAATGCAAACTCACGTTGATTTAAGTCAGTCCAATTTACTTTGTGAACAATTTTCATTTTTGTAAAAATGTGTTATAATAGGTAATTTATAGTTATAGTAGGTAATTTATTAGTAACTTTTTAGCCATAAAAAGTATAAATATTTCTAAGTATATAAGACTACCTTATATATATCTAAAAGCTGCGCTGGTCTTACTAAACTAGTTTAAATAAACTTGTGTTGGATGTCCACAGATTCTATAAAACCTTTAACCAAGCAAAGAGTCAGATTGCCAAAGTTCAGAAATTTAGCTGTCAAGTTGAAGTTAGGAATGCTATCACTCTACGATCAAGGGAGAGGCACTTGCAGAAAGCAGCTAATCTGAAATCTGGAATTCCCAACGGAAATTACACCCTTAATTTAAAATTCTCAGGTATGTCATGTAGCATGACTTGCATTCAGGTTTCACCACACTTGCCGTTTGGTTACATCTGCAGACAAAGCCATAACTCAGTTCCCTTGGCCTAAACTAACTGATACTGTTTAAAGCTGCATTTAATCTCATGTTTAAATTGCTTTTGGTTTATTAACTCTGTTATTCACACTGCAGAAACACACCAAATCAAGTCAGTATGTGTAGTCCTCAGTATGCAGCCCATAACTGCACAAGTGGGCTTGGATGTAGACAGTTTCTTCCTCAGTGCACCGGGAACATCCCTCCAGTAGTTTGCCATGCTGTACCACCGGCAGCCGTGGGATACGCTCACACATCCCACTGATTTATCTAGTAAACCTTAGTACTAGGGAGGACTCTGAAGATAGCTTGTGATCTTCATCGTTAGTAACTAAGCTAGTCTAATTTGGCATTCAAACCCTGGGTCCTGATTGCAAGAAATACTTCTGTAGGGAAGATAGGCCCTGAATGTGTGCCTGATGCAAGCTCTTGTTTTCTGCTCTGTATTCTTCTACTTACAGGCATTCTATGGTTAGAGTAGTTTTTTTGCAGGTTTTGGTTGGCTTGTTGTTTGTTTGGTTTGGTTTTGTTTTTTTTTACTGCTGTCAACAGGCTTAGTTTATTCAGCTTCTGCCTTTTTTTTTCCTAATATTATTCTCCAGGAATCAAATCCTCTGTTGAAGTAAACTTTTAAATTTCCTAAAGATCAGTGAAGTATTTGTAACATATGAACAGCTCCTTAAAGAAATAACCTCTATTCTAAGTTCTGGGAAATGGAGCAATATTGCAATAGGAGAGATGACCTCAATGTTGCTGATGAATGTCTGAGCCAGTTGGTGCTAAAACAGTTTGTGAGTTCTTTGACTTTTATTTTTAAGGATCTGTCCTTGTAGTTTTAATATGTGAACCAAAGTTACTTCTTCCTATATAGGTTTTCAGGCATGTCAAGATATAATTATTCATACTGAAAAGATTTGGATGAACACAATTTACACAAAATTTTGTATCTTCATGGGAAGTGTCTTCCTTCTCATGCATAAGCAGGATCTAAGGTTGTATTCTTCTCTTAATACAGCCCCATAACATCTCAACAGCAATGTCGTTACCTTCAGTAAAATTTGTATTTTGGGCTTAAGGGCATCTTCCTACCATAACTTTTATGATTAAGTACATTCTTTACTATGTGTCTATCTATGTCAGATACTACTGCTCTAATAATTAAAAATTATATCTGCTGATTTAGACATGTACTCTAAATGCATTTGAATAATTTTGCATGTGAAAATGTAGCCTCACTGAATAGTTGTGGGATGCCACTTTAGGTCGTTAGAACATAGTTCGTTCCAGCACTAATAATTGGTTCCAGCACAATTAGTCAATGACTAAATGGCAAGATTAGGTTAAGTACTCAGTAAAAATAACCCACAGGATATATCTGGATTCCACTTATCAGGAAAGGGAAGAAACCAGAGCAGTTCCTAGCTACTCCAAGCTTCATCAAAATGGCATGTTCATGCTAAATTGCTTGGCCTTGCTCCAAAATTAAATTCAGCCATCTCGTCCAAACCGCATTTGATGTGCCAAAAATAAACAATTTAGAGATGGATGCAAATGTTACGCTTGATACACTACACGGTTACACTTGTTTTCAGAACCTTTCATTTATTTAAATGCTGGCCTTTCTGGGAGTTGGTGTTTCAATTTTGCATTCCTAGTAAACAGCAAAATTTATTTGAATTGCAGTGCATAAAGATACAAATAGTCATGCAAACACAGTCTAATAGATTCTTCCTTTCAACTGTAATTTTCTATTAGTGCACAAATTCCTCAGCTCACAAAAATACATATACACACAGGGTGACGTAGGATGTTGACTTACAACATGTATAGGTCAGTAGGCTGTTTTAGAGGTCGTGTAACAGCTAGATTTTTTTTTGCATATACTTCTCTCACTTCTAGCTGCAGCCTTTAGATGCTGTTGAATTCAGAGTTCTTTTACATCTCAGGTCATGACTAGATAGCTCTAGGCTGATGTAAGTCTGTAAAATTAAAAATATAGCATTGGTTAAATCCTAAGAATACTTACTCCTAGATGAAAGGTGAATAAAGTACGTGGAAGCAGAGATACAAATTAAATACGCACTTAATTTAGCTTCCCAGATTATTGTGCCTATTTATTCAGCAATAAATACAAATGAAGTACTTGTAATTTTATCATTTCATTTTTATGTTGCTTAACAGTATTGAAATTAAGCATTAAAATAACATAATGGTAAATAGCTACTCTCTGAAACTTTGAAACTATTTGTAACCGGACCTAAAATTGGTTCATTGATCATTGTAGTATTCTGTTTTTAAATAAAATTTGGGCAACATACCTGGATAGAAAGGACACAACAGTAGGAGACACTGACTGATACTGAGAATTGTAAAGTCTTAGACATATTTGTTACAATTTAAAATGGAATTATAACTGACATTTCTTGGACTATCTAGGCTTTGTCTTCCTGAAGTTTAAAAAAACAAGCGTAGAATATTCAGCATTTTGATCAAAAAATAAAGCTGACCTTTAAACCTGAAGGGCTTGTACAGCCTAGTCTATTTGTAGGATCTTAAACTTTGCTGTTACCTTTCCTTTGCTCTTCAGCTTCCTTTATCTAATGTTTGCATTATATAAATTTTAAATTAACATATTGCACTGCTTTATAGATGTTTTCAGATTGCATGTAGGATTTTAGAGTATTTATACAGAAGTATTGGGCAAACACCTGTAATTCCCAGCGCAGCTGCCTAAAACCTGTCTTTCATTCTTTCATTACGTGTAATGATTTTTAAAGATGTATGGGTCTTTAAAGTCATTAAATAGGTCTTTAAATACAACTTCAGTCTAAAACAAGCCAGATGATGTGGTTTGAATTGGTTTGGAAAATCACCTTTCAGGTTTTGCTGTCCTTAATCAGCTGTTTGACCATGTATTTTTTTTTTTCTTGTACAATATGAAAGCCACCAAAAGCCACATATTTCCTGTGTTACAGATAGGATGGATTCCATATGAAAGAAAGAAGAGAAAGAAAACCAATCGTAAATGTTCAGAATTTCTTATTCATTGTGTATTTTGTTGTGTGGTTCATGAAATAATAGAATGTATGGCAAACTGTTTGTAGTATGGCAGTACAGCTTATATGCATGCATTTATCTTTCCATAGGAAGACAAAGTATGCCTTTTAATTGATTAAGGACATACACATTTTGACACTATTAAACTCAGCATTGTTTCTCTAAGCCTGGACTGGACTGAGATTTTACTGAATCCTACAAATCCAGCACTAATTCAGGTTTGAATAACTTAACTGAAAATTTGTACCAACACTTTAAAGAGTAGTATATGTATAGAAATGTATTTTTCTGGAATGGTAATGAATACTTAAAAAATCATATGCTATAGCTATTTATATGTTTGCAACTGGTAAATATAAGCGATACATCAAGACATTGAGTTATTTACTTGGAAATGTATGTATTTTGGATTAAAATGTCATTATTAAGAATATGAAACATATTAGGACCTGATAGCACTAAACATTACAAATGATACAACTCCATATCATTTCTTTGAGATTAGGATTATCAGTAGCATTGGAATTGGAGATAAAGTACGGACTTTTTTTTTGTTGCTGTACCATTATATTTATTAGTGTTTCGTTATTTTAAAACATGTTATAAAGTGCCAGAGTGGAGAAAACGTCTGAGCCAAGATAACTAATACCACAGAAGTACAGTGGTAAGTATTCTCCCTGCATCTTTTTGACAGTTATTTTGGCCCCTTTACTGAAAATCCGAGTGCTTCTTAAGTATTCAGAAAAAGAAGTCACAGTTAGGGGTTTTTTTTTTCCTCTTTTCCTCTCCTATAGAAGAAATGAAGTGACATCCAGATTTTCTGTTGGCTTTCTCCTTAGGAGTGCTTAGTGTGTGTGCACATGCCTATAAATAATTCCTTTTTGATGTAATTTTTGCCAAAGTTCCCTCATTCGAGTGACACTTTTGCCCCATTTTACATCGGTGTGAATGGGATTCCACCTGTTTTATCTAAGTTCACTATAGTTCACTCTAATGTATTTTAAAAGCATTCATATTTTAATTGCTTCAGTGGAATGCAGTTCTCATGACTGTCAAATCTTGCAGAGGGCAGAAAGGATCACTTGAAAGGAACAATCCCACATAGGGCTTATACAACAGAATAGAAATACTAAGCTGTACATTCAGTGAGAAATAGCATGGTAAGGGGCGTTTCAAATTAATCTTTTAAAAAAAATATGTTTCATGTTGCTTTTAAGGAGTTTTGTCAAAGTTTACAGCTTCATTCCTGCATATGCATTGTCATAAGAAATGCAAGTTAAAAAAAGTGGGTCTAACGAGATGGAGACAAATCTGTTAGCACCACACAGACGAGTGAATTATGCTGCTTGGCTGGGTTGGATATCTAATCATGCTAGAAAAAGAAACAGAGGTTGAAAGTGAGTGTCAGCAATAAAGAAAAAAGTCTACAAAATAGAGGTCTGTCCCTTTGTCCCTCAATTCTCTCACCTTTTCCCCTGTGTCTTGCCTGCAACTGCAGTCGTAGTAAACGCTGTTCAGTGGAGCAGTCCACCCTTGGCACAGGAAATGGAACGTGCTCTGCGTGTCTGTGCTAAGTATGGTTTCAAACTTGAATTTCTCCCTTTTCTGCTTCTTGGTGTATTTGCCTTGGCTCTTGCCTGGATCTGGGTCTTATCCTGTCTTCTGTGTGTCAGTTAGCTACAAAGATAACACGGGATATCATCTATTTGCTGCGGGTGCTTCAGCTCATAGCATCAGTTTTTCCAGTACTTCCCAGATACAGAGGAGATGGGACGATCTATAGGCGGTGTTTTCTCTGGAGTGCACCAGTAACTGTTTGCAGGTGAACAGGAATGCAGGTGGTTGGGATTTCTGAGCTGTTTATGACAAGAGAGATGTTTTGTCAGTTGTGGCTTTGCTTCTTATATTGCGGGAAGCAGAGAGAGAAACCCTTCTTTTGGCTTGTGACAGAAGTTTGTAAGCAGTAAGGTTTTCCTTGTTCCCACTTTTCATGACACTAGACATTCAAGATTGTACTCATTAATGTGAACAGTGTTGTCCATGAATACATATGGTGGCAGTCCCTAATGTTGAGGTCCACAACTAGTATAAATGGGTGTGATTCCTTTGATTTATGTGAACTGGCATAATCCTCTTTAGTTGAAGATCTGGGCCAGAGTACAGGAAGCGTGTGCGTTAGCCAGGGAAGGCTGTAGTAGTTTCTATTCTTCTTACTGCTTTCATACAGATGTGGAGTCTTTTGAAGTTGACACGGTCCAAATAAGGTATTTTTAATTTTCTATTTGGAGTGTTGATATCTTGGTAAGTGGAACAACATCCTTGGTTTTAGGGGTTACATTTCATTATTGCTTCATAGGAAGAGAAGACCCAGTTTGGATCTGGACTTTTGAACAATACTGAAACTTTGAGGGACAGAAATACTTCTTTAAGGGCTTAACTGTTTGTATGTGCAATGTGTTATACAATTAAAATGTTTAGCTAATTCAGAATTTATATTCATTGAAATTAGTTGTATATTCATGTGACACAGCTGAATCCAGATATTTAGGGCATGTAAAATGAAGTACACCAAAAAGATTTTAAGAATTTTGTAGCTTGAAAGAGCAATGAGAAATGCAGCTCTTTTCGAACCAAAAATGACAATGTCTTTCACTAGGAGCAGAGCTTTTACAAAGGGTCTTTCAACCGAGGATCTCTCAACTCTGCTTGAAACACTGAATTAGGGCTCAACACTGAAGCCTTTATCAAATGAAGAGTCTGAAGGCAAAGGGAGTGCTCCGATGATTTGCCAGCTGTAGGATTGGGCTCTTGCGCCTCACCCTGCGAGGTAAGGCAGCTTTACTTTCTATAATTTACAGAACGAGCGAGTGAGAAGTGTGACTTGCCTAAAGTTACACCACAAGTCTGCGGCAAAGTTGTGGAATAAAACACCCTAGCAGACACGTACGTAAGCTGCAATTGTATCTTTCTCTCGTGATTCTAAGTTGGGAAGAACAACTGTTTTGAAATTTAAACCAGAAAGATAATCATGTCTTTCCATGTGATTTGTTAGTTATCCTGGCTAGTTATCTTGGCTGAAATGAGGAAATACTCTTTAAAATCTGTTGCGGGTGGGGGTGGGTGGAGAGAAGCAGAGAAGCAAAAAGCTAACTCTGAATTTTCTGACCTGAAAACCAGTTGAGATCAATTGATGTTAAGCTAATAAATTTTCATATGACAGTCACTACCATCCTTTGTTCCCTGTCAGAATGATTACCCTAGAAAAAGATGAAATATGTCTCATATAAATGTGATATGTTTAATTAAAGCCTTACTCTCTGTCTTCTGTGTATCTATTTCTAGTAGTTTTACTTTTCTCCATCCTGTCTGGTTTACGTCTTTAAAAAGCAATAAGGAAAACTGCCACAAGCACACTTGGAGAACCTGAGAAAAGTGCAGTTTTGCATATTCAGATGAGAGCCAGTGGCAGTGCTCAATCTCACCATTTCATCACAGACAGATGATATTACAGTGCAAGAACATCCAGGTTTGTAAATGATAGATTTTAAAAGGCAAAACAAATGTCAGTAATCTGCTGTGCTTTGCAGCATCAGTGCCATAAATAGGTGCACTCTCTTGGTTACTTGGGTGGCTAATTTTTAAATTTATGATAAAGTATATAAAATTAATGATGTGTGCTTACACTTCAGTGATAAAAGCCAGTTTCTGCCAGTGTGCTAATGTACATAATTGGTTCTTTACAACTAGAAACCAGATACTCTTTCATTCATGCGTTCATACTCTGGCAGTTTAATTTATGGAACTGGGGGTTTTTTGGGAGAGGGGGAGGGAGAGGAGAAAAACCCATTTCTTACATTGTTACTGGACTTGGGATATACAAGTATGATTATGTAAAATCTGTGCCTGGGTGGCTGTTTGTCCTTTCTTGCAGAGTATTTTGTGCTCACTGAGTGGGAGGGTCACACCGTGTGAGACTAATAAGGACAGAGCTGCATCCCCCTCTACCACTCTTCAGAGACTCACTCCAGCAACTCCTCGGCACTACTGCAGCTCTGTACAGGCATTTTCAGTGCTTCTGGGGGACACACTAAAATAAAAATTAAAGGTAAGCAACTTGTTATTTGTAGTCAATTGTTTAGACATCTCACGTGCATGCACCATACAATATTCCTGTTTATTTTGGTGGGACTTTTTTGCCATTTATCACTGTTGTTTGACAATATTAACTATGTCCTATATAAACATAATGTACACAGTAAGCTTTTAATGTACTGTAATCAGTCTATACTATAGGATTCTGCTCATGATTGTGTAATAAATATATTGTATATGCTTGTGGGTGACTATAGGTATATGCTAAGGTATTGTGATGAAAACAGTCCTACTAAATTTGCAGTAATTTACAAAAACGATTAAACTGTTGCAAATTGCCACAATGCTGAGCATGCTTATTAAGGGTATGCACATATTCACATTTAAAACAAAAGTCTGTCTATCAGTATGTATCATTCCAATTAGCATGCCTACCGAGTGGCCTACCTCCAGTTAGTTGAAAGGGACTTGCGGGCCGGCGGCAGGGCTGGGAAGCGCAGTCAGTAAACGCTCTCCAGGAAGGGGGAACCCGCAGACCCTCGGGCAAATCCCAGGGGAGGCCGAGCCGGAGGCGCCTGTCGCCGGCAGGCTGGCGCCAGTGCTGCCCAGCCCGTCCCGTCGCCCACCCACGCCCGCTGCGGGCGAGCAGCCCCTTCTCCCTGCGGCCCCCCCATCACCTGCTCGCCCCGTACAGGTGCCGTCCGGGGCCGGGAGGGAGCCCTCCGGGCGGCCCGGCGGCAGAGGGCTCCCTCGCCCGCGGTGGGTGCTCGGCCCCAGCGGGCTGCCGGCCCCGCTCCGCCCCGGGGGCTGCGGAGGAAGCTCGACTCGCCGGGGACCAGCCGCTCCTGGCGCCGCGGGCAGGTTCCGGAGAGACGGGGCGGCCGAGCCCGGGGCGGCGGGTAGGAGCCCGGGGTCCGGGGGCGAGCCGGCGGGAGAGCGGGGCGAGCCGGGGAGCTGCCCGGGCCGGCGGCTGGCTGCTCCTCGCCGACCGGGCTACCCGCTCGCCTTACCGACTGGTGTTACGGACCCTGGGTCCGGGAGAAATTAAACTGCCGGTACTGCCGCCTTACTGCCCGAGCTGCCGGGGGCTCGGGTCGCTCCCGCCCCACGGTCTCCCGTGTCCCGGGTTGTGCGAGGGAGCGGAGACAGCCGGCGGGAGAGGAGCCGAGCCCGGAGGTGGGGTGGGAGCGAGGGGGTGGCGGTGTTAGTGGTTTAATTAGCAAGAGCCCTTCAGAAAAATGAGACCTCTGGCGAATTACTGATGGCTGCTTGTAAAGCAGGTGCAGGAAATTAAATGATAATGTTATTTGAATGTGTATTCACTTTGCTGCTGTTGGGGAGGCTGAAAAAGTTAATGATGGTGTAGTTGCTGTCAGGGCATGTGACTTGACAGAAGAGCTCTGATGATGAATAAGGTGCCTTGCGAAAATTGCATCTTAGGTATGCAATTTGTTTTTCTCACAGAAAATGTAATTAAAAAGACCATTTGTCGTTTTCTGTGTTTTGTTAAATTCATGTGTATCTATACATTGCAGTCGGCTTAGAAGAAAAGCTGATACTGTCTTAAGAGGACAAAAGCCAGACTATATTTTTGTGATATTTGAACTGTAAACTCAGTGCAGGTTGCTCTAGGCACTTGTATATTTTGCGAGGCAGAGAAATACTGTATTTTGGGTTCTTTTGGACTTAAACTGAAACAATTGTACGTTGTCCTTCGATTTGAAGACTACTTCAGCAGTCACCGTCAAAAAGTTTAGCTAATATATCTAAAATTGAAAACCTAGGAGAAAAATAAAAGGAAATTAGTTATTAATGAAGTAAGTTTCATGCCTTTACAACTAGTATCTCAGAGTTAATATTTCTAAGGTGCTAGTTCTGAGTTTAGTGAAGAACTAAAGGAGTATATTTGTCATTTATTTCTAAATTTACATAAGTCTTTTTTTGTAGCTCCTTAAAACAGATAAACGATACACTTTGTGTGTGACTAGCGACTTCCTACTTTTCTTTACAGTCAAGAAATTCTTTTTTGTAGTTTTCTGATGGGGTGAGGGGAAAAGAAGAAGAAGATATTGTTCTGAATAAGATTATTTTCTGTTTCAGATTTGTAGCTGATTGTTCACATGTGTCCAGGGGGAGATGAAGTACATTGGATCCTGCATAGTTTGGCTTTGTATGGCAGTCTTCCTCCTCCTTCCTCTTTCGACTTCTGTGGCTGTCAGTGACCAGACAGGTACTTCCATTTTTCTTGCCCATCACAGACTAAAGGCATAAATCCCACTACTGAACAGATGTCAACAAATAATGACAGCATGTGGAAAACAACCAGTACGAGCAGATAAAATTATACAAGACTCTTTTTAACCTCTTTTTTAAAAAGTCTAAGTTTGAAGCAGCTCTAAAGCAGCCTTTCTGTTTCCTGTGCTTGGAAGATTCATGTTTGGAAGCAGTTGTAGTTCCTAGGAGTTTTGTTTTGTACTTTTTCAACTTACTGTACAAAACAAGATTCTAAATCGGAGCTTGCAAAACTTCTGTAAACAGAATCATATGGCTGTATTAGAGCAGATCAGTGATCACATTGACCTGAACAACCTAATGCTCATGTTAACCTCAGCTAAACTTAATACCCAGACCAGGTCATACACTTCACAGATGTAGAGTTAGACAAAACCTTGTGCCTAAGAAGACAGGGGAAAGGAATATAGCAATATTGTTTAATGTAAAAGCTGATGGGTATCTTCGGCAAATTTTCTCATACTTCTCTATTTTCTTATCTCTCTTACTGTCCTCATGTTATCTAGCTCTCTCACTTAAACTCTACATTGACTCTCCGGAGTGTGGTAAATTCTATCTTAAAAGCACATCGTGTGTGCTTGTGGAATAAGGAACTGTCAGTTTTCTACAACTGCTCAGCCTCAGCACATACCTCAACTTTCTAGAATTTTCCTACAATTATTAGCAAGAAGACGTGCTTGTTGCTGTTTAACTAGAAATAAAAAGAGTTCTTTTTCATTAGTTCTTATAGAAAATGAAACTTAGTAGTACTGTTTTTTCCAGAAACATGATGAAAGATAACAAGCTACACATACACAACAACTTTGAATCTCTGTAACACATTTGAAACTCAGGCCCAAGAAGTTTAAAATGTCAATGACTACGATAATCCTTTTACTACTTCTGGAAACAATAAACAGTAAAATTTAATAAATAATAAGTGTAATGTGTGAGCTCTCAGGTGAGAATAATGTGTTGTGAAGAGTCTGAATTTCAGTCAAAGACGACTTTGCCTTATATTTTCAGGGCAGCAAGGCTAAGTGCTCTACTGATGAATTATTCTTAACCCCTGTGAGAGAGTGAGCCTACATCATAGCTGTGCAATCATTTTCTTCAGCTGTCTGAAGGAAGCAAAATAGGTTGTCTTCTGTGTTGTTGCTAGCTGGTAAACTGTAGATGAGCAGTTTTAAAAGTGCTGAAGGTTCCCATATAATATAAATTAATAAATGTAAACTTCAGAAATTTTAAAACAAAATGCCAGAAAGCTTCTTTTCTATTCTTTTTTTTTTTTTGCCCTAATGAAATGATGTCTCGGTCAAAGGTGGACCGGTCATAAAAGAATGTGACAGATACACTGAACTGCTCATAAAAAGTGTATCTGAACTGTACATTACGATCTGATAGACGTTTGCGGCTAGGCGACCAGCAGGAAAGTTGCAGTTCTCCTTAACCTGATTGCCACAAATGGATCAAATATGGGTCAGATTGAACCTCTGGGAAGAAGAGGAGAGACTGAACCTCTCCCTGACAATAACTGACGGTGCACAATTGAGAGAGGCTTCTGCAGTTTGAGGTGATACAGGCAGATGGTGAGGAATGACAAGTAGATAGCTGCCAGCTTGAGCAGCTCTGACAGCAGGGAATAGGCTCGGAGTGAAGCCTCAAGTGGGTAACAGGAAAGAAACTTGTCTAGAGACTGAAGGGATGGTTACAATCCAAAAAAGAAATGCAAGTTATAGACCAGAAAGCAGGAGCTGAGAAAGAACAGACCTTGTGGCGGTGCAGCAGTGGGGGTACAGGTGTGTTGGCAAGCCTTCTGTTCCTCTGCCCCATTCAGCTGAACCAAGTACTGTGTCGCAAAGTTTTCTCATTCTACTTTGATAATTTGTATGCAAATGAATCTGTTACAAATTGGAAATCTGCTCACTTCAAGAAGAGAGAAACCTCTAACCTCTCCTTATTTTTTTTCCTTTTTCTTTCTTTCGTTAACTGGCTCTTTCTTGGGCCTTTTTTCTCTCACATCTAACAGTTCTGTTTGGATCAGCCTCTGTCCTTCAGGATCTGCCTAGGCAATCCTTTTGGTTTTCTTCTTTCAACGACCTATGCTAGCATTTATTTCTCACTGACTATGAAAGTATCTCGCTGAAAATATGCAGGCTTTTCCAGCAAAGCTCATTTAGATAGGATCTTGCATTATCGCATTTACATCCTGAAATTTCTCACCTGATCTACTTAAGTCTAAAGGAATGGCCTTCAAATGCAGGCAAAAGTGTAAATTAAAGTTAATTTGAAGTGGGGGGAGGGGGTGGAGGGAAGAAGTGTGTTATGGGAAGGAAATCTCTTGTGTGCATATGTAGGGGAGAGCTTTCTGAGCTGGCATTCTGAGTGTACTTTGGGAGATATTCATTGGGTCAATATTGTAAAAGAAAAAAATAAATACCAGTATTGGTAAAAAATGTCAGAGGCTGACAGAGTATGCTGGATCTTCTTGGAGCGGATCTTCTTGGAGCTGTCCTCCTTAGGCTCTGAACATGTGCCAGTAACCATTAGATTCACATCAAGTATTTCTTTCAGTTCTCACTTTTCCAGAAGTTTTGATGTGCTAATCGTTCATCAGAAGGAAGGACTCACTTCTAATGTCAAAATACAGCAAATCTGAGGGAGAGGGTTCAGGAATTCTCCACAATCATGTTTTTGATCTGACTTCAAGAATATTTTCTTCATGTTGTCAACTTACATATTTTTTTTTTTTACTGTTGGGAACATTTGGTTTTGGAGCATGGACATGAGCTCTTTCTGTAGTGACACATGAAGTTCTAATTTGATCATTCCTGAATGCTTCACATTAAGAATATTAATACTTTGTCTCATTCCCAGATCATTGCTGCTTTTTCAACTTTCTTTTACAATTACTGTTTTTCAAAGTCACTTGCTAACCCATGAAAAATGTAGCATAACAACGTCCTGGGACTGTCAGGCATGGTGAATTTCCATTGCCTTTTGACGTGGAATGTGTTGTGAAAAGTATTGGCTCTAGATCGTGGTTTTAGATAGGCACTTTAACCCAAATACAGTGAGTGGTTTCAAATATGCAAATTGGTTCAGCTTTTTGGTTTTCATGTTTTAGTACATCTAGTTACTTCCCAAAGTCAAGATAATGGCTCTACAGTAACTCTCATATTTAAGTCTGGATCCACAAGCTATTGTTAGCACTGCCACCCTTGGGTTCCTTGATTTGTAGTTAAATACTAAGTCTTCTTGGGCAGTTAATCTGGAGCTTTAGGTATCTATAAGAATGTGGTTCATGAAAGCCTGCAAGCTGTAGAAAGATACTTCAGCTTTCCTGAGTGAAATTAAGTAGTACGTAAGAGAGAGCCCAGACCACAAAGGGGAGCATTTTCAGTTACACACATTCTCGCAGTGTGAAGCCTGTAAACTAGATCAGCCCATGTTTTATTTTTTTTTTAATGGAAAGGTAGAGAAAGAGAAAAGCTTCAACACCTGAGGTCAAGATATTCACCTGGGATATGAAGTCCTTTTTTTCACTACCTGCTGCTCTTCCTCATGGGAGAATCTAGTTCTCCAGGGTCTAGCATAAGCATCCTAATACTTGAAATCTGTTGGTATGGATTTCTTATTCCTGCCTGCCAAAGCTTTATGTTATTTACATAACTGTCTAAATAGTCACCAGACTTGGAGTTGACTTCTTTCCTGTATCAACAAAATTGTAGATTCAGTCTCCTTCATTCCTCTTCCCACCCTTGTCTTAATTAACATGTACATTGTAATGTAATATGATGTGACTTACAGAGTAGAAAAGGAAAACAAAAAAAATCACATCTGATTTTCTGGTACTTCTGGTGCATGAGGCTACAGGTATGTAAGAAATCTGAATCCTTGACCCTGTTTGAAAGCAGGGCATCTGGGTCTGCTTATCTTTGGTATGAATACCTTTGAGGTAGACTTGTTGGATGTCATTGCTGACACTTGCAGGTACGTCGCACACTCTGAAGAGGTTCCCTATGCCTATATATACATGAAGCCTGATCCAGTAAGAGCGTGAGACAAATCCTATGTGGGTTTCTGCCTGAAGCTTGAGTCCGACAGAGGATGTGGGTATATGTTAGGTGGGTCTCTGCTGTTTGGCCATGTTCATTCAGCCAGCGATGCTTACTGATGGAAACTTCAGTGCCCTTGCAATGTGCACATCAATGGTGTTAGCTCACAGCTGAAAACTTCACCTGAACATAAAGTTCAATTATAAAGCAGCAGATAGGTACTTGTAATGTGAATCTAGCCATTACAGGTTACACTTGATCTGGAGGAGCCAAGAGTGCTTGTTGGAAGCTACGGTTCACAGTCAGGAAGTGCACACAAGAAATGTCTGTAAGAGTGAGACTGAAGCATGCACCAGAGTCTCCTCTGTCCTCGTTTGCACGGGAAGGAAAACTGGGCATGGGGCCTAGGTGGAAGCTGCAGTGTGCTTCAACAGGTGCCCTGATCATTCCAGGAATTCAGAACATGACACTGCATGTTGCAGGAGATAAGTCTAGATGCAACACCATTACTTTAATTTTGTTGCATAATGCTATTAGAAAACAAAAACATTTATTACTAGCATCTTATTGGAGAGACAGATCAGTGATCTGTGATATACCCACTTGGTTTGCAAAAATACATGTTTTCAAAATTATTAGGTTGATTTTATGATAGTAAGCTCCTACGTAGAGCTCATCGATTTCTAAAGATTGAGGTCTGTAATTTGTCCTATGGATGGGTGATCTCATTAATTTATAGGCATGTTAACTTCAGCTTTGACATCACCATTTTAATATGAATTGTGGATGTCAATCCATACAGACCCAGTTTTATCACGTGCAGAGCAAAGCCGTGTATAAATGTAAGCTTGTTCTTTTTACTGCTTCATTAGTTTTATAGTAATGTATTCTAACAGGGCAAGTGGGTGCATGGTTTCCATGCCTGGATTAGCAGTAAGGGTTTGTCTTGTTCCTTTTCTTTTCTAAATGTCTTCATGTAGATCTTCAAATTCAGCTACCCACAGGATGAATATGTACACTGTCTGTTTTGTCTCAGGCCAAAGGAAATTTAAAGATCCGCCAGCAGTACTAAAAATCTTGGACAAGGCTAACCTTTTGACTGTACAAACCATAACTGTAAAAGAGTTTTCATGGGTCTATAGCAATGAAAGATGTCAGTCTTGGTATGGAGCGGTTTCAGTTTTGATATTTTAGAGTTTTGCCTTAGCTCTCTGGTAAAAAGAGTAACAATGGGCTAAAGGAGTGCGTCAGCAGCACGAGATAGAAGAATACCCATAGTAACCCTTTCAATTCTTCTGGGGATATGGAATACAACCAAATAAGTAACACTTGCATGGCCTGTCTACGCTGTGACGGTTATGCCACTGATAAAAATAGGTCCACAGTCCAGTCTGCAGCATGTGAGGAATCGTTGCTATCATCTGGAAAACACAGAAATTAAGGCTTGAGTCTTTATTTGGACTTGGAAGAAAATGGCTGAGGGGAATAAGCTAAAGCTCTCTAGTCTTTTGCCACTCAGCCCTCATGTAAGTTAATGCTGAAAAAACCCCAGCGGTTGTGTCCCAGGTTCTCTAGAGCTTACCACAGCAGTTCAAGGTAAAATCAGCAATAAGTCATATCTGGCTGCTCTTATTGTAAGGGCTGTAAAATAATTTAGTAATTTAACCAAAAAAGCATCTGCCCTGTAGTCTTTTATATATATATAAAAATGTATATGTTAAAAAGCCTTGGTTAGATTTACATGTAGATTTAAGAAAAACCTTTGTCAGTGTATATGTGATGTGCTATTACGGCGTCAGCCATAACAGGCTTCCTTTACGCCAATGTATTTCTTGTAGCTATACCTGTGTAAATCTAACAACGACATTCATTGTTCTAGAGTGGCTATAAATAAAAGTCCACACTTTAATAATCTGTACAAGTGATTGAGGGCTCAGGTTTGTAGATTAAAGGGGCATCTAAGGTGAGCTTTTTTTTCTGTCCCATAGTGTGTACGTGTGTATCAAATGGTGTATTGAAATTGCTATGTTAGTATGTAATTCCAGTGAATGCTTTTCACACTATGTAAAAATCCCTACAAAACAAAATCATGAAAGATTTAATTTCATTTTCAGGTGTTTTGGCATCAGTATTCTTTACAGTTCTGCATCTTTTCTGGGAAAGGGAATTTACAGTGGGAATTGCTGTTGTTTTTAATCCATGTGTTTCATTTATCATGAAACTTTATAGCTATCTATCAGTATAGGTAAATGTATGTACATACATGTATTTATGTATATATATGAAGGAAAGAAAGAATACATTGTCTTAGTGCCTTAGAAATAAATAAATTAATTAACAATTGAAGTTACTTGTAATTGTACATTGCAATTTAGACATAAGGAACATGGAACTTTATGAATCTTATGAAAAAATATCTTCCACCTGGTCTGTTCTTTGACGCTGTTTTCATTAACTATGTTGTCAGGAGGCATCTTTATATCTATATAATATCTGTATCTATATAATTTAGTTTCACTTTTAGTGTTTTCTTTCCAATTAGCTATTCTTAATCCAGATCAAATACTGTTACATAGAATTTAAGACTTTTGAAGGCTAATATGCTCTGTACGTTACTGCAGAATGAATGGCAAATTTCATATGCTTTAAGATTACAAATATAGCTATTTTTGAATGTCAACTTTCTGTCTGGATGCTCTTGGAAATCTTTAAATATAGATGATTTCCAGGTTAGTGGTAGGACATTCCTCCTTACTTTTTTCATTGAACTGACACTTTGGACCTTCACTGTTCAGCAGCTTCTAAATTGTTCAACCATCTTTTTAGTTGCGTCAGTGCAACATGGAACTCTGGGCTTGATAAGTGCATGGGCTAAATCTTGCTTGTCATCTTCTGTTTGATAGTTTTATTAGGGTTTAGTGGGGCTATTTGCAAAGTTTGTTGAAGAAAGAGCCCTATTTCTGACCCATGCACAAGTGACATTTCTCTGTATTTCCTTCTTAAGTGTGTATTCTTGTGTATAAATAAAAAAAAGAGATGAAAGGACTTCATGTAAGAAAGATACTGCATATTAATAATACGGTGTTTGATCTAAGGATTCAGTTAGATTTAACCTTAGAAATTACCATGTTACAGATTTTAGAACACTCTGCTTGTTTACCTAAATACTTTGCTTCAGACTTAATCGACTGTAAAGCTGCTTAATTTTCAACCTTTTTTTTTCAAAATATAAGTATTGCTTACATTGTTTTTTGTATGATATGATTATATCCTTGTTAATCCACATTTTGAAATTTCTGTTCACTGAAGTGACAATGGATTATTGTGATGGTAATCAAGCATTTTTGCTTTATTGTTTCACATTCATTAACAGGGAAAACAGATTTTTCTAATAATATAACCAGAAATAAAAAAACCAAAACAAACACAATAGACTTGAGAAGAGATGTTATTGCTTTATAGAGTACTGTAGATGGAAAGAGCTTGGTAAGAATTTTCTTCTGGTTGTGTTGTTCATGTGAGTTTTAATCATAAGCAGCTGAATTAATATGTGATAAGATTTGTATCTGCTTATATTATTAGAAGTGTAGTATGAAATCTGAAATATCATTGCTCTTATTTAGATTTTGTAATTCGGTTTATTGCTGGTTTTGATATGCTAAAGAAGCAAAAAGGAACATTCCTGTTAATGTTACTATCACTGTCATGATAGTTTGTTCTGATTCATTTTTCTTTGAAAGAATTTTATGATAGATTCTGAACTGTATTCTCTTGAAGGTGCTGCATGTCCTTTAATGAAAACAGTTGTCCATCATCTCAAACAAATCAACAGAGACAGTCTTGGTGTTTCAGGTAAGTGATCGCGTTAATATGGATATCTAAATTAATTGGCTAGTAGCGGATGTAATCATAGTCTGAAGCTGGCTTTAAAACTGAAAGGACAGTACAGAATGCCACCCCCACGCTCCAAAAGCTGCTGCTGTTTTTGGGAAGGTGGGGTTAAAATCAGAACATGTTGTTCTTGGAAAGTATTGGTTCAAGTTCTGCAGCCACACTCATTTCCGTTGTTTTTCCCAAACATCCTTCACTGTTATCAGTTCAGATGATAAAAGGAAGTAACAAATGCATTTCTCAGGTTGCGAAGTCATCTGCTGAGTAAATTTTGCACTGATAGTTTCTCTGTTGATAAAATGAATATTGGAAGTTTCTCTGACTTAAAGTACTGGTTTTCAGAATAGCTTGTCAGTCCGTACTCTAGAACGTCACCAAGCATGCTAAATGTCAGTATTTACCTCTGTTTTTAAAATTCCATTAAATAAACTAAATCACTGTATCATATTTCACAGGGTTTGATCTGGCAGAGAGCTTTTCTTTGAGACAAACATCTTGTGGAGGGGAAAAAATCTGTTTTAAACTGGGAAGCGCACCTCTCGTCAGAGACACAAAGTAAGATACTACTTTCATCCTAAGCCTTTAAAAGACGGAGCTCAGACTAAATGCTGCTAACGAACTGAAACACTGAGCAGTGTATCCAAAGGATGCCACAGAAAGACAAGTATGTCTGTTTTCAGGCATTTTCATCTGTATCAGTTTTTTCTTTGGGAAACATTTTGATTCAGGTGTGTTTTTCTTCTGGAATCTGTAAGTGTCTAGGTAGAAAGCTAATTGCGTATATCATTTTCTCAAAATCTGATTCAGATACTGAAAACTCTACTGTTTATGTGTCAATATTTATAAAACAAAAGAAACAAAGAACTTTCATGGTATGACAAGAAGTGTTATACTAATCTTCCCTCAGTGAAATTGGCGGTCCTCTTTCTCACTGCTGCTGGCAGGATTAAAAAGAGAGACAGAGTCGCCATTTCCTTAAACGCTGTATTTTCATGACTATTTTTTTCCAGTGTAATTGGCATCTTGCTTTGTAATAGCAACAGAATGGTGGGTACTCAGTGTAGAGGTGCAACTAGGTAGCATCCTATTCTGACACATAGTGGGATGAAAGGCAGGGACTGCATGAAAATCAAAAGGAAGGTGAAAGAGAGTAAAGCACAAATGGGATTGGATGGGTTTAAGTTTGCACGTGGGCAAGGAAATGCCAAGAAGCAGTTAAGAATGTAGTTTCAAGTTGCCCGTGCTCAGTGGAGAGAGAAGACGATCATCTGAGAGCTTCATGGTTGAAATGTGCTCTGAGCCATGGGACTGTGGTTTCTGTACAGCGTGTTCTTGTGATGATGAGGGAAGCAACAGTATTCCTGTGTCTTCAGGTTGGGTATTCTCTGTTGCAAGAGGTCTGGCTCCAACTTGTCTAGAGAAAAAATACACCCGGCCCTTGGACTTCCCCTTTGGTTGTATCCTCGGCAGAGCCAGGAGGGGCTGTGGGTAGCGTGAGGCCAGGGGAGAGGGAGAAGAGAGGAATTGGAGGCACCCAGACGCAAACTGAAGTGATCTGTAGGAGAGGAGCGTGATTAAAAAATAGGACCTAAATATTCTATGTTACTAGATAGATTCTAAGTTTTTTCTGAAGTATTAGATACTGCAAATGCTAAATTTTTATGCTTGTGTAATTCTGTACTTTGTTAAAGTAATCGCTGTCTTTTTTTTAAATAACTTGAACATTCGCTATTGAAGGAAAAATTACTAGCTAAAATTACTTGACACAGAGTGCACTCTATTTTTATTAGAACCTTCCCAGTATTATGAAAATTGTCTTTAGAAGAGGAACAGGGAAAATTAGGTGCCACCCGTACATGTCTTTACTAAAAATATTTTGAAAGTTTGTCAGTAAAAAAACTTTTAAAAAATCCATTATTCCTTTTTACAGATTTCTACAGATTTTTTTTTCAATGGATTGGAATTTGAGGGAAAAGTGAAACTACAGAAGAGTAGAAAATCAAGGCAATAACTGCCTTGATTGCAGGACAATTTTTCTTTAGAAATAAGAAGCTAAGTAGTACTTTGCAGTGAAATGCATATTGCAAGCTGACTTACTTTATTCTGAAACTGTAAAAAAAATCAATGGCAAAAATGGAGTGAGAGGAGCCAGAGATTGGAAAAGGGTGAATTATTTGAAATTCATATTACTTTGAGGGAAAATTCATGATTCAAAAGGATTGATTTCTAAGAATTCAGTATTTTTGGAAAGGGTCTGAGGATGATTTTTGAGGTTGAAAAATGTCTAGTTTTTTCCTAGCTGTTATTAGTGAGTCTGAATACTAATGTCTGTGCTTTATATTTATTTTCTTCTTTTACAAATGGTTTATTGGTGAAAGCGGGGAATTTGTGTCGTGGCTGATAGCTGTGGCTTAGCAAAGCCTTAACTCTTAGCCAGTTGCGTGAAAAGTATTTAGAAAGAGAGAATATTACTTTTTTTTTTAACACTCTTTATGGTGTGGGAGAGAAATCTAACATTTTGCTATATTTTATCTGTTCAGCTTTTTTCAGGGAGGATGACTCTTTGAGACAAAAATGGCTAGTTTGTCTTCATTTTCAGTGTGACCTGGGCAGGGGATAAAGAATTGCAGTAAAGGGTAAACCTGGAAGGCAGGTGGTTTGGCTTTAATGGTCTCTTGCTTCTCATGTTACTCTCCCTCCCCGTTGTTTTCTTCTGTGTATCCTCATTAAACAAAAACTGAAGAGAAAATCTTTCCAGTTTTCCCTAAAAATATGCGTGTCTAATGGATGAAATTGTAGCTTGGTGAAGCAACTGAGATGATTATTAATAAAATGCGTGACAGTGCTAATGTATGAATAAAGTTAGGCTGAAAATTAATATCTCGCTATTGATGTTAATAAGGTACAGGAGAAGCGTTTGTCAGCTTGCTGTGTATGTAAATAATACCTCTTACCTATAGGTCCCTGAACAAAAAAAGGGTTAAATATTTTCAATAATGTGCAAGCACTGCAGAATTTCCATTAAATCCTAGTTGTTCATGGAGTTAGCCTTGCTTATGCTTTTTTAACCTTCCTTCACGGAGAAATGCATGTTAAAATTAAGAACAGAATTTACTTTTTTATTCAATATGTTGAATATATAATAGCTTTCTGTTGTTGAGGTAACACTTCAGACAAGATTTTTTAAATTATTTGTTTAAAGTGTTTTTGATAGTCTTCTGAACTTCTGAATTGGCTTTTAAAAATAAGGGCAGAGGGCAGTCAGGAGCACAAAGTCAAGTTTTGACATGGTAGGGTTACAATGAAGGATAGTCAGGAACTCAGATGTCTGTCATCATAACCTTATAGTTTATCTCAGTTACTCCTCTACGATATCTTGTAATATATATTTATTTAAATTTCCTTTTCTTACATTATGTCAGACTACATGGTTCCAGACCCTGTGCGTTATTAGATGCACAGAGGTTTTTAGGATCATTCTGCCTCAGAAAATATCTTAGTAGACGTGGTGTGCAGTAAGCAGCAGAACAGTGTTTGTTATCTATCCCGCAGGAAACTGAGAGTATCTGATTAAGCTGACTAGCAAGTATCAAGTAACTGGCACATCTCTTCTTGCATTTCATTCATTCAGTCGTAGTGTGGGTAATAGAAAGCTATGCTGTGCCATTTTTTTTGTGTGATGCCATTTTGGTTTTTTTCAATGGACCTGGAGTAGTGTTGCACCTATTTATATGTTGTAAATAATTTACAATGCAGTGTCAGCTTGGGAAATCGATTATGTCTATTTATGTTGGATTTCAGTTATATCTCTTATCTTTATCTCTTGTTGTAAGGCAGTTCTGTACATATTTTCTCCTGTGATAGGAGGTGCTTAGCTTTTCTTATGCTCCACATAAATGGCTATTAAATATTAATTTAAGTCTAATCTATTAATATTTCCAGGATTAAAGAGTGATTTTAAAATTAAAATACTGAGTTATGTATTGCAGCTCTTAAAGTTATTCCTGAGCAAAGTAGTATGATTGAGATTTTGAATCCTAAAGAAATCACAGTAAAAGACAGTTATGCAGACAATCTAATTTTATAGTCATAATAATAGTAATTGTGTATTGTTTCAATTTTATTTCATTAAATACATTATGGAGTCACATTTTGTTATCTAGTTCAATATATACTGCCTGTGCAGTGTATTCCAGTTTGGCGTGGAGCTTGCTGACAAGAGCAGCGCAGGGCTCTGTGCTGATGGCAACTCCTTTAGGTCTGCCAGCAGCATTCAGTACTTCTGGACGTGAGGCCTTTCAGGCTAAACTTTGTTCTTTAGTTGCCTTAGAGTAAATAGCAGTGTGCTGGAATAATTTCACTGTCCTTCCCTAAAGATGCATCAGATGTCAGTTGTTCCTCATTCTCGCTTTTCTGGGTGGCTGGTGGGCCATTTTTCTTCTCCTCTGAAAGCGCCAGTAAAGGAAATAGTAAGTTGATTTCAGCTGAGTTTCAGAATGTTTTTGAACTGGATGTTTATGATTAACAAATCTTAATGGCAGTCATGGCTTTCTTATTTTGTAGTTTGTTTGGCTTGACAAAACATATTAATTTACTGAAGAAATTATTGTCGCTGGCTGTTAAATGATCTCAGAGTTACAGCAGTTGGGATTACTCTCACAACTTTTTTAGGAATTCTTCCCCTTTCGGTGTAAGATCCTGTAAAAGAGTTTGGATTTTGACTGTATTTGGGCTACTGCGCTCCATCAGCAATGTTGTCACTCACTCCTGCCAGAAGAGCGGTGGCTGTGGCTTGGGCTGTATTTCAGAGAAAGTGTTTCACTCCCTCATGATGTCTAGTTACTGGTTGCAGAAATACTGTTCCCACCTCTGTTGGTATATTCCAGGCTTCAGAATTCTTTCTGTGAAGAACAGAAATCGATGAAATAATATTTATGTGGTGGTTTTGGTTGTTTTTAATGCTAACTGTTTTAATTGCAAAAAATACATAGGGAATTGCATTTCCTAGAGCACATGAAATGAGGCACTTTCTGTGCTCAGCCTTTTCATAGCTAGCACTTTGCTCCCCGAACGCACCGATCTCTCTGTGGCTTTGCAGCCATTTACTTTACCGTATGATCTCTGGTTGTATCTCCTAAGACTTCTTTCTTCACCAAAGTAATAAATACCAAGATCCTTGCATATGACTTCAGCTGTCAGTCAATGTCCACATGGGCATGAGTTCTGATTAGCTTTGCACATCGTGTGTTTTGGGCAACAGAGACAGGTTCGGCTTTCTTCTTGAAAAATATTATTAAGATATATATTTGGAAGTCATATACCTATTTCTTAAATGCAGTATAGAATGGATAGATTTGAACTTCACTAGTTTCCAAAGATTTCATCAAAAAACTTTTAAAACACCTACTGAAAATGGCAATGAGTTGGCACCCCTGTTTGGTGACAGTAGTTATGGTTATGCTAACCAGCTTTTATATGTGCTTACACAAAGTCCTGCTAGCCTTTGGTCTATTAAAATATTAGATAGTTATGTAAGAAACCACCTCTCCTTTCCTATATCGTGTATTTATTTGAGGTCATTTGAGCTGTTGGAGCCAACAATGCTAAGACTGAAATGTCTGGTATTTTGGTTGCAGGGTATTTTCAAGAAAAGGGCCTTGTCTCTGGAATTTGCTTCCTGAGTGTGGGAGCCTGAATTTAGTGCAAATTCTGATGCTTTCTTCAGGTCGGTAAAAGTAGTGGAGCAGAAGCGGCAGAGATACAATCTTTTTCTGATTCTCGTTGAAAGGTACTGAAACTGTGTACTTTGTGTTTATTTCCGGAAACTAGAAAACTAACTGCATTTTGTAAATTTAAAATAAGGATAATACAGGCATTACTGTTGAAAGAACAAATTGGAGCTGTACCTACTGATTATTTAATTTCATAACTAAGGAGAAAACTGGGGCCTCCTACCATGAAAGATGATAGGACAATGCTGCTTTTAAAGAACGAAAACATGTGAATGTCTTTTTCTGCATATTTGGGCTTGTTTCTACCAGACAATTTACAAGAAACATGCCAAGATCTTTTTATAAAATTTAAAATTCAGACATTAACTGATTTTAATTGCTATATTTGGCTTAACTATAATTTAACATGCCATTTACTATGCAGAAAGAATTGGGAAAGCAAAAGTAACAAAAGATAGGTGGTAGAGGGGAAGAATATATATAAAAATGTATAGTACTTACAGTGAAAGCAGACTGTGAGGGAACAAAGAGCAGAAAAAACATTTTAATTATTCCACTCACTGTAGCAAATCTGAATTCTTCGATCTCTGGTGTGTTCCCCAGTCAGCAGAGCACTTTAATATGGCAATGTCCTACCAGATGAATTGGTAAAACAATGTCGGATGAAGCAAACTGTTTCTTTTCCTTTTTTTTTTTTTTTTTTTTTACCCCAGCAATGTTGTTCTTGCCATAAAGCACTTGCAGATAAAGGGAAGGAGCTTTGGGGAAATGTATTCTTTAAGGGCACTGGTCCACAACGGGAGTGTGCAGGAGAGCAGCAGTGTTTATGTGGGTCCCCCGAGTGCCTCACGGTTCAGAATGAAACTTAAGGCAGGCAATAAGCAAATCACAGAAGCATTGGATGAACAAACAGTGAAGGCAGTTTACTTTCCTTACTTAAAAAGCTTTCCTTAATTTGAAAAACATGTATTTCTGTTCAGATCAGTGTTATTTTTTCCTGCTGCCTTTGTTTTAAAGGAGAAATCTGTCCAGCCAAGATTATTATTTGGAAGAAAATAGAATTAGGAGTTCAGCTTCACAGCACTCCTCTCCGGCTCTCAGCCTCATCTCACTTCCTCCACATCAGCATCAGCTTCTCTGGCCAGTGGGGCCGGTGGCCGATCCCTGTTAGCTGTGTGATCTCCAGCAATCACAGCCAGGAAGGAGAAAGAACGTGCTGCTGGGGCTGGGGGAAGCCTGCTGTTAGCTTAAGCAAACCCTGAGATTGCACCTTCCATTTAATGGTTTAACCTGCCCTGTGGAGAACAATTCTGTTGTTCTGATTAAAACAACAGCATCTGCAGTATCTAAGCAATTTAACTTTTGCTATATACTCCTATATAGAATTCCTTCCTATTTTCATCCAGTGTGGATGCCAAAACTATTTTTCAGTTTCCACATTGGATAAGATAGCAAAACTTAAAACATCTACTGTCATAGATACCGCAATTGCTAGACGAAGTTCTTGGGTTATTAGATTTCTAGACTCAGCACAAGTGACTTACCTGGAAGCTTCCCTATGGGCCTCGTTCAAAGCATTGGACACAGATTCTGCTATAGGTTGTTCAATTTACTGATAGCTTAGGTGAAGAGAGGCTTAAGTCATGCCAGTCTGCGGGGAACTTTCACAACAGTTTACATGTCTCGTACTCTCTGCCAAACATGCTGACTTTTAAAAGCTTTGTGATGTTGTCTTGTTTTTTCTTGGCCATCGTTTTTGAAGAAAGAAGTCCCCCAAAAGTGAGTACAGAATAGTACTATAAATTAGTAGGGAGGATGCAGTTCTAAATCTGTAACAAGACCTGTGTTTGATGTGAACACTAGTCAGAATAGTCTTAGAACAAAAATACAGTTGCAAAATTAATACAGTTGAATTTTCTTAGAAATCCAGAGTAAATATGGGTATATACAGCAATGCAATGTGCAACCACACGGAATTCAATGAAATGTACTGGAGATAACGCGTACAGCTGAAGATAGCGTGTAGCCCCCATATGTTATAGTATAAAATTAGAGATTGAAAGATCATTTATCAGTTTTGCTGATTGGGCTGAGAGGATTCAAGTGTCTTTGTACAATGCATATAATTTCTCCAGCTGAAGCGGTGGTGCCATGTGCTTCAGAAGACATTTATCAGCAGACTGGAAAAAAACCCTGTAATAAATCAGATAATTTTTTTCTGGCTTTTTTGATTTATCTCTTCGTGAAACGTAGCTGTTAGGCATTCCCCCTCTTTAGAGTTGTACCTACAAAAAGATGTTTGTGCTGGTACATCTGTGTCTATGCTGGGGATTTGTTGTTTAAAGATGTCATAGAAATATCATTCCCTTCCCCCACCTTGCCTCTAAGTTTTTAGTTTTTCTATCTAAAAATAGTTCTTGGTCTCTCTCACAGTGAAACTGCCTGGTGCTTTTTTCATTACACTGATTTTCATTTATTTTCAGTTGGTTGTGAAAGATTTTTGGCCTCTAGCACTTCTCCATAGTTAGCTCTTCACACTTTTATCATCATGCCATGAAAACGTTTTTTATTTATGGAGGTAAATTGCCAAATTTTTAAAAATACTTCTGTAATTTTGCATGAACATTACAGTCCATGCCCTGGATTTTCACTTGGAGGTCTGGTTATCAATTTGATTTCAGACATAAGCTTACAGAGTTTGTTGATTGCAGTCTTGTCTGAAGTGAATATTTGTCATGTCACAAACTCATTTCAAAACTTGGAATGATTTAATAAACTTCAAAATGAAGAACAGTCTGTAATCTATAGAAACTAAGATACAGATATCAGTGTATTAACAGAACCATGTGCAAGAGATCATGTTATTTTTGGATTTAGTTGATGTGACTAGTTGCAGAATCTGAGAATTGTATTAAAAAAAATAAATCCTAAAAATACTCTGGGATTGAGCATGACAACATAGGCTTTGAATAACTTGTTGATAGTTCCTAATATGGCATTAGGCTTTTAATTGTCATATGAAAATGCATGTATCTTTTATTTTGGAGATTAGGCTGCTGGTTTTTGCTACACCCATAATAGCAGTGTTAATGTTGAAGTCCTTGATAAACTTCAGTTCATCTCTTTTACTCTGTGAACTCTGCTGAGAGTTTAGTAAGATGCTCATAATCTATGGTGAGCTGTGTTGATTACTCAAATGCCGTTGAATACATATCCCATGAAATAGTAATGGCTATTTTATGGCTAAGGAATGTGAATTTTGCTTTGGACCTCTCCTGAGAAGTAACCACACAGAGAGCATTGTAAAGGTGCTGTGACTCCATGCACCTTATTTTTTTTTTTTTTTTATAGAATCATAGAATGTGTTGGGTTGGAAGGGACCTTTAAAGGTCATCTAGTCCAACCTCCCCTGCAGTTAGCAGGGACATCTTCAACTAGATCAGGTTGTTCACAGTCCGCTCCAACCTGACATTGAATGATTCCAGGGATGGGGCATCTACCAGTCTTCTGGGCAACCTGTTCCAGTATTTCACCACTTCATCATAAAGAATTTCTTCCTTATAGGTAGTCTAAATCATCCTCTCTTTTAGTTTAAAACCATTACCTCCCATTATCTTACTGGATCTGTCTCTAAGTGAGCAGTTTAGAATGCTGGATGACTTCCAGTTTAAATTAATCTATGAAACTCAACACAGAGGATGACAGTATTCACCAGGTACGCATACAATGACAGGAATGCCAAGACTTGGGGGAAAGAAGGTCCAGTTGTTGCACTTGGGACCCCCCATGCTGGATGTGCTTACTTTGAAGTACAGCACATGCAATTGCAGGGTGACTTCTACAGGGTTAGTAGATAATGCTCACTCATTTTCTAGGTAAAGGTGTTATTTGGTAACAAGATGTTTTGGGAGGAGAGTATTCTAGTGCAGTAGGTTGTGGATTTTTTTTATAAATATCTCATCTGAAATTAAGTCACTGAGAATTGAGAATGTTTAACACTGTATGAACTGTGGACAATATGTGGTAAAGACAGTAACTCATAAGAATAATCATATGGACAGAGACATTGGAAGAAAATGTACCACAACAGGAGCAAGTATAGAAGATAAGTTGTAGTGGTAGTTCAGTAATGAAACAGTATGTGATGACTTGAATGTCTGAAACTGTTACATGCAAGAAATGAGATCAGACTTCTGTGTTTCCTCAAAAAGAAGCGTAGACTTTGAAATGGTTTCTTAATTTTTATAGGTTATTTTCCTTTCCACAGGGCTTGCTTTTAATTTAGGAAGTGATAAATGATTGTATTGCTGTTAGTATGTGGAGAGAGATATGTTATGCTACCAGGAAATTACATAAGTTTAAGATTGGTTTGTTGTGAAAGTGTTAGGAGCACTAAAAAAAACACTTTGTGATTCAAGATAGCTGATACGATTTCATGGAAAGGAAAAATCACGACTCATTAACCGGTTGGAGTTCTTGAAAGACTGAAGAGTTATAACACATCCTCGCTTCATTGCTCTCCTTAAGGACCAATTAGCACTACTAATATGAATCCATATTATGCTTAAGATTACATTTTTTTTACAGCATCCTAACTTCCGTTATTACAACTACATGTCATCTCTTTAAATGGCTTATGTTGGATTGGTTTTGTTCTCATACATGAGAAAAGTGTATATTCCTGTCCAACTGGATCAAGGTGTCCCTGCCTGGGAGGGGGATTTGAACCAGATGACCTCCAGAGGTCCCTTCCAACTTCAACCATTCTGGGGTTCTGTGATTCTATTATAGACCATGATGTTAACAGATTTGCTTCCTAAGAATATAGAGTCTTATAATATTGGGTGCTTAATTCCATTGTCAACCAAGTAATTTATAGAGTAAGGCTGAATTCATCAAAATGCTGGTTTTGTCATGGGACAGTGAGGGAACAAAGTATTTCCTCTTTAAAACTTCCAAAATATTTCTTGCATCTTATTGTATGCTTAAATGTTACAATTCTATACAATGCAAAATATTGGTGTTAATATTGATATTTTCTTAACAGTCACACAACTCTTCCACACTTCATCTACTAGCCTGAGGAGTGTAGTGGGTAATATGACATTCCTAGAATTTTCAGCAGCAGCAAAGATTTCAATCTCAGACGTAATATTGAAAAATAAAGTCATTGTTCATTCTAGTTCTGTTACTTTCACATAGAGGTTATGTAGATGATTCAACCTCAAATTACGTTATAGTTAATAGATAAGCATGCATTTTTTTTTTTATGCAAAGGTTTTGTACTGTGAAGCCTTTGCTGTTTTGAGAAAAGTTTGTAAATTCCCAGCATATCAAGCTTCCTTGTTTGGATATAAGGCATCTGGCCTATTTCCCCAGCCTGAGAAGGCCTCCCAGTAATATCCGCTGATCTTTCAAGTTGGGTTTGGTGGGTTTTTTTGATGTGAAGCTTAGAAAAAAAATCCAAATAAAATGTTCATTGACTTATCCAAGCTACCGCTGCTTGAAGCCTGCCTTCAACACCTCTGTCTTGGACCTAATGCAAGACTCTTTTTACAGTGTTTTTTTTTGTTTCTTTGTTTGTCTCCTAACTCTTTAAAGAGAATACCTGGCCATTTCCCAGCTGGGTCTGATAGTAACATGGTTAGCAAGTCACAGGTCCTTGACCCATCCTGTTAAACATGGTTATGACTCAGCAGATAGCAAGACAATGTTGATATTTTTTAGCTTGATATATTTTAACCCTGTCTAATCTGTAATTTACCAAAAATCTCATTATTACAGAAAATGTGACAGATGCAGGCTAAACTGTATGTACTCTTTGTTTTTTTTTTTTTTACTTGACTTTAATTAGAACTTCACTTCTAAGTCCAAAGACTTCAGAAAAGTGGTAATTTCCAGTTTCTGAAGATGCTATTAAGTCTTTTTATGTGAAGCAAATTAATTTTTTTAATCTTTTATTTTCCACATTCATTTACTTAGAATCCATGAATGTTAACAGTTCTTACAAACTGTAAAAGGGCACATCTAATTATCCTTCAGATTGTAAGCAGAACACTAGACTTAAATATTTGTAGACTAGTCATGCTGTGTGTAGGGGGTGTTAAAGCAAAAGCATGTTCTCTCTCCGTAGCTTCACTCTTGCAGCTGACAGAGCTACTTATTTCAGGTCAGACCCTGGTATCTGGTATCATTAACCTTCTTTCCTACTCAGGTCTCTTCTGTTGGTAACTTAATCTTCATCTCTTATACCTTCTTTTTTTGGGGTGATCAGCTGGAACCAAGATGGGTAGATATATCAATCTATAACAGTGTTGCAGGCTGTAGTACCTTCAGTGTTGTCTGTGTCTCTCAAGCAATCCTTAGCATGGCCTGCTTGTGACTTTAGCCTGGAATGAGTTTATTTGTAGGCAGTCCTGCATGATGATGATGATGAGACTAGTTATCCAAGAAATTATTTGAGGGGGTTATGAAAAAAAGCATTCCACAGTTTCGTTCAGCTGCGTTCCATACAGCAGTCCTTTTAGCTCTTCTTTTTTTCCACTGCCCCCTGTGCTGTTGTGTTCACTGTGAGCACTCAGCATTTTTGTAAGAGGGATGGTTGGCCTGGTGAGGTGCGTTGCCTTTTACCGTCAGCAGGGTTGTCTAGGACCTAGCAGAACAAACCAGGGAAGGAAGGGGTGAGCCTGTTCCAAGTGTAACCAGCAGTTCATTTTGTTAGTGCTTGTTCCATTGATTCATTGTAGAAAGCTACCAAAAAGTTTGGGATGCGGGTAGGAGAAGACTAAACAGGAAGCAATTGAGAGTTCTAAGGAAACACGTTTAGGCTGGGTAGCACAATGTCATGCAGAAACACCCAAGGCAGCTCACCCAAGACCAGTGTGAGAAGTAGGAGTGTGCAAGTCTCTCAGCCTGCAGCTCTGGTGGAGCTGACTAGCCCTCCTGGCTACCAACCTAAAAAGACAGTTCTGTTTCTGGAATCGGGTAACGTCTCTAGATACCTGTACAAATGTCTGTACAGTGCTGGTAAAATAGTTGTGAAAACCTCCAAGGAGAGATGGATACTTAGATTTCTTCCTCCTCTAGTGAAAATTATGTGGATATATAGGCCAAGAAAAAGGAAACATCATTCCTGATTTCCTCCCTCTTTTCCAAAATATGAAGTGCATCGTCTGTCTTCAGACTGAAATGATTGTGGCCTCCAATAGACAAATCCTTCTTTGTAGTCTGCATTTTTTTTTTGCTTTTCCAGACAACAGCAACCACCGAGATCTACAAATAATTAACACTGTACCATAGATCTTGCTTCAGGGCAGGAAGCATGTAAAAATGCATGCAGAACAATTTTCACTGCCAGTTGACTTTCAGAGGTTACAGTAATTATTTTTTTTCTCTAACATCTTCAGAGGGTTTCTTGCTCAGCTGAATAACTACACTCCACTGTAGATAATCATATTTAGCATAAGAATTTAACATCTCATTGACTTCAGAGACTGCCAAATAACAGACTAATAACTAGGTATGTTGTCTCTTTTCTATTTCTGGGAGCAAACTAGAAGGACCACATGAGTTACAGAGCTGCTCATAAAATGTCTAAATAAAGACAGAGAGGTAGATGTTAAAAGAAGTACGTAGAGTCCCTTTAAAAGTATTTAAGTTCACATAATCTTCTCTTGATGGTTGCCACAATTGAGGAGGGGAGACAAAAAAAAAGAGTACCACAACTGTATTTAAGAACATTAAGCACAGCAAAATGGCCTTGAGAGACTATGTAAAAATGTCAAAAAGCTTGACACAGTTCTGGAATTACTTGAGGAAAACTTAAATCTCTGCCATTCTTTTAAGCAAGTCTTAGCTTTAAATTTTTAACAAAGACTGTATGTTAGGAGACAATCACAAAATCACTGAAGAAATGCACAGATGGTCACATTTTTCCAGATTCTGACATGAATCTCCAAAAAGAAAGTTCTGTTTGATTTTTGTGGATTGCTTATCACAAATATGTCAGATGTTGAGTAGTTTCCTTATAGAGGCAATAAATTTGGTTATTTATTATAAATTATTATTATTACAATATATATTATTAAAATATTTATATTTTAATATAAATACATTTTATGTAAATATATAAATATAAATACATAATATATATTATTATTATAAAATATATTATTAAAATAATAAAATATTATTATTATAAACCCACTCTGGTTCTGAGTAAGGAAAGCATTGAAGGCTTCTGGGCCATTCATGCTGGACAATAAGACTATGTTTGCATGCATTTCATTCCCTACCATGAATCACAGGAGTAGAAATCTTTTAGAAAAATCATTTGGTGGTTTTTTTTGTTTGGTTGGGTTTTTTTAGCTAAGTAAAGGAAAATGAGGTATATGTCTAGGGAGACCACGGTTCCTGACAGGAGATGATGAGAGCTCAAAAGAGAGGGTTTTCTTTTGAATTACTTTTATAATTTCAGCGTAGCTACACAACAATAGGGACATGTGTGCTGGTACTGGAGGGGAGCTCTTCCTGACTGACACTTCTTTTATTTTGGTATATGAGCAGACTTACCATCCATGGAATGTGGAGAATTGCTCAATGAAAAGGGTGCTTGGTGTGAGAAACCTTACTGTATTCACACTCTAAAACCAGTAGAATGAATATGTCGTCTTATTGTAACATCCATGTGAGAAGGAATACATGGTACTGAAGGTATCAGTTACTGATCATTATCTGCTACAGAGGTGTTACCTGACTGTCACAGCTACTGAAAATATGTATGAGAAGAATCAAGTTGGAAGAAACAGAGTGGGGCAACAGAGACTGGATTGGGTCTCTTTCTGTCACCAACACTAGAAAGTCTCTGTATGTTTCTCAGTCAGCAGGTGATGCTGACACATGGAAAACCAGTCTGGTTTGAGCAGCATCAAGTCAGAGGTGCACCAGAAAGCGTCGTGCAATTGCATGATTAGGAGAAAGCAGATGCAGAGGAAATGTTTCTCTTTTTTGCGAAAGAACAAGAGTTCCACAGTTTTCTCACTGTGTTCCTCATCCCTCAGGCACCAAAAGCAGTACGTTTGCTTGTTTTCTTGTAATCTGCTCAGGAAAAGAAACAGTCTGAATGCGAGACCTGTATTTAGTGTACGACCTGAGTGAATCTCATAGATTGACTTCAGTATTTCTGAATCATGGGTAACTATGCATTAGACGTTGAGCTCAAAAATGTCTGGAGGAACATCTCAATGCCTGTATACTGCAGAAGCCACCCAAATCTTTCTAGTACCCTGTACATTTCCTTTACTTGCTTTGAACATATATAGGCAGCTTAGTGTAGTATATCCATTGTCTGAATCTACTCTGTTGCATTGTGTTTTCTTGAGTCTATACCAGCGCACATGTGGGAGGATCTTTTGGAGCATGAGATTATTTTGAGTAAAATTTTAGCTTGCTGAAGTGATCAGGCTCTGTCTTCCTCCCCTTTCCTGACCCATTTTCCTTCACAGTGTTCACTGGTGGTGTGTATGTCTGTCATTCTTTGCCACCATGTGCGCTTCTATGTGGAAAGATGCTTACTACGGATTAGAGCAGCTTAATTTACTGTGCAACATTCAGGGTAAGGTGTGATATTGTGGGAAGGGAAGCACGCTGTTTGAATATAGTATTTCATGATGTGATACTCTTGCTGCTTTCTGAACCTGTTTTGTCATCATCTTATATTTAAAAAAAATATTCATTATTAAAAAGGGGAGAGAAAGAGTGGATGAGTGTGTTCCTAGATTACACATTCTTGCTTTTGGTAGCCTTTGATCTTTGCTAGGGTTATTTTTATTTTCCAGGTACAAGGAAAGTTCACTGATTGCTCTGAGACCGATTTGGTTCATAAAAAAAAATAATAAAATAATCCAGTTGAACAAGGCAAATATATATCACTATATCAGAAGCGCTGGAAGTTGCCTTCCACAAGACAAGACTCTCAAAGCCTAAGCGTTACCTGAATTTTCTCAAAACTTTATTAGGCTGCTGAATTCTGCTTAGGAAAATGAGAAGAAAAATTATTGCATTGCCAATGTCCATTATTATACGTTACTACTTCTAAGCCTATTGTTGTTATTTCTGCTGACTGATTATGTTTTTCAGAAAAGTTAAAATGCACAGAAAGTGGCCAAACTGGGAAAGGAGATGTAGTTTTATTAGCCTGACCTCTTGAAAATCAATGGAAGACTGGCCTTTGACTCATTAGGGCCAAGAGTTCACTGATAATTCCTGTAAATAAGGATACAGAATACTGCTGGAAACCCTAGGGGAAAAGCACTCTGCGCTGGCGTAACAGTTTTTGGTATTTCTATTTCTCTTTCAAACCAGTTTCTTCTTTTTTTAATGACTTTTAAAATTTTGGTAGCAATAACATTGACTTTCACCAAAAACAATTTCTAAACCACCTGTGTATTAAGTGACAGCTAATCTATACCTGTTCCGTAAATGAAAGCAGAAGCATGCTGAAGTATATGAAATATTAGGTAAATCCCATTTCTCAATGTTAAAATAATTTGCAGCTTTGCTTTCAGCGCTACATTTTCTGAGTGGGTTGAGCTCTCCCTAAGTAATTAATAACTCTTAAGCTGTCTGAATAGTTTCCCTTGAGTTGCATCATATAATGTGTCATATGAAAACAACTTGAGGCCTAATGTAACATGAAACTGTATGGTGCATCTTAATGTGATTTGAGGAAGATGGATGGGAAGGAAATTATTTCTTATTCTAGGTAACAAACAGCTGTTCTTAACTTTTATTTAAAAAGAATTTAAAATACTCTTTCCTAAGCAGAGATTGGTAAATTGTTCTAGTTAGCTATTTCCCCTTCTCCCATTGTACTGGTCAAGTTAGGCAAAAACCAGGAGTCTAAAATATAGTAATTTGATGTAGAAATATTGAGAATAATGTGGAGATTTTTTTGTATTTGGTCACCTGAGCTTTACTTTTTTATTCGTAATGGATCTTAGTTCAAATTCCTTAGCAAACATGAAAAGGTTAAGATTTCGGTGTCTCTGACAACGTAGTACTAAATAAATCAATACCCACTCTAGGAAAGTTGTTTAAACTAACTCCTTGAGCTCTGGTCACCAAATTATTGTAACATTGTCATATTACAAGTGACATATACCAGGTAATGGTATATGTCAGCTGGAAAAGATATGTCTTGCCATAAACTCTAAACATCTCTCACTTCACTCTCAGGAAATGTAAGTTGGCTCATCTTTCTCTTCTTGGAAGATATTCAGCAAGCTGGAGGCTTCATTGATACTTGTAAATACGGAAGTTTATCATATACTGTAGTGTATTCTCATTCGATATGGAACAATTAGAGTTCATAAGATTTAAAAATAGATGCTGCTTTTCCATTAGTGCTTTTTTTAAAAATAAAAACAAAAGGTAAATAAAGGATTGCCTTACTAAATTTGATAGGGGTAACTCAATGCTACTTTACAAAGATAGAACTAAAACTGTTTATAGCACAGTGAATACACAGTTAATTTATTTGTAATTGCTTCTTCTAGCATGGTAGCACTAGGAGAACCAGCTGGTGTCTGCATTTCAGAAATTTTCAGAACTTTTAAGGAAATAAATGAATAAGCAAATATTTTGCAAAAAAAACAGTCTGTACTTGATCATTATGAACAGTGGAAGGTTTGTACAAATACAGTTGTAAAGTTCATGCACAATTCCTCTAACTGGTCTTCTGGTAACCTCATAATGTACAGTCTGTGCTGTGCTTGGGCCACAGCACCTGTTTTTTAGGAAAAATTATGGCTACATTTACTCCATTAAAAAAGAGGAGAAGGGAACAAGTGCCTTTGCAACTCTGAGTATCCATATGCTTTGAGGGAGTGACACATAGTTGTAGCAATGTCAGTGTATATTTATTAACATTCTGGATGTATCTTCCTGATGCTTCAACCTGGGATTGAGATACCTGAATGTCTGGATTTGTAACATATTATATGTATGATCTAAAACCTTGTATTGTTAGGGATTTTCCTGCTTGTTATCTTTTGTCTCCTCAATCTGCCAGCTGAGGCCTCTGTAATTTACAGTCCACCTCAGTCCAGCAGGCTAGGGTGCTGTAAATTCAAGCCTGTGTATTCAGTTCATGTGCTTCAATTCCTGTGATTGTTTTCAGCAGTTTCCACCAAGGGTGTGCTTCGCTTTGAGAACATAGTGCTCTGTTCATCAACTTTCATTTTTTATTATATCCTACTGGCAATACGGACACAGGGAGAAAACCAAACTGTCTCAATTCCACCTAAAATATAATTCAGTCAGACTCTGGGTGCCTGAGTCTCAGAGAATGATTCAAATTGCCTACTCTCAAGCACCACCTAACCCCTGGTGGCACCTAAAATGAATGATTTTGGACAACAGATTTCCCCTGGCATCTGGGCACAAGTTCCAGGGAAGCTCAGAATCACGATGGTTTAAACAGCCAGGCATGTAACTCCCACCCAAACTTCCTTGTGACTCAAAGATGTGTGTAGAGATGCCTGAACTCTGCCCATGTCCCCAGAGGTGCCTAAGCCATTGACTGTATTCAAATTGCAAGTAATAAGCTTGGACAGCATTGCGTTCAACACAAAACACAGCAGTCTGAGCACTTGCAGTGTAGAAGTGGGGGAGAGGACCTTTTAAATAGGCTTAAGGGTTATAGCAGTCATCCAGGAAGGATATTTGGTTTGAATTGTCCTAAGCTAAGGAAACTCAACAGGAATGGGAAAACTTGACTGTTGTCCCTCTGTTGAGGATATTTGCTGGGAGAGGAAAATCTCGGGCTCATCTTTTTGCTCTCAAGGCTGATTATGTATTTTGGTTCAGACACTTTTGTCCAAGGAAGCGTAAGCATGCCCTCGTTCAGAGATCAGATGCCAACAATACCCTCATTTGCCTGTTTTAACTTGTAAGTTCTTTCTTGTTGTCTTTATAGATGAATTTGCACACTTATTAATTGCTACCCATATTTCTGTAATGTTAAGGCTTTCCTAAGACCTGTCATCTCTCTTGCTGCTTTTGGCTTAGACACCATGGTGTACTACCCTAAGTTAATATTCTCTATTCTTGTGCTTTACATCTGTAGTCTTTGCAGTGAGCTTGGTACAGGTTTCCTTCATCCTTACTCATTCTCCTTTTCCTATTGTTCTTTCCCTGTGCCACATGGAAGAGGTAAATACTCTGTGAGGAAGCACTTGTTGAACTGTGAACACGTGGAACAACTTACTCTTCCATTTTTCATTAACATTTAATGCGGCTGCTTTACTGTTTTCACCCTGCATATGATATCTCATTAGTTTTCTCATTAGTTTTTAAATGTTGGTAGGTACAATCAGGTGAAACAGTATATTAAACATTCAAGGAACTTATGAATTTCAAAATCTGTATTCTGCAAAATTTTGTTTTGGCTTTTCTCGTGTTCTGGTATGAGGTTTCTGTTCTGGCCTTTTTATTACCCCATCAAATGTCATAATATATTTACTGTTTTAAACACATACTTACTTTGCCTATTTCTGAGGAGTTTTTAACTGAGCTTTACAGAGTAGAAGATACTGTGGTAGCAATACTTAAATTTTGCTATAGTATCTTACTGATCATCTGTACCTAAGTCACTTCAATGCTAGATGCATGCTTTTTATTCTGTTATGTTCACTTGAAGCCATTCAGGGGGCAAGAACGTAGGGGAAATTGCGTATAGTAGATTGTGTGCTGGTTTTCTGAGTATTTTATACCTTCATTTCGTTCCTATTAGCATTCACCCTCTGGCTGGAAGAGGTTGAGTGTTAAGTGTGTACTTTAAAGCATCTGTTAAGGACTTTTTAGTCACCAAGGAACATTCATACAGTTACACAATGAGAACTCTTCTCAGAATAAAGACATTGCTTCTATTAGATTATGTCTTTGGTATACAGTAGTTGTATACTAAATTTGTGCTGTTTGTTGGCCAAACACTGGAACAAGTTTCCCTGAGGGTTGTGGAATAATCTTCATTCTTGGGGGCTTTCAAAACTCAGCTGGACAGGATTTATAACCTGATACAATTTTCCAGGTTGGCCCCGGTTTGAGCAGGGGGTTAGATCCATTGGCCTCCAGAGGTACCTTCCTACCCAAATTATTTTGTGAATCTAACTGAGTTTATCCTTGGTCCAATTCTGCTTAAATCTTACCTTCTTAGTTGACTTCACTGAAATCAGTGTAATGCCCCTAGGAATTATTTGACCTTGTCTGATTTTCTCATTTCTCCCAATACAGTTTTCTCTGTCAGCTCAAAGGTAAGAGAAGCTGGGTGAACTCCTGCCCTTTTTCATAATGCTGGCCCATACCTTAACTCTTGTCCTGTTTCCCAGATGGTTTGATAATCAGTTAAGGAAGATAATTTCACATCCCATGCACTCACACACAACCAAATTTTTCTGAGAAAATTCTGAAAGGAAAATTTAGAAGACTAATACTGTTGTCATTCATTTAGATAGCTCGTAAAGTGTCAGGGAGGCTTACAGTAAGAAGCAATGGCAGGGGGGGAAGGAAAAAATGCTCAATGTTTACTAGTGTACCTACCACGTCCAGAAACTACTTCTGTTTGTTTTGCAGACTTATCATACCAATTATGTTTTCCCCTCCTTTCATTCGATGAAGAATTCTGATATTTCCCTTCCACAGTTGTCTGCCCTTTGCCTGTTAATGTAAACTCCCCTGTGTCTCCCAATATGGAGGTTAGCTGGGAAAGTGAATTGATTTTGGAGAGCTAATCGGATGCTCCCACAGCCAGATGTCCTGTCTGTTACAGCTGTAAACCTGAGATGCCATGTCCTTAGCTTGCTTGGGGTCCTGAAACCATAGGGCTGATCACGTCCCAGATGGTTTACTGTTCTGCAGAGGCACGCTCGCGTATTACTGACGCCCAATGAAATTTTCTTTATAAATCATAAAGATTTTCTTTGTGCTATAGTTAAAATACAGAGTGGTATGAAATCTAGATCCAAGTCCTGCAAAGCCTATTCGCTTTTGCCTTGCCTTTTGACATTGAAACATCTATAGCTGTACAACAGAGCATATGGGTCCACTAACAATGTGGGAGAGCAGCCAATTTGGTCCTGGGATAAAACAGGAATCATCTGTGGGGAATAAGCCAAAGAAGACTGATTCCCACATAAGGGACTTAAATAGGTGTTGGTCCATAAATAAGCTGTTTGGTAGGATTTAGAGCAGGCTTCTCTACAGAGAAGGCATTTTTCCTGAGATCCTAAGTTAACTGAAGCGCACTGGTTTCCAGGAGGGTTGTGGGGTTATTGTCTTGTCAGCTGGTGCTTTCCCCTTTTATTTTTTTCCCTTTGGTTTGGTTTGGTTTTTGTTGTGGTTTTTTTTTTTTTTAATAAAGCCTTTATAGCACATTGCTGTGTAATTATAATCCTATTTGTAGATTTTTAGACCTAAACCATTTACTTAACATGTTTGTGGGAAGAAAAACAGAGGAAATTTTTTTGCTGTGTGGGGCCCTCAGGTTTCTTCCATTCTGATCCAGGGAATGCCTTTTGCAATGTGGCTAGTTGGGAAATCCTGACAGTTTTTAGCAAACAGCCGTGTTAACACTTTAGCTACTCATGTGTTGTGTAATGTTTGCATCTGTGATTTTCATTTGTCTCACCTCTGTCTTAGAAAAGAAATAATTTGAAATGCAGAGGCTTCAAAAGAAAATCTGTTGATTGCACCGTCCTAATTTGTTTAGTACAGAACTAGTATATATTTAATGATTATGAAAGTCTGTAGAGTTGAGTTAGAGACTAATTTCATTTTTTCTGAAATACAAGCTTTTCAAATAGTTTGTAGAAGTGGTGTTGTACTGCATTCTCTGAGATAGGTAGCAAATCAGACCTTTTTTTTGGGGTATCGGCATATCTTACATGAAAAAGGAATAACAAAATCAAGTAACAGCATGTCATTCATTCAGAAATGCATTCCTTATTTTGGTTCAAGCCTGTTAAAGTCCAGCTGTTCTGTTACTCAAGATGTCCAAGTCGTTGCCCATGGAGGTCACTGTATCAAAACCTCTGCTCAAAGCAAGACCAACTTGAAAGTTACATCAGGTTGTTATGAGTCCTGTCCAGCTGTGTTTTGAAAGTCTCCAGGGATGGGGATTATTCCAGAAATCCTCTGGGAAACTTGTTCCGGTATCCCAAGCCATAAATTGGGAAAAGCAGTATTTTTAAAATATGTTTATTTGTGGCATTCACTTTGCAGCAGTTCTTTTTAAGATTCCTTTTTATATAGTAATCACAGATTTTAAAGAAGTTAAAACAAAAAATTTATTAGCAAAATCTTCAGACATTTATTTTTATAAATAGACTGAATTGGACTTTTGAGAAGAGGCATTTCTGAATGCTGAAGTCTTTAAATATGTATGAGTGAGCATTTGGCTCCTTGTTTTCACCAGGTATTATTTCTGTTCGTTCCTTTTAAGCAGTGTTTGTGTGTGTAAGAATAACAAGAAATCTCATTTTCCTCTCTCCTGCTGTAGGCAAGTATTTCCAAATGGGCTTCCTGAAGAATACTCTCTAGTTGCTATGTTCCGTGTACGGCGAAATACCAAGAAAGAGCGTTGGTATATATGGCAAGTTTTAAATCAGTATGACACACCTGAGGTTAGAGTTGTCTTTGATTTATTTTTTTCATTAAGTTTCTTTCCCCCCCCCCGCCCCCGCCATTTGATATGGCAAATATAACTTGGTGGATGTTTCACCACTGGATTTAGCTACAGTTTATATGGAATAGACAGACTGATGATTTATCATAGGAATGACAGAAATTTAACAAAATGTATTGAGTTAAGACTGCAATATAGGATAAGAAGGCATGTTATGATTTATAGCTGATATGTATTTACAAAGTTATGTAGAAGAATGCTTCATAACACAATTCTTGCCCAATCCATGTAGTCGAAGTATTTTTATTATATATAGTTTATATATGTGTTTAAGTCTCATACTCTAACTTTTAGGTGACCACTTCTTTTCTTTTGATTTCAGATCTCTGTCCTTCTGGATGGTACAAAAAAGGTTGTGGAGTATATGACCAAATCTTCTCAGGGAAATATACTGCACTACACTTTTAAGAGTCGAGAAATTTATCCATTGTTTGATCGTCAGTGGCATAAGCTTGGTATTAGTGTGCAGTCGGGGATCATTTCCCTCTATTTGGATTGTAATTTAATTGAGAGAAAGCAGACTGATGAAAAATTCACCATTGACTTGCAGGGAAGGACTCTGATTGCTTCTCGTGCTGCAGATGATAAGCCTGTAGATGTGAGTAATATGAAAGGAAAACCAGATAACTTGAAATCATGTTTTAGCCACGCGTTTACTAACACCATCATAAAGAATTGTGTAGATAAAAGGTTCAAAACTGGTTATTAATTTTGAGTGTGTATTCTTAATTTGAAATACTTAAGCTTTTTTTTTTCTCTAAACAATATTCAGTGCTGTAGCATCTGCTAAGGCAAACCTTCTGTTACGAAAGTAACTACAAAAACTCAGTCTTTGTTTCAGGAGTTTATTTTTCTGTATTCACTTTGGATTAGGAGCCATGTAGTTACTGTAGACATATTACTATATTTAGAGATAACTTCCTGTGGTAGTTTTTTCTTTCAGTTTTTGAGATTTATTTGTAAGTTTGTATCAGTCATCTGTTACAATTTGTCTGTCTGTGATAAAGGGGAGACACAGAAAAATTAAGCATTACCTCTGTATCAAGACTGTATGATGTTCAGGGTAATTCAGCTCTGCAGAAATAGGGGAGCGCATTGTTCATGGCTGTCGGTCCCTCCTCCAAATGGTAAGGATTAGGAAGTGGCTGGAGGTGTGTTTCCTGTAGCCTTTGGTGCAGGAATTACCCAAGGCAATCCCATAATATTCTGGGCTGTGTTCTGTCCCAGAGATGCTCTCCTCTGTTTCCTCATGCAGAGAGCTCACAGCAAGTAATCCGAAAGCTCCAGAAAATGTCAGTTTGTTTTAAGTGTGCTGACATCCAGTTACCAGGTTTAAGGCATCTGACTCGGAGTTTATAGTGACCATCTGAAAGTTTCAGCTATATTATGTACACTGTGCAGTTCCAGATGAAAATAGCACATTGTTACTGCAAGCTAGTGTTGTGGGAGGAATCAGTCCCATGAGGTGCTGAACAGTTTGGCCTGGGCTCAGAGCTCTTATTTCACGGGGCCAAGCTCCTGCTTCATTTTATTTTCTAAGACTGAGTTCAACTTTATTTGACATGTATGTACCATCTGCTCATTTCCAAGTAGCATGCAGGAGAAGGAGTAGGTTCTTTTTATCTTGTGTTGGTTGCGTGGCACGGGCCGGATAATTCTGACTGGAAGTTGTCAACTGGGATTTCCATGTTCACAGGAAAACATAAAGCTGATGAAGTCACTTTTCTCAATACCACGTGCAAGGGAGAGAATAAGAGGGTAAAAAAAGAGATGCAGAAGGAGGCATACAAGGGCAAGATTAGCTAGTTAAAATTAGATGCTGTTCATCTCACCAATCCACCCAAAATCTCTGAAACAGAAGCTTTATGTACAGAATTTGTGATTTTTGCTTTTCAGGTGATTTAGTGGCAAGGTCCAGGCAAAGATCCATCCAAAGTTATAGAAGATGTATGTGAGATACAGCTTATCAAACTTTTACTCTAGTTCATTGCAGGAGAAAATTATGTTCCTGAAAGGAAGGCTTGCAGAGGATGTCTAGAGGGCTAAAATGCCTATGTAGCATAGCAAGAGCAGTACAGAGGGATGCAACTCAGATGAAGATAAAATAAATCTAAAATATGATTTACATCAAAGTAATAGACTGTATAATTTGTTCCTTAAGTGAGGAGCTGTGCAATTGTTCTGGCTTTGTCTGTTTCCAGCTTTTCAGAAATATGCAGTGTTTCAGAGAAAGTGTATTATGCCAAGATAAGAAAATGCATGACGTAACACATTATCTTTTACATTTCGTATTAATCTCTCTTGTATTTCTTAATAGATTGAACTTCACCGCATAACAGTTTATTGTAATCCAAAACTTGCAGCAGAAGATACGTGTTGTGAAATATCTGCAGACCTGGTTAGTGTTTTGTTAAAATGCAAATGTTAGTACAAAACAAATTGCTTCATTGGTTCTTACTAAAGAGTTGTAAAGAAATTTCAATAGATGTGTTAGATTAATTACTTCCTAAAAATGTATCCCGTATCTGGAGTCATGATACGTTGTTTCTTGTTGCTTAACTAAATAACACAGTAGAGCTTCAGTAAAAGGCACTAGGTGCTGCTAGTGCTTTTAAAATGCATCTCTTAACAATGATTAATATCTAATTAGTAATTGAGGAAATCTCAGAGAGTAGGAAACAAACCACTGCAATGACCTGAGGATGGCTTCAAATAAGAGGCCATTTTAATAACAGTTGCGCCTAGTGAAGCATTACAGATGATAAACAAAGCCCATGAAAGAGTCGGCATGATAGTGGGAGGGAAGAAAATTAGGAAGGTGTTGAAGGTGTTTCCCTTATTTCAATATTCTGACATGGATGAAAGGTTGTTTCATAATTGGCAAATACTTTCTTCTTTATAACGCACATGCTGAGATGTATATAATGTTTAACATAAGGGAAACGTTGATTTCGTTTAGAGGGTTCCCTTTTCCCTTTCGTTTTGATAGACAGAGTCAGTATAAACCGGAAGACACTAGAACTATAGAAATGCTTGAAGTTGCAGATGTGATTGCTTTGCTGAATCAAGCCCATCTGGAGGAAAAAAAAAGAAAAAAAAACCTCAGAAAATATATTAAAATGTTGGTCTACTAGTTATGAATAGCCTGTAAGAGCAGGCTTCTCTGAGATAGTGGGCAGTACCATTACCACCCATCCTGCGCTCAGCAAAAAAAACCCAGAGCGTGCAGAAGGACTAATTGAATCCATCTACAAATAGGTGTGAGAAAAGGGTACCTGGAATGGAGGGATAAAGCTGCCCAAGAACAGAGACGCAAAGGCTTTGTGGGAACTGACAACTGATAGGTGCTCCAGGAGCATGGAAGAGGCTGGATCTAATTTATCAAGGGAAATTTCAATTTTAAATAATAATTTATTATTCAAATATATTTCAAAATATATTCTTGATAATAGTGAAGGCTTTAGCTTGAGTGTATAAGCTCATGGATAAGTGAAATGAATGGATTCTTTTTCTGTAGGTTACACTTTGTGCATGGAAATACAACTTATTTAGCAGTTATGACACAGTAGCAAAAAAGTAGAACCAAAACAAGACCTAATTACTTATGGACACAAAAAGATCAAGGATAGGCTTTATTAATAGCATCCTAAACAGTCACTCAGCTATATGGCTAAGCGCATGATCAGTTTCATTTTTATGTCTTATGTTGAAGATGTAAAAAATGATGGAGAAGTTGTTAATGACTTTCATATTGAAACCAGCGTTACATTTTCTGATTTATTTTTTCATTACTTCCTTACCAACTACAAGGGCTACACTTTCCGTAATTTAAGGGAAGGAATTTATCTTTGGATACAAATTTCTACACTAAGCTGTAAATCTGCATGGTAATTCCTTTGACAGAAGGCTCACAGGAGACCTCATTTCATCTTAATGAGAAATGAGAGTTTCTGAAATTTATCAGGCTCTATTGACTTGTCCTGTAGTATATCTTCAGGTTAGCTCAGCTCTCATGAGTTAGGCAAAGAATGGCTTCAGGGCTTTTTGTTTGTTTCCAAACTGTGCATGCCCAAAGCATTTAATGACAAAAAAAATGACAAGAGTGTTCCTTCAGACTCACTCTGACGTTGCATTTTGGGGCAGGGGGTGGAGGACAGGAGGAGACTGAGAAATACCCTCTTTCTTTTTTTTCCTATGGGTGTTTTCTGCTTTACTGTGTCTGATTTTGGGAGACTTCATTCCTCTGTCTGGGCTCTTTTGGAAGAAAGAAGTGGGACAGTCAGATCAGTTCTGACTGGCATTGATTTTAGTACAGAAGGATCAAAAACCTAGGCTTCGTTTTACCGCAGCTTTTTCCTCTGATTGGCAATTGTTGTGGCTTCTCTGTAATATGGTGTGTGCAGGAGTATTAAAACAGAAAGTAACCTCAAAATAGTGTTTGGATGGTGTTTATCTGTTAAGCAAAGTGGACCAAAAATCAGAAAATCTTCTTTTTATTTTAGTGCCCACGTGAGGAAAGGTTACTTACTACAACTTCATCACCGGTGACTGTTCATGCCAGCAAAATATACATGCTTCCAGGAATGCAGCAAGAATCTAGAGAGAGATGCCACTGCTTTCCAAATAAAGTATGAGGCTTTCCTATTGCTTTTTAGTGCATCGTGCTGCTAGGTATTAAAAGAAAAGCTGATTTTTTTTTTTTTTTGTGGTTATGAAAAATGTCTTACTGGTTTATAGTGCTGTAATATACTTACATTATATTTCCCAGTTAAAACAAGTATATTTTAGATTTAATTAATTTAAAATTAGAGTTGCAGAGGTCTGTAAGGTTTAGTTGTTTGAACACACCAAAAAAAAAGGCCCATGGTAAAAATGAAATTATATTTAGTGTAAATACTTTTACTTGAGGCTACAGTGATTAGGGGATTGGAACACCTCTCTTATGAAGAAAGCCTGAGGGATTTGGGTCTCTTCAGTCTGGAAAAAGAACGACTGAGGGGGGACCTTATCAACGCTTATAAATACTCAAAGGGTGGGTGTCAGGAGGATGGGGCCAGGCTCTTGTCAGTGGTGCCCGGGGACAGGACAAGAGGTAATGGGCACAAACTTGAACGTAGGAAGTTCCACCTAAACATGAGGAGGAACTTCTTTCCTTTGAGGGTGGCAGAGCCCTGGCACAGGCTGCCCAGAGAGGTGGTGGGGTCTCCGTCTCTGGAGACATTCCAAACCCTCCTGGACGCGTTCCTGTGCAGCCTGCTCTGGGTGACCCTGCTCTGGCAGGGGTGTTGGACTAGATGTTCTCCAGAGGTCCCTTCCAACCCCTCCCATTCTGTGATTCTGTGAAATTACTTTCTACATAATGCTTTTCTTGAAATCCTTCTCCTGGTCATTGCACTGTATTTATTCAGTCATTTGCTTTGTTAGGCTTTTGTCACAAGGAGAGACAAGGAAACCGAAACAAAGACATATTTTGGATCTGCTTCTTTGTTGATTTTTGATTTCTTTTAAAAACAGGGAGAAGCAGGATTGCCAGGAGTGGCTGGTTTGCCAGGCCAGAAAGGAGATAAAGGTGAAAAGGTAAAATAGCAATGGAATTCTCTCTTTCAAATCTTTCTTTGGCTTATATTTCTTAAATAGAATCTTTGTGGATTCTGTTATTTCTTAAAGGAATCTCCTGCAACCTGTACACAGGTTAACTCCTTTATCAGTCAGTCACTGCTTTTGCGTGTGGGCTTCCTGCCAGGCCGCCTATAGCTGTCTCACTTTGGGGTCCCACCATCAACTCTATGGAACACAGTTTACCTGCCTGTGAACCATGTGCCCACCCAGCCTGTCAGCATGTCCTATTGCCTGTTCCCCTTATCCAAAAAAAAAAAAGGAGTCATGTATGTCATCTGTGACAAGGACTTTTTCTATGTTGTATGTGTACGTCACTGCTGATGGACAGAATCCCATGTGGTGGGTTCATCCTTACAGTCATCGGTAGGGGAGTATGAATTCACTTGCATGACCTCAGCACTGTATATTCCTTGACATCACTCTTACCTGAAACTTTCGTAACTCCGAAGAGAGAGGGACCTGACATTGGCAAGCCCCTAAGACAGGCCTGTCGGTGCTCCTTTCCTTGGGCCTGTTCTGTATTTTTGTTCTGTAATGCTTCCTGTGACATTCCTGTGTTATTTAGCGTGAGGGTTTCCTAATAATAAAGGTCAGCATATCAGATATTTTCCCTTCACGCTCCATTCCCTCAGTCTGCTTGGAGGATGCTGGATTAGGACAGGTCTGAGAATGTGTTTTTCTCGTGCAAATAGAGGAAACAACTTGAATAAACTATTGCAAATCAGCCATAAAGACAGTAGATAGGAATTCTGAGTTCAGGGAATGTGGTATGAGAGGAAGATACTTAGAATGTCCTAATCCAGAGGCTAGGATGGAGGGGTCCTAACCCAGCATCCTCCCTCACAGCACACTCCTCAATACGTGATCTGAAATAGCTTGTGAAAACAGCCAGCGCTGTTCCTAGGTCTGTAGTACGTGGCTGAAATGGGCTGATGGGGCTTGTCCACACTGTTGGTTGAAATTAAGTAAATTCCTTTACAGTGTCTTCCCCCCTCAACTCCAACCCTCCAGTATATATTTTACTTTCAATACTAGCTGCATCTTTTCCCTAGGTGGAAAAAAAAGTTCAAGTATGTTAGTTTCTATAGCCCAGCTGAACCTGGGGGGTTTGCTGGCAGTTTCCAAATTTAGGCATGAAGTTTTGCTGATCCTAGGTCTGAGTATGTAGAACAATTGTCCATGTTAGGGTTAGCCTATGTTACCAACATAGGGAGTTTCCTAGCATTTGTTTGGGAAACTGCTCTGACATGACTCATTTAGACTATTACTGCTACTAAGATGAGAAAGGAGACTTTGGAAGTCTTATGTTTTTTTACCATTCTGTCTCGCAGCCAATTAGCAATATTTACCATGCTAAGCACAGTACCTCTAAATAAAGCATGGGGGTGGCTGTCGTCACCTCCAGTCCTGTTCTCCTGTTCGTTTTACAAAGAAACCCTCGTTGTGCTGATTCAAAAGCCACCCAACAATCAATGATCTCTTTCAACTTCTGTGCATCGGTGATAGCAAATTGCATGAGGCCATGTCTGACTGGGTTGGTAATTACAAAGTACCAATTTTTTGGTTTAGATGTAAAACTGAAAATTGTTAAGCTTGAGATTCATGAAAAAATAATCTTCCAAAATTCATACAAATAGATAATTTTTTTTGGTAGTGGCCTACTACCTATAAGTCCAAACTCGACCTGTTTATCACCAGCCACTCCAATACTTCACTGAATATTTAGAGCCTGAGCAGGATTATGTGCATCCGGCAGCTTAGCCTAATGATAGTAAATTGACATTTGTGAATGTCAGTTCACAAAATTCAGTGAATCAGCAGGCTAAAGTCAGAGTTAGCACAGCAAACAGCTAGAAAGCTGTTTAATTTGAGCCTTCCTTATAACTGACCAGTACTTGCTACTTCCTGGCTTTGGGGTGGGTTTTTTTTGGTTTTGTTTGGGGGGGTGGGTGGAGGGTACGTTACTGCTCTGATTAAAAGGGTGGTCTCACTGTTGACCTTTGGGAGCAAATGAATACTGCCTTGAATAGTGCCTATCGTGATGGAGTTGAATGCTACGTTCTCTGAGGCTTTAGTACCATTTTTTCTTTGCCTCTGCATTTATGCAAGTATTCAGTAACACTTGCTCTCAATGATGGCCTTGTTACATCAATAATTAGAGGTGGAGAGGCAGCAAGACCCCAGACAATTCCAGACATGCAGGATACATGATTTATTCCCAGATTATGTAAAGGAGAGTAGCAGACTGTGGTTGAATGTTTTGTAATATGTTATACATTAAATAGGCAGCTTTGTAATGACCTTAGCTGGCCATTCACAAAAAACGGGATTTCTGGAAGTTGTCTGATGGTTCTTCAGCCTGTTTCCCACTTTGTGATCAGCTTCTCATTTTATTGTTTTCTTTTGCTTCTAAACCATATTATTATCTAAGTAATTATATTTAAATATCCCTGCCATAGCCACGTCCAAGTGAAAACAAGTTAATGTTAATTTTTTAGCTTCTTTCCTAGGAAATTTCTGTATCTGTTGATACTATTCCTTGTTCAGCACAACATTCCTTATCCTTTTATTTTATGTTGTCCCATTCCAATTTCCTGTCTATTGTAATTAATTGTATGACTGAATTTACATGTCTTTTTGTTGCGATGGGATTGGCAAGAAAGCTTCTACGTATGCAAATTGGTGTTAGGCTATATTCAAGCCACCCAAAATTACCCTTCTCTTCAGTCTAACATAGTTGTCCCCTAAGATTAGACTGTTTTGCCTGTTCAGGAATATCTAAGCTATCACCAGAACAAAGCATGATACCTGATAAACCATTTTTAGGCATTATGAATTTAATTACTAGCCTGTTTCTGCTGCATTCTTGTGCACTTGGCAGTACTCTTGGCCGTCCTGTACTCTTGGCTCATATTAGTACCTCTGAAAGGGCCTGAGCCAAAGTGTCTTGTGAGTCCAAATGACTCAAGTGCCATATTTTCACTGGAACAGGCATCCATGCAAATATTGATGCGTCTCTGGCAATCTGTCCATCTGAATGTACAGGAGCATCACTAATGAAAATTATTCCATTTGTGTGAATGACCTTCCTATTTGTATGCCTGGCCTTCTATAATGGTTTCGTGAGGATGTTTCTTCATTCAACAATAGAAGTATTATCTCTGGTGCTTCAGGGGTGAAGAAGCTGCTCAGTTTCAAGACTGTCTCCCTTACTGAATGACCAGACTGTCCAGTTTGGTACCATACACCCCTTACTGCGTAGCAAAAAATGCCGCAGGGCAGTAGTCCCTGTCCCTTTTGTTCCCTGTGCAAGCTTGGATCCAGGGGTATTTGCTCTGCAGGACTTTATTTGCTGGGAGATCAGCTCCTGCAGCTATCTGCAGCAAGGGACAACCTCCTGTTCTTTTATGTCTATTCAGACATAAAGACTCAAAAAGTCACCAGGACCAACTTTGCTGCTTGCTGATCTCTGCCCTTGAAACACTTTTTGGACTGCCTGATAGCTTTTTCCTGTTGGATGAAAACTGAGAGGCAGCAGCAGTCAGGTGTACAATACAGGTTATCCCTGAATAATATACTGTGTTACTCACATTGTGCTAAGAACCAAGCTACTGTGAATTTCACAAGTTTCAAGTGGTCATAAGTCAGGTGGAAGTCTCCTGTGATTTAACACATTTTGATATCTGTTCTGTAGAGCTATGTTTCCTCTTCTGCTGAGCTGAGTGAGAAATTGTGATTTGTTTTCTGTTTTGGAAGCAATTTCTACTACTTCGGTGTGGTACGTAGTTACTCAGACTCTTACAAATATATTGTAAGATGTTGTTGGCAAACGTCTTTTGATCATGGTGTGAAGGTCCTGTTTTGTCTGCAATATGTAGAAATTATTCAGAAGACATATGGGTCGCAGTAATTGAAATGATTATGTATATACTAAATATATAAACAAATTTTCTCTATTAAAGAGGCTAAAAAAGTAATTGTATATTATCTTTTTTATTTTTATTTCTTTTAAGCAAACTTAGTGCCCACAAAGGATTTTAAATTGAAATCAAAAGAGAATTAAATATTTCGATATAATATTAAACCATTACAAGCTGTGTTAATAGGTCATTGGCTAATGCTCTAAGTACAGCAAGGAGCAAAAAGGCAGCAGCAGAGTGCTTTCAAACATTAAAGCACCTATTGATTGACACCATGGAGGAATTTATGGCTATTTTAGGATTGGTAGAGATAGGTTTATGCAATATGCTGTTGCACTAGGAAAATATTTGTAATGGAACAATAAGAAAAAAGAACTCATGAGAACAAATGAGGTGTTTGGCTGCTCTTTCTGCCTATTTTCCTTGCTAGTCTTCTCTTCCTCCTTCTCTGTCATTCCTCTTGTAAGCCACATCCGTCTGATTCCACCTATCATGTTATGCAGCCTTGAGAATGATTCCTTTCTGGTCTGATTTTTTGTTGCAGAGATTATTGACAAGGGACCTAGAAGCTGGAACGAGTGAAAAAGGAAAAAAAAAAAAAATTGGGCAAAATACAGCTGGCTGTCAGTGATGACAAAGTCAGGAATTGCCAGTGTGCTTGGTAGACCACAATCCTATAGTGGGCAAAAGGGAATGCTCCACACCTGTGGAGCTAAGAGTTTATCGGTAGTCTGGCTTAATGTTTTAACCATTTAATATTCTCAATTATCAAATTAATAAGGAAAAGCATCATTAATAATGTAGTTTAACTTGTTTTCTTTGAAAAAAGTCTTAAACGTATACCTCTCTTCTATGTCACCGTCCCAGTATTCATCTTGGTCCTAAGGATGGCAGTTTAAGTACTCTTCGAGAGGGAATGGAGAGGGGTGGCACTGAGTCCTCAGCATTCTGAGGTGCTCAGAGGGTTGGGGGGTGCCCCCTCCCCACTGGGGCCATCCCCAGAGCTGAAGCTGGAGCAGGGCAGGCAGCAATCACTGGCCCCAGCGCAGGGGTTAAACCAGTGACACCCAGCTCAGGCCACGGAGAGCCCAAGCCCCTGCGCTGACGGGTCAGCACACATCTTGGGGGCTTCTAGTAGGAGTAACAGGGATGATACTTCCCGGGCTATATCCTCCCTGCTACTCCCCTAGCACCAGGGAAAACCTGGAATGATGCCACCTTTGGTATGAGTTTTCTTTCTTACCCTTAGCAAATTCTCTGAATTTGAATTTGTTGTATTCATCAACTAAAAGTTACTAATGAATGGGGTTTTTTTACCCCAGGTCTAAATACTTCTATCACCATTTTGTAATTGTGCAAACTGTTTACCTGTCTGTACATCTAAGTTTTAAATTTTAGCTTGCATAATTTCTTACAGGGACTGCCTCTGACATTAATTATACAAATAAAGGATCTAGTATAGAGGATGAGCTCTCTACATTACCTCTTTCACCTTCCACTTTATTGCTCTTGGAAAGCCTGCTGGTTCCCTGTCTGCTGGGAGCAACTCAGTTCAGAGTGTGCTGGTATTTCTTTCTTGATGATAATACACTTTTTTTTTTTTTTTACTTGGACATTTCTGATGCTATTGGCACACATAATCATTCAGAGATGAAAGCTGAGAAAGCTAATCTACTTAATCAAATCTTACAAAACCAAAACTGATTTTGGTTAAGCAGTATTTTGAAAACTGATGTGGGTTACTCATTTTATCTGAACTAATACGTCCTCATTGTAGACAAGAGCAAGGTTGTAATGTAATACTTTAGCAGTGTGTGCTGTAGGCCACGTTAATATAATTCTTTCTGTTTAAGTGCGCTTGCTTTTATCTTAGTATTAAAATCATAACCTGTACCCTGGGAGAACATTTTTCTCTTCTCAAAATTCATTGCAGACTTTTTTCTAGATTAAATATTAATGTGTTAAGTTAATCCCACTCCATATCACAATGTCAGTATGTTTTAAATAAATTTGCAATTTAAGACACAAAAATAATGGTTTTAAAATACTTTCTTAAAAGAAAGGGTTTTTTGGCTTATATGAGAAAGGACTGTAATTCGTTAACTTAAATAATTACTGCTTTGTCATTCTCTCTATCATCACGTTTGGTTTTAGGCTGTCTTTGCTGTATGTGATTCTTCAGTAGTAATGTGTGGTAGAGCAATGAAGGGTACTGTGTTTTGTGTTTGCTACTAGCATATCATTTGTACTTCTATAACAAGCGCATTGAATAAAGGCTGAATGGAGCAAAGAGGTAAAGAGCAAGTGCTTTCGAAATTCTCTGAATCACTAATGTAAAACAATGATCACAAGTTTCATACTGCAGGTAGTCTCAAATGTGACAAATTGTTTCCGTTTCGGATAGAAGGCTCATTGGTATCATTCAAAAGAAGCACGTTTGCTGTCTGCAATCTCTTTTTAAGAATTTAGTTTGCCTTGGCTTTATGGAAAGTTGACAGAAGCTTTTGGTTTGTTTTCATTTCAGCCTGCTGAATTTCCACCCTGTCTTATGACTTCACCAAAATAAACATTGTCAAAAATATAGTAGCCATCCTATTGTTTGCAAGAGATCACCTTTTGAAAAATGTGTTACAGCTTACGTATTTTATTCAATAAGTATCTTGTGCTCACTTGAAAAGGATTTTCACTGGTACCTTTAATAGCAAATCCTAACAGTAGACTTAAAGCTCACGGTACTAGCTTTGAATGCTGTTGCACTGAGTGTACCTCCTAACCTATAAATGCCAGCACTGTGCCGCGGGTGTTCACCAGCTTATGAAATTGTTCTTCTGGCAGCAGATATTTCTGTTGGCTTTGGTGGTTCTAAGCAAATGTGATTCTTTAGACTCGTTCTTACTAATGTAGTTACATAAGCTTAAAAAGCTCAATTGCCATGTGTGTTAGGAGTTAGAATACTCTTGTTAAGGCATAAAAGAGATGAGGTGGATGTAGGCCTAATAGTCAGGAACCCTTTCTTTTTTTTTTCCATCTCATTTTATATTTCTGGCATCTACTATGTAAGAAAGAGAAGACAAAGCTTGTTCACTTTCGTAAAGGACTTTGAGTTCTGCAGAAGCAAAGGAAAATGCTGTTATGCAAAAAAAAAAAAAAAAAGGGGGGGGCAAAACCCCTTTTAAAAAAGCATTTTCCCATTGTTTTTTCCTTTTTATTCTGTCATGCTGCCTGTCTGAATACTATTATAAGTTATACAACATACAGTATCTGATCTTTAAACTTATTGGAAAAAAAAAAGCATGAAAACCCAGAATCTTTCAGACTGTGTTTATTAAAATCATAAATAGAAGACAGAAGAATAACTTCATAATCTAATTTGCAGTAGACTTGTCTTCAAGGTGGGGAGTGAGTCTGTGGTTAGTGGGACTAGAAGTGTAAACATACCTTGGTTAACTGGCTAGTATGTCATATATGCCAAAGGCTTCCTGGCACGTAGCAGGCTGTGTAATTTTAGACTATACAGTCTATAAAGATACACTGCTGGATGTAACAAAGTGGTTCTGGTCTATTAAAATACTGGCAAGTGGCAGAAGGGAACAGAGCGTGCAGAGAATAAGGAGTCACTCTGTGGGTGATTAGATAAGGTAACCGGGGACCGGTCCTGCTTCTTTATCTCTCATAGCGCCAGTGGGTTCAGGCTGTTTGCACACACAGGATTTCGGTCTACTTTTGAGATAGAGCTAACAGAACCATTCCAGGATTTGAATAAAAAGGACGTAGGAGGTGGCACACATGCTCCTCTAGAGCATTGCTGCTTCTGAGCAGTGGTTTGAACTTATGGCTGGAATGGTGCTCTGCACCTGGGAGTCGCTCATGTTGGTTGATATGCTTAGCTCACGTGTTATAAACAAAGGGGTTTTGAGTCAGGCACATGCAGATATTTTATGATGATTTCTGTGAATAGTTGTTAAGAAATTAAAATGGGGGAGTGAGAAGCAGCAACAATAGTATTAGGGTATGACAGCTTACTTCAAAATTATGGTGACAGTCATTAGGACACATCATTCTGCTTTTAGAAAAAGGTAATGAAACCTGACCTGCAGCACTTCAGTTTTAGGGATTTTTCTGGTGTTTGGTTTTTTTTTTTTCTTTTTATCTTGAGGCTAGAGACAAAAATATTGAATTCTCAGGCCTTAACTGAGACTGTCATCTGGGGCCTTGGATGTGATCCGTAGGCTCCCTGGGTAGAGCATATGGAGAGTTAAGCACCTCAGAGTACAGTGCACTGAGTCAGTAGCTGCTGCGCACCAGCCCAGAGGGAATGCTGAGGAAAAACATAGATTATAAATCCTTCCTTTAGCAGGGATTAAATGTTTGATAATGACTGTTCTGGGATACAGCAGATACTGTTGTTATATACTACTTCTTGCCAACCTTACTGCTCCTTTCTTAACTTCAGAAAGGTTAACGACTTCATTTCAGAACAGAAATATTATGTTTATGCTAAAAAAGTAAAGGTGCTACAGTATTATGTCTATGAAGCTCTTTCAGATTCTTGGTTTTGGTGGGAGTTTTTGGTTTGGTGCTTTTTTAAAGAAAAACAAACTTTACAGTAATGTTTGTATTCTGAAACTGATGTTACTGTACCATAACTACATTAATTAAAATAACTTTAAACCTGATGGAGGGACTTCGGTTGTAATTTAAGAAATGGTTATGCATTTTACATGGGGATGGTCTCACATAAAATGCAGGAACAGTCAGCCGGATAGGAACCTGGTCTCCTTGCTCTCGGGAAAGAGACCAGGCTGCTGGGATGCAGTTCACTTGCGCAGTTCCTAATGTTCCTCTTGTGAAATTTGGAACAACTTTAGATCTTATGACCCACCGGTGTGCTGACAGGCATCAGCGGTCCAGGCAAGCTGGGGTGCAGGCTGGGAGCACTCGCAGGCTGCGGAGGGCACAGAACACGTGCGTTCTGTGGCCCAGACAAAGCCTTTCTGCTGCTCTGTTAAGCATCTCCTGTCCTATATGTAACAGAAGAAAATGAAGTCACTGCAGCACTGTGTCTGTATCCCATTTGGGAAGATCACAGGAAACTGATATTTTTTACTGCAGAATGAGTTATTTGACTAAATTGATGAACTTTGCCTAATACTGAGAAGTTTCTGCATACGCTGTATGTCAGAATTATGAGTTTCCAGGATCCTGCTATTTAAAAAGTTATTCACTTTGTAAGTTTAGAGGTCTTGGGCACTAATTCCTCAGCAGCGGCTTTTGGGTTTGCAGTTTTAGATTTGGGCCCCAAATCTAGGTTTACAACCCATTTTAGGAACCAATTATTTGTGTAGATGTGGCTCTTCTGTTTCTTCATGCTACCCTTTCCCTGGAAAAACAATTTAATAGTTAATTCTTTTCAAACCGGTGACATTTTCTTCATAGGGAATTGGATTACTGCACAGAAGGCTATGGCATTTTCTGTTTGCTGGAGAATGTTCTCTTCTTGCTACAAGTAGACAAATCTAATGTTTTGGGGTTATTTTTAATAAAGTCTGTAATATGGTTTCAGTGCTTTCATTATATTCCTCCAGCATCCACCTGATTTTTATTTTAAACTTTGTAACCCTTATACTTGACACTATTAAGCAGAATTTCTGTGTTTGATGTTTTCTTCAATTATTTTTAAGACTAACGCTGCTGGGATCTTCCATACCTCTCCTGATCAGTCAGTCATTTGTATCTTAAAACTAAAATTTTCTTATAGATTGTTTATGGTTTAGGGTTTGGTTTCTCTGAGGGGGTAACAGGGAAAGAGAGAGGAACTGATTTTAAATAGTGTCTTTCAGAATTATTGTGGGCAGATGACTCTTAGACCAAAGAAACCCATATTACGTGTTGAGTTTTCTCAGCATGGAACGTGCTCAACCCAGTGAAAATGGACACACTTGGCTTCACACTGCTGTCACAGTTAATTCCCTTGAAATCAGAAGACCTGCTTTTTATGGAAATGTGCGTTTGCAAATGTTTGTCAGATGAAGGCCTTAACTGATGTTATAGGTGTTTTAAAATGTATTTGTTTTGTCTGATTTTAGTGTTGCATGTAAGGCATCCTCCATCCACAGTGGTTACATTACTAAGCATGACAAAAACAGGGTAGAGGTGCTTTTCTGTTGAATCAGATATGACCTGTGTAGTTGTTAACCTCAGAAGTCTTTAGAACTCCTAACTGAATGCTTTATTTTGTAGGGTGAAATGGGTGCAAAAGGACAGGATGGTGTTCCTGGTCTTCCTGGAGAAAAGGTACGTTTGTGTATATTGATATGTAATTTGACTTACAGGAAGTGTTGATCATGTCAGTGGTTTATCTGTAGTTATGTACAGAAACGGGAGGCCAGAGCACTTCTGTTAAAATATGAGATTATTTTACCTGCACTGCCATGTTTTTGTAGCACATTGAAAAAGCTACTCAGACCAATAGTGTTCTCTGCAGGTGAACTTGTTTGGTTGTTTTTTGTTTTTTTTTTTTTTCTAGAAGGGGAGGGCTATACAGAAGCAAAGGAAGCCACTCGTTCCACTGTGCAGTTTGTGGTCTGCAAGCCTTGAAAAGAGTTTTTATGGTCTCAACAGGGCATGTAGTAGAGGTTTGAGATAAACACCATTGACCTATAAGTGAAGACTTAGGAACAAGCCATGGCTGAGAAGGCGTGTCAGTCTCCTGTGTATTCAAGAGGATAAATTTCGCTTGATTTCACAATGTTAGTGTGTGAATTAAGGCAGTTGTATGGGTTTGAGTTCAGAGCTGGTTAGCTGTATTAGAGGAAGTCCACCAGTCTATAATCCAACATCTTCAGTATGGAAGACAGCCCTTGTAACATTGAGAAAACAGCATGTTGGCGGAGTTTCTAATCATTTGTCCTCTTGTGGTTTTTATTTTACTGTTCCATAGTAACAGTTGAAAGAAATAGTGGATTTTCTGTGTATACATGGAAGTTGGTTAATATATGACTGAATGAAACTCTCCAGATACATGCGTTAGTGCACTTCATTGGTTTTTTTTTATTTTTTTTTTTAATTTCAGGGCATCTTTAGCATCACTATTTCAGTCCTCAACCCTCAATTCTGTCAATTTAGTCAGTATATCAATTTCGTAGGGTACTTCAAGTTCCTATTCTTTCAGTCCCATAAACAAGCATGCCTTTTAAAAGCAGCTGTTGCAGCCAGAGGCTCAGAATTCCAATATTGCACTTTCTTGGTTGACATGCTGCTTTCACATGTATGCAAAATTTTAGTAATGGCAGAGGGTTTAGTTTATTTTTTAATTATCCAGATTTCTAAGTACTGAAAGTAGAGTTTCACTTTAACTGTCAGGTTTAAAATCTGTAGTTAACAGGTTATAGAATTATGAAATTATCTTTTATTTTTGCTTAATGTTTCTGTCTCAAATTGTGTTATGTTAAAAATGGAAGGTAGATATGTAATATTACCAAGGACATGAGTTAAAATAAGAATATTAGCTGCTGATGCTGAGTTATATGTGGTAGAAAAATGGAGAGCAGGCTGCAAAGACGTTCAAAGGACTTTGCAACGTTGAGGGACCGAATCATAGTGACATGTAAAACTAAGAGAACAAAGTGATGCAGATGAAGTGGAAAAACAAAGCAAACATTATGTATTTCATGGGCTCCGGACTAGCTGTTACTGTTCAGGTAAGCAGTCTTGGAATTACAGATCAGTGAAAACATATGTCACTGTTAAGTACAAGTCAAATTAACAAACATAACTTAGAAATGATTAGGAAGAGAACAGGGAACAAAGCAAAAACATTTTAATGTCACTGTTATTAATGAAACCATTTTGTGCTGCATCTTGAATGATGTATATGGATCTGGTTCCCACATCTCAAAGTGGATCTAATATTACTGGAAAAAGTTCGGAGGAAGTGTGAAGAGTGATCAAGAACGTTGGGCATCTTTCAATTACGGTGTGACAATGTGGACTTCATTTTGAAAAAGGGACAACTGAGATGAAATGTGTCCTATTCTGTGCTCTATACAATCATGAGTGGAACAGAAAAGATTAATGGGGATTTATTTATTTATTTTACTCTCCTTTTCAGTGTGCAAACTAGAGCATCAAACCTATCTGATAGCAATTCCAAAAAGGCTAGAAAGGGCTCATTCTTCCAATTACTTGATTACAGTTTGAACACTCTGCCACAGGATTTAAACAGTCTGAAAATTTTTTAGAAAGTTGATGGAATAAAAATCCATGGAGTGTGTCAGACGCATACTGCTGCTTGTCTGAAAGTTCTTCAGCTCCAAGATGCTGAAATCTGTGAAACCCACTGGAGAAGCCTTTATTGTTGTCCTGTTGTTATCTTTTCCATAGACATCTGTTGTTGCCACAATTGTAGGTATATACTTGACTAGAGAAACCTTTGATTTGATCCAACTAGACAGTTTTTACTTTACTGTGCTCCCAGATGTGAATTAATGGAAAGAGTTACTGTAAAACATTGTAGATTGAATGCGATTGATCTAGAATGAAGCTGTGTTTTCCCTTGGCTCTTTCTGCGGTTCCTTCTCTGATGTTATCTATCTCTAAAATTACCAGGCTACATTGCTTTTCCAGTACAAGTTATTACTACAGTTTCCATGGTTAATACTGTTTGGGTTTTTTTCGCTTAGCGCCTTGCAGATTCGCTGTCAGGCCAAATCCCAAAGCTCCTGTTAGTTTACGTAAGGCTCAACAGTCAAATCACATTTAATATAAAGACACTGTACTTTTCCTAAACATTAGAACTCTTTTAATTCAGGCTACATAAAAGCCATACCATTGTTACAAATTAAAAATAAACTACCATGGAATCTGAAACGGGCAAAACCAAAAACTGTTGGGGTGGGGGGGAAGGCAAACAAAACATTTTGTGTGTGCATAGCTGAGGGAACTGAGATCCAGCCACCCAGCTTCTGCTAGCTGGAGTTGTCACATCTGTGCAGAGTAGTACGGTGCTGTGTGGAATTATCAGCTCCTTTCTGGAGGTAGAATCACTTTCTTTTCCTGGTGTTGTGAGGGTGTTAACATGTTCTGTCTCTCAGCTGATGCATTAAGAGCTATGTGAATTTATGTGTGTCTGTTATTTTTGTGCTCCTTTTTCTGTGATATTTGGGATACTAAAAATGTACATAGATTCAAAGACAACTGAATGAAGTAAAGGAATAAAAATACTCTAAGCACTGTTATATATAAAGGCATCTCCTACGTTACAGGAAGTTGAGGTGTCAACTGGGCAATGCTGGGGTGGCTTTCTCAGGAGTTACTGCTGTTTGTTTATCCTCTTAAACCCTTCAATATGCATTATCTTTTGTTGGAAATGTTACATTTATTCGACTGGTGTGGCTATTTTTGTTTTCCCACACTGTATTTTTCTAGGCTTTGTGCAGATGAGCCTCCTGAGTCACTGATTAGAAATAGGAAAAAGAAATGAATCAATTATTTTTATGTAAATGCAGTTTGAGGCTTCAGAGAGCAGAAGGGGCTCTTTCTGATACACCCCAAAACTATCCGCTGCAATACTCCAGTGTTTATACTTGCTTCCCTGGGCAAAGGTTCAGAGAAAAACTACATGGCAGATCTTGCTGATGTTGCTATGAGTAAGCAACAATATCAATTCATTTGACCTATTTTAGAAGTTTAGCTTAGAATGAGATAATTTTGTCTCTTGAAAGGCCTGTAGAATTGATTAGCTCAAATATATCTGACATAGTAGTGAGAAACTAAAGTTAGAATAATCCTGTCCAATACGCTTTATTACTTGAGAAAATCTGACCAGGAGAATCTCCCTGGAATGTGCTCCATGGTCATATACTTAATTTTCAAGATCTGTGTAAATGAGATGTTTGTAAGGCTTCATATATGGCCTTCATTTTCAGGGATCTAAAGTGTGAAAATAGATTGTGTACCTCACATATCTTCAGTCTGTCTTCAAATATGACATTTGGCCTTATGTCATTTTTAAGACATATTATAGCTGACAACATAATTTCCCAATCACTAAATGCTGCAGTGGTTTTGCAAGAGTCACGCTGGCTAATTGGTGCAGATATAAGGGGCGTAGACTTCTAGGAGACTCTTGCTATTTGAGAGGTTGGATCTGCTAATACGGAGAACAAAGTTTAAGTCTTGATGACTCTAGGATGACATAAGAATAGCCTTGACACCCAAAGGAAAACACATGAGTGTTCAGGCCGTGGTTCTGCAGCTTTACTGATTTTTCTACTGCAGTTCTTGCAAGCTGCCAAAGTAAAAAATGAGGTTCCCTCTGACTAGCAACAGACCATAATGTGCGTGTTGTCTCATCTGCCTTCAGGACAAAAGCAGTCAGTGTGACAGCGCTGATGACCAACCTAGAGAGTCAAGAATCAAATGCAGTTCCTGTGGAGCCCTACCTCAGCCCCCCAAAGTCACACCACAGTAGATCGTGGACACCATCGCATATATACCACTCTATTTGATGTCTAACTACCTAGTTCCTTCATCCTTATCCTTTTTCAGGGAACTGTCTTAAGAGATATTTTTTTAAACAGTAGATCCTACTTAGGGCAACAGAGGAAATTCTCGGGAGTATCAGAAGAGAGAGTTCTGTGGTCTTAGTTTATAGTTCTAAAAAATAAGAGGGTAGTAGTCCTCCCTTGGAAGGAAACTTGCTTCATTTGCAGACTGCCAGAAGATCTGGAATACGTTGCCATGGTTCCCTTCCTGCAATCAGGACTGATTTGTAGCTTAGCTTTCCGGGTACACTTCTTCAAGGTATCTGTCAAATCATGATACAAGAAGAACTGGAATGTTATGGTAAATAAGAATCAGTATGCGTGCGAGACCTTATGCCTTGGCCTTCTGGAGATGTTCAACAAAGTTTGTGAGGATAGAAGAAACACATGTCAAGGGAAGCACTGTGTTAGCCTACTTTTTTGTGATTAGCAAGTGAAATTTTCTCTGGATACACTTCTGCAGTCATTTAGTATAATTGGATTGCAGCCAGAGTGCTGGCTATATGGCCTGAGAAATTAAATCTGTCCCTGAAGCAGAGGTTTGAGGTGACTGGAGTGCTCTAAGGTGTAGGATGACAGTCACCGGTCTGCTGCAAATCAGGCCTCACAAGCTAAGCAACACTGATCTAGCAGTTAAACTAACCTCATTATGATGACAAGAACTGATTGCCAGTAAGAATGATCTTCATCACACCACTGGTGTCGTCCGAGCAAGGTTGATACACTGTTGGAAAGTATTCCTATTAAAAAAGTTTATTTTCCTAGTGTTCCTGTCATACGGAAATGGTGAGAAGACTGTCCTGTTGGTGAGAACCACAGGCTTCTCCTTTACTGAAGTCATAGTGTTTTACTCTGTACAGGTTGCATGTGTGCAGGTCCTTTCCATAGCGCCTACTGGGGGACTGACACAGATAAGGATGGTCAAGTTCCCTGCTATCCGTTTTGTATTGGGAGAGAACAGGGTTAGTCTCTCCACTCTTCCAGACGATGAAACAATTAGACTTTGCATGAAGCGTATAGTGTGTTGGGTCCTCCTTTTGTAGTATTACTTCTAGGCCTTCCAAATAAGGTATTCCAGCCTTAAAAATGTGTTCTTATACCTTCTATGAGGAGAAGGAAAAAAAATAAAAAATAAAAAGGCCACCAGATCTTTTTGTTCTCATTTATGGGGAGTTCATTCTGTCCCTTTCCTGAGCTTTTTGTAAACTCAAGCAAGCTGGGTTTGATTTGCCTCCGTATAGTTGAGATTTTTCTGTTTCCTGCACTACTTGTGTCATTCAGCTGAATACCTCAAGTCCTTTCCTTCTCTTTGCTTCTGGGTCTATAATGCCATGATAATGAACCTCCAAATTAAAAGTTTATTTATGTCCCAGATGCTAGGGGATGTAGTCCTGTATGGTTTTGGTTGGTTTTTTTTTTGGTTGGTCTGTGATTTTGTGGCAGTCAAGATGAACTTCTTAACTGTTTGGCATACCACGTTTTAGGGGATGGACGATCTCCGTGTACTTGAAAAGTTTAGTGGGAGAGTTCCTGGTTCTGAGAGATAGGTTGCCGTCATGGCATGTACTTTGATATAAGGTACTCAGCCTCTTGGGGAGTTACGGCTTATGTGTTTTATGGGTCCTGCTAGCCAAAAAGCTCTTAAGCTTCTGAGAATGTGCTGATGGCAGCAAGGCTCAAAGGACTCAAGCTGCTGAAGGTGAGTAATTGGCTCTGTTATTGGCCATCCCATCCATATTTGTCTATCTTTTTCTATTATGAAAATACTTTTTCTTCTTTCTCTGTTACTACATTCTGAAAAATAAAATTGATGTAGCCAGAAATGTAATTCAGAAAAGTCAGAAGACTTACCAAACTGTTTGTTTCAGTTCCCCTTTATCCAAACCTTCATGGCAGTTGCTTGGTTATGGTTGATGGTATATGATTCATAGTGATGGAGATGATGCATTTATGTTTCTTAAATTACATTTTGTGTAATACTTGTGACACCATTCACTTCTAATACTTGACTTTCAAATGGCTTAGCTTTACTGTTGTAGTTTTTTGCACTAATTTTTTGCAATCTAGATTATAAACAGCCATCCTAAAATATTAAATACATTGAGTAAGCTTTTAAAAATAGCTGATTTTGCACAGTAAGCCTGAAGCAGCAGTGAAACGTTCAATATGCTGTGCATTTGCTACTGTACTGTATGGGTGCTCCCGCAGTGTATTAATAAAATAAACAGTTTAGACAGACTGAAAGGAGAAAGAAATGCTTATGTGAATAAAAACAATGTTTATCACTACACAACTTTGATTTATATTCAAAGTCAGATGCGAGAAAAAAAATGAGTGTACATTTCAAGAGCTCTACCAAGCGTATGAGTGCTATTTGTACTTCAAGAGTTATGAAAATGAGATTGGGTTTACTTGAAACTGCGCAGTAGGATTGTTCCTTCTTTTGTTCACTTGGACATATTTGTGACAATGGCCTAAAAAAGTGTCATGAAGTCATGTATTTTTTGAACTAGAAGATAATAAGATTAGAATATGTAATGCTGTTTGTGGTGGTTGTCTTCTCATTTAACTGTATGAGATGATTATCTGTAACCAGTTTTCTCAAGTCTGTTATCAGGGTGTTTTCTTCAGTTTTAGCTGACTCTGAAACCTAACACTGATGATTTTATTCTTGTTAAATTCGTTTACCCTTTTGTAATAGGATTCTCTTTATATTTGGTACAGGTAAGGAAATAATTAGTAAAAGGGTCCCCAAAATGTGATCTAGATACCATTTGTGGTATGCGCGCTGCATCAAAACGGCATGTTAACACTTCCCGAAGAGCCTGCTTTGCACTGCCTGGTGGGAAGAGCTCTCCTTTCCCTTAGTGATACCTGAGAAAATGAGTTTGAGAACTGCTGCATTATAAGATTATTCTTTTAAGAAGTTGAATTCAGAAGCTCAATATAAAAAATGGCTTAGAAATGTCCAGTGCTTTGTTTTCCAACATGACTTAAATATATATACATAATTTAAAATTTTGGAAAAAAAATTATAAATGATGTGCTAGTATAGCATGCAACTTCAAATTACTTTCAGAGATGCTTTTAATACTGATCTCCATACTGAGTTACTCCAGGGGCAAGTCTTCAGGGCCAGCTATGTCATAAAATCCACAACCGGAAACTTGTTAAATGTACATCCAAATCAGATCGTGTCATTATAAAGATCCTTGTGACCATTGACCTGCTTTCCCCGTTGCTTCAGCTGGACCATGGAAATGCTGCTTAGAATGTTCCAAGGCATATTTGACTTTGTTGAAGAGCCATGGATATATGGCCTATTATGCCAGTTGAGCATATGCTCCTGGAGCATCAATCACTAGTGCAAATATACAAATCTGAGGAGACATTGGTGTTGAGCTTACAGTAATGCAGTCTTTTCCTTGCAGCTGTCTCGAAAGATCTCTGGACACAGTGCCTTCCACATTTCATGTGCTGTACAGATCCTTGAAAGGGGTCAAGATATTTCCGAAGTAGCTCATCAGCATCTCTGAGAAAGCTTCCAAAAATGCATGTGGAGCACTGGATAGGTACTGCTTAAAGCCATCTTACTCAGTTTGTCTGTCTTTTGTTCAGTGCCATCCAATTTCTAAGCTCCTGTCGTTGCTAATCAGTTATATTTCAATATTTTTAGATCAGGTATGGACATAAGTTGTGCCAGTTATGCAGCTTTGGAAAAATCTTTGTACTGCTTTAGTCTAGAGTCTCCAAAAGAGATAAAAAGAGTATAATCACTAACATAGGAAAAAGTATATGACATCAGAAAGCTTTTCAAAATAGGAGAATTGTGACATATTTAATAGGAAATCAGGTGTAAATTTTAAAAAAAATGGTTTTATGGGTAAACAAGTAAATAGATTAGCCTCAAAAAAGACAAACAATGGTTTTCCAATTGGAAATTTTATTACCACTGTGTTTAAAGCTTTGAGTTTGAGAATTGCTGGCCATTAGAAATCAGGCAGTTTGATATCATTTATTACAGCAACAAATATGACATGGGTTTTGTGTTCTGTTTGTGTTTTCAGTGATACTTTTGTGAGTAATTAACATGTATCTGACTTTAAGAGATGGATGAATATGAAAACAGTAACTCTCAATAGCTTTATGGTCCATAAATATGCTTTCTAAAAATTTTACTGGGCAAATATACTTTAGACCATTCCGTTTTACAAAACTTGCTTCAGTGCTTCAGCATGTATAGTTCTTGCTTGCTCTCACTCCCTCCTTAGCGTTACAACGAAGTGTTTTGAAAGCCTTTGATCATAAATTTGTTTCCAGAGAGCTGTCTGCTGGGCTGACTTATTTTTGCCTTATTAGGTAATTTTTGCAGTTCACAGCTCCAGGAACTGTTGAGCTCCCTGGTTTTTCAATTCCTAAAGCTAAATGACAGCAGTTCAGTTTGGTTCTCCATAGAAAGCTCCGTGGAATCAAATTACCTTGCGTGCGGTGACACTGCCTGGATGTTATTTCCATTCTGGGGGGAATGGTGTTAGTGTCCGCTGTAGATTGTGTACTCTTGGTGAGCAGAGCCTTCATTTTTAATTAAAGAATCATTGCTTTTTGAGGGGAAAAAAAAATTATGCTTCAGTCTGTCAGCTAACCCATTTGAGGAAAGTTGTGGCATTGTCTTCTGTCCTCTTGTGGTTTCCCTCAAAATCAGATTAGTACTTCTCAGTAGAACAAAAGTGCAAATGTGTTTTGGGAGCCAGACACTAATGCTTGTATTGCTCAGCATCAAAGCCATGGGCTCCTTCAGGCGGGTGACACTGGTGAGATAAGAGCGGGGGTGGACGCCGGGTCTACCCTGTGGTATTTGCAATGAAAACTGTAATAACCAGCAGAACGCGGCCGGTGATGGGGGCCCGGCGTGCAGTGGCCGCTATTGTGCTGTGAGGTGTGGCCAGAGAAACCAGAGGTCACCGGCCATCTCACAGGGGTCTGGGCTGCTGGGAGCAAAACTGAGGGTGGCACGCTGCCATGCAGGACAGGCTTTTGTTAGCGTCTTATGTAACGTGGAAGTAAAAAATAATGCGGCTGTTAAATAATGCAGTCATTAAATGCAGCTCTTTGTTCCCTAATCAGAGATTCATGAATACTCCAGCTGTGAGCCTGCCTGGCTCCGGGATTCTTAACTATGTTTGAAAAGCCTCAGTCAGGACCTTACGGACTTTGAAAGGGCGGGGGGATTGAGGATTTTTCTTCAATTGTTCTTGAATTATATTTATTGGGTTCTTTCTGTGAGGTTTCTGTGGCATATAGATTTTTATTTTTTTTCTCTTTCAGTTGCGAGGGCTAGAGACTGTAGGTTTTGAAACTAATATTCTAGTCTTTACACATCTCATCAGAAAGTATAGCTTTAAGGAAAATTACCCGTTATGGCAAGACTTGGTGTTGTAAAGGTTGGCAGCAGTGTGTTGCAGGAGATGGACTAATCGGAGAGGAAGGAACTTTCTCACTGTACTGCAGCATTGCACAGCTTGTCTGACACGTTTTGCTTAGGTTGGTTTGTTTTCTTTTGAGGAATTAGAGATTGAACTTCACCAAATACTAGATTTCTGACCTGATGAATCATTGATCTATATTAGGATAATTTAAAAATCAATAACTTAACGTTACTGCAATTTAATTTGTATATAGCAGTGTTTTCTTCTACAGTATTTTCTCCATGGCTAACAACTTCTATTACAAGTAGTGCATGAAATTTAGGAAAAAAAATTGTTAGACCAATGTGTAGTACAAATCGTACAGAGGTTAAAGATAATACTGTTGGCTGCCATGACTTGTGACCTATTAACTATTAATACTTCTCTGCCCTTTTTTTGATGGGTGAATTGTATTAGTCACATAATTGTTTAAATAAATCCAGCTAAGATGTGAATTTTTAATGTCAATGAATATAATTTTTCCCCCAAAAACTTAGAAATTGTAATGTAAGTTTTGTATTCTAAATTCTGTGTAAATTGCTTTTTTTTTCATGTGTAGATACCAAGTTGTTGGACAAAAAACCCCTGCTTTTTATTCGCATAGTTAAATCATTCATAGGTATTGAAAAACAGGATGTTGTGGTGGTGTTTTTTTAATTCTCACTGCTAGCCAGTATTTATCAACACCTAATATTCATACTGCATGTTTCAAGTCTGAATCGATTAAATCAACGTGACACGCTGAGGCCGGGCCAAGTCTTGTCTAATCAGCAGTCAGCACTGTTGCTCTGGCATGAGGCTCCCAAAAATAGAAACACAAGAAGTCAAACAAGTAAGTGGAAGGGCACTAAAAGAAAAAGTGCTGCTAATTCCACTGTTGACTTTCTGTCTAATGGATTCTTGTTCCCAGGCCACACTAAGTAAAGCAACTGGCGCGGGGTGTGTTTCTGCAGATGGCTCAGCAGTGACACACGCGGCCCAGCTGGTTGACAGGTGTTTGATTTGTATTTAACAAGTACCTCACACAAGCCAGACTTTTTTTTTTTTTAAACAGATACTGAGAAGCTAGTCAGCTGATACTTTTTCTTCAGAATTAACACCCCTTTCACTGTGCTGCCTTTTTGTTGTGAATGGCAGTTCTGCTGATTTTCCCTTACAAATGAAAATAGCATCATTTTAGTTCATAATAAGACAGATACTAAATAGGAGAAATTAATTTATAGTTAACTTTAATAGTTGTAACCTGTTACCTTTACATGTGGATGATGCACAGCAGTTTGTTTATAGCTATTGACAATAAGATCTCAATAAATGCTCATTTATCTCTCCACTTCTTAGAATGAAAATTCCCTTAAAGAGTATGCATGGAAGGAGAATGACAGACTTCTGGGGTATAGCTGTCACACTCTGTGTTCATGTGTCTTCCCATAATATGAGAAGGTCTTGGGACTTTCTTGTGTGGCACAAGCCTGGAGTAGAAGAAATTCCCTGCTAGGAGGAGCCTACAATATTGATAGAGATGCACCCACGGCTGGGAGGGAAGAGCGAAGATGGGAAACTACTTAAACTACTTAACAGATGAGAACAGCGTACAATGCTATTCCTTATTGATTTTGTTGTAAGCCACATAACAGCTTGCTGAATAATTGGAGAGAGGTTGTCTCAATAGTGGCCTGCTTATTTAATTACACTTTGGGGGCTTTGTTTTGTTTTAAGAACTGTGAGTGGAAGAAATTATGATCTTTGTGGCATTTGTTAGTCAGTGCTGTGATAGCAACTCTGCTGGCAAAACCAGCAGTGGAAATAGTAGAGTATCAGGATGCTCTTACAAATCATCTTTGATTAATGTAAACTCTCAGAGCCAGAACTAGCCAGTAGGATGTGTAATATAACAGTGACTACAGCCAGTTTTGTCTTCCCACTCTCCCCTGCCCCATTTCTTCATACTTTCATCGGAGCATTTTTCTTTTCTGCTATCAAATCCGTGAGGTGGACGAAGGTGAGACTTCAGGAACTGTTAACAAAAATGCATGGCTCTTTGCAGTGACAGGGTTATAATGCCAGTTGTGAAACAGCCAGAAATACCACCCTGTAGAATATAGTGTACTGGCAGTACTTCTGCTGAACCTCGGAAGCATGAGAAAGGAATGCAGCTGGAGAAATGGCTGTCACAGTAGTGTTGATTCTCTAAATAAATATTGGGGTTTAGTGAGAGGATGATTAAAAACTCATGCAGAGAGCCTGTGCCCCTCGGATAGTGGACTACTTTCTGTCAGGCATCCCAGATGTGGGGTATGGAGTAGGCTAACAAGCCTCAAAGAGGCTAAGAAAAGGGCCTGAAAGGAAAAGTCACAGTCCTACTAGGCTGAGATGTCACTGCTCCCTACAAAGCTGCTGAGAATTGGTAGTAATGGGGGACACCTGGAGACTTACCCTCAGGGAGCAGTTCCTATGGCTCCTGTGCTGACAGTAGATCCACTGATCCCAGATTCACAGATGGGGAACTGTCTGTTGGAGTCCTAGATGCATGGTTGGTATGTCCTCTTCATCCAAATACTAGCCCGTCCCCACACTACATCAAATGCCACAAGCATTTTTTTTTTTTTTTAAGTGAGGAGATATATTTCTTGGGAAAGTCTTAAACTTCTGAGTGTAAATGGAGACATAGAAACTGTATCTTAAACTGCTCTATTTATCAATAGTTGATAGGAGGTTTGCAGCAACACAAGCACACCAGTAATATGGTATTTCAGAAAAAGTACTCATCTGAGTTAGTTCCTAGATTGGAAATTCCAGTCTATATACAGTCAATTTATTTTTGATTCACCTTAAATCTTTAGTTTTGCTACTGTTTTTTTGCATTTTGTATCTATGTGGTAAGACATTAGACTTAATAGTGTTTAATAGTCTGTGGGAGAGATCTTTGTTAGTGTAAACTGACATTGGTACTAGCTGAGAATCTGCCTCCTGAATCTTCAGGTTATGGAAGTGGATAGCGATGGTGACGATAATGATAATTCCTGCAGTAAAGTAAACTTCGGGCTCTCCAATTATTATGGTGAATATAATACTCATATTTTAATATTTTGAAAAGACCTCAGCAATTCATTAATACTGGATAATGTGTTTTACTTTATATTTAGCATTATTGCATTTCAAATATTATTTTAGCAAGGTCGTCTTGCTAAAAGGTCAAGATGAATTTCCCGTTCTGTTGAAACTTTAATAGGATTTAGATTTGCTTTAATGCCATGTTATGGCTGGGTTAACAATAAATCAATAGACGGTGTGTAAATCAGGCAATTTTTCTTTTGACAGATCTACTGTAAGGGAAAAAACAGTTATAAAAATCTGTCCGTTATCCATGACTATAAGATCCTTTCAGATTTTTTTCTACTGTGTTGCTTCAGATGATAGAAATATCCAACTGTCTAGACTTAATTTTCTAAACTGTTAATCCATAAGACATTATGAATCTTTGAGAACCTTTTGCAGCCAGAAGCCTATTTGTCTGTTCTCAGTACTCTACAGGAAACATTCTCATGGTTTTTGTTTGTATTTTCTTTATGCTCTGTGTATGGTGTTATAGGTCAACTGAACTGGATTGTTTTCAAGCCCATGTTCAATTCATGTCTCCACCGCTCCCAACATTATCCACCAATCTCCCAACATTATCCACTTCTATGCAGTAAAGTATGCATCTTACCTTTCTTACTGAAGGAATGTAACCGGATGGTGGGCCATTAAAAAGCTGTTGACTCATTTGACTCAAGTCTGAACAGTAGAGGAAAAAATTGTAAAGGCCCTTCAGGCTCTAGGACAGTGTGAGACAAAAGAAGAAGCTATCCTGTTCCACTGCTCTTCTGCATTGCCTAGAACTTTCTCCTTGCTTGTAAAGCTCCGTCATTACAGCCCCTAAGGGCTCCACAGGGGCTAATTAGTTTCCTCTCACAACTGAGGAACTAAACCCAAACTACCCAAGGTCCTCGTTCTGTGCCGATAATATGTTCTGCCTTCATTTTTCTCCTCTATTTGCTGTTTAGTTCCTTGCAGTCCAATTCTGTTCTATTTGAAATCGGTGGCATTTAAGAGTTGTGACTGGAAATGTGCCTTCTGGACTGAGTCATCGCTTCTTGATGAAGAAGGTCAAGAAGGCGGCAGTTGTCACTTCTTCAAGGACATACAATAGCGGTGAATACCACTTGTATTTGCCAAATGCAGAAAGAACACCTACTGACAGCAGAGGCTCTGCTCCTGCTGATATTTGTTTTGACTATATAAAACCTGCTCCTTGACATCTATAAAAAGGCTTCAGTCAGTTCGTTATCAGTTTTCGAAAGAAAAAAAAAAAAGGCAATACGCCGGCCTGTAGTTATGCATAAAACTAAATGGAGTGATCCTTTCTTCTAAGGTTTTCAGAGCCTCATGTTGCGTGAAAATAATTCATGGGAGCAAAATATAGAAACAAACTTTTGACTTATGTAGTTTATTTGTGAAATATGTGTGCTTTTACATATTTGAATGTAGAAATTGTGCAAGTTGCATGTTTTTTAAGGCATGCTAATAGCAAAAAAGGAAACTCTGCCAACTGAAGAGTGTAGTCGGGAGTAAGGAGCCCTTTGGCCTTGTTCTCTGAAGCTCTGAGCTGCCTCTGGCTGCTGATTCAGTAGTTTGCATGCAAAGCACCGAAACATAAATTTTCAAGTGTAGTTTAATTTGGAGTGTATTATCATCTAGTTGCCTGAATGGGATAGACAAGTCAGACTTGTCCCAAAGATGGTTATTAGGAAGGGTTGGGAATGAGAAAAAATTGATGCCTCCTGAACTCAAATTATGTTATTAGGTGCAAACAAGAGCAGTAGGGCTATTCTCGTTTGTCATTCTCTTGAGCAGCTACATAAAAAAGCCACAGGAGCCCTGATCACAAGGACACAAGAGTCCTCTGACCAGCCCTTGCATCCTTGCCCAAGCTATGATGTACCTGCTCTGCTGGGGCTGCTGTGGAAGCAGGACAGAGCAAAGAAAACAAAATATTTAGCCATCACAAGCTCTTCTTTGTCAGATTATTTTAATGGAGGATCTTATGCTTGCTCCCATGGGTCAAGTTTGCATCAAGGATAGCACTGAGTAAATAGTGCTGAGAACTGGTAGTTCATCAGTAACCAAAAGGGAAGAAAAGGATCAGTAGAGGCAGTGAAACCAAAAGGTCATAATATTTAGCAGAAACTTCCTGACATGACTTATGCAGGAGATTCATGGGGCAAGTCTGCATAAATATCAGCTGAATATATTTTTATGTAATTAATATTCTATTGGGTGATCCTAACCATTAACAGGAGCCCGTTTAAAGAAAGAAGGAAATATTCCAGTAGGCCAAGGAAGGTGTCGTATAATGGTGTATAATTGGTGTGGGATTTTTATTTGTTAAAGGCAAAGCTCTGCCCCGACTGGTGGCTCTGGACTGGCTCAGTACGTGCTTCATGGGGAGGATGCTGCTCGAGCCCTCTGACAGTACGTTGTTGAACATTCCGCTCCATTTCTGCAATGCTAAAAATAGTTGTCCTCATTTTAAAACACCAGGCTATTAGATTATTCCAGGGGTCTGGCATACTTAGGGTAATGGAAGGCACATATCCATAAATTATCAAAACAGTAAGTAGTGTTTGACCGCGCTGATTATACTTCTATTAAGATGAGTTTTCCTTGCTAGGAACGCTGGAGTACCAAGTCTATTCTGTAAATCAAGCTCCTGGCAGTGCCCCAGTAAACTGAAAAATAAAAGGAAAAATGTTTGTGTTTCATATTGAGGATGGAGAAGCATCTGACTGCTTCTTGGTGGTTTTGTTTTGTTTTGAATTTCGCAGGATCGTATCTGCAAAATGCTTAAAGTATTTAATAGTAATTGTTTCTCTTTCCCAGCATTGAAGAGAATCTTACGACGTTCCAGCATGTTTGCCATTATAAATCATGTTAATGCCCAAAATGTTCCAAATAGCAAAATGCATTCCAGGTGATTAATACAAGTTTCTCTCAACTTTTTTTTTTTTTTCAGTGATTAGATAATGTGGTGCCTAATTAATTTTTGGCACCATATTGTTTGGTAGTACAAGTAACCAATGCACTTTATTAAGTTCACATACTTGTATGTTAAGACAGCCTCTCCTTTTATTTTCTTTTAATCTTTTTTAATGGGAAAGTCTCTTATTTCAGGGGAAAAAATAGCTAAATGTGGAAGTCAAGGTATAAAAATTAATGTAAATGCATTCTAAGGAAGTTGCTAAGTGTACAGATACAAAGCATCTTACTCTATCTTGAAAACCTTTAGATATAAACTGAATCTCTAATTTTATAGGGTGTTGCAGTACAGTTACAAGCTGCAAAATCAATAAATGATAAATACATTAAGAACCATGATTATAAATACACTGCATGTTTCCAAAATAGTTAAAGCAAGCACAACATTAATCATTTTAGATTTAATAAGAATCAGTATTGATGTAGGAGGTTATTTTTGCATTGTTGTGTTGAAGGGATAATAATTTGTAGAGCACTGATTAAAAAGTGCAAGGCAAAACACCTCTGGCTAGTCTCCACAAAAAAAAAGTGAATGTGGGTTTCTTCTAGTATACAATGATGCAGTATTGCAGGGAAGGTGAAATATTATTATCTATTAACCATTAGACTCTGAAGAATTTTTCTGAATTCATGTTAAAAATCTGGAGAAAATGAAGGGCTAAGGATTGCTTGTAATGATTAATCAGAATTTTTCCCCAGCACGCTAGCATCTATTTTTACAGAGGGGTGCTGGAAGGAAGATGCTGGAAAGTGTTCCATGAGTGGAGTTAGAAAAATGCCATTTTAACAAGATATTTTAAGCTGTATTTTAATTGTTGTATACCATGAGTGCTTTGTATTTATTTGCTTAATTACTCGTATCATTTTGATGAGTAATTGTTCTTTTATTGGCTCTTTCTGTTTTTAAGAGAGACTGGAGTCTTTCCTTTGTCTCTGTTCTTTTTGTGTGTCTGAGGCATTTGTCTTCTGCTTGGCTTGGAATCAAATGAGTGAACTTCCAAAACTTTCTTTTGTTGCTGAATTCTGGCTTGGCTAGAAAACTGAATTGGATGGTGTGCAAGTTACTAGGGCAAACTTCTGTCAAGGAATTAAGACCCATGAATGGAATGGAGAAAGCATTTTGATTTTAGATTCCTTTAATAAGTCTTCTAAGCTCTCACTCAAGTTCTTATGAGCATGGATGAATTCTTCTAACAGAACTTAGGTCAGTAACTTTAGACTTATTGAGACCAAAATTCCTGTACTTCATGGTGACATATTTCACGAATCTGTAAATGGAGGGTCGTTCTCAGCACTGAGTGGCAGAGTCTGGTTCTCACTAGGTCTATAACTAACACACTTTGCTAAGAAGGAATGGAAAAGGAAACTGCTGCAATATTTTATATTTTAATTCTAAATGAGATATTACTAAGTTTTTAGCTGTACCTTTTCCTTGGAAAGCCCTATATTAAAGGCAGAATTGAATTGTCTGTAGCTTTCACCTCAGAGCTTTTTTTTTTTTTCCCTTTTGCTCAATTAGTCCTTTTTCAGGTATTGAAGGTGAAGTTTACCCCGTTATTCAGCTTGGATAGCTACCTTTTAAAAAAATTTTTATTATAAGGTGCTTGTTTGTACTTACGCTCAGTTGCTGAGCATAACTCTTAAGCATCTGGTTTCTTGAGTGGAATTTACAAACCCAAATCAGATTCTTAATTTTTCATGGGCATTGCAAGGAGAAAGTAGTTTGAGGGGCAGAGGGTGACTAGTAGTCAACTGTACAGCTGACTTATTTTGCTCTTTTAAAACATGGGGTAGAGGAGGCAGTAATTCAACAACATACACAGAACATTCACTTAGGAAGTAGGAGAAAGAGAATTTTGTCTGCCTGATTGCACAGGATCAAGATTTGCATTTCCTCCTGATGAGTAGGTTGTGCACTCCCATAGAGACAGGGGAAAGATCTAAAACTCCCCGTTGAGTGGAGCCTAGAAACCAGCAGTCAGCTTCCTATGTACAACTGTGGTTTGCATGTACTCCCTGTGGCGCCTAATGGTTTAAGTGTAGACCCCAGTGGGCTCAAGCACCTAAATAGGTATTAGGGAGAGAGTAGAAGCTGTGTTGCCCTTGTTGGGATTTTAGGTATGTGGGTAGTATGCAACTGTCTTCTGAAGTATTTTTTTCTGAATCAGACCATAAAATAAAACTTAAAGGTTTCCATGTGATCTAAACCCTCTAATCTTTTTTGTTATCCAGTTGTCTGAAGCAATCTACAGCTATATCTGCTGCATAATTAGATAACCTGTAATTGCCAATTGCCTAATATTTGGAAAGTATTTTAACCAAATACAAGTCAACAGACATAAAGAACCTTAGAAATCAATTCAGCTGCTCTGTAGAAGAGGAATGAGAAGCAACACATGTCCAGATGTCTTTTTTTCTCTTAATTTAGCTCAGTCATGAGTTAGGTCTGTAAAATGATGACTATGTACGTTTTGTTTCAGGGGGAAGCTGGCTTAGTAGGTGCTCCTGGCATACCTGGTCTTACTGGTTCCAAGGTAAAAAAACCCAACCAAGCAACCAAACAAAAAACCTGCAACAAAACAAACAAACAAAAAACCCCTCATTTTATGCATCTTTACTCTCAACATACTTTTTGCCAGCTGTCCAGTATGTACATAAATTGTTTTTGAATTACATATCCAGATTGAGTTACATAATGTGACAGGAACTTTACTGTCAGCTTCTCTTTCAAAAGAGAGAGGGCGTGTGGTGTGGTGTCAGAAACTTGCCTATTGGTATAGAATCATAGAATGGTTCAGGTTGGAAGGGTCCCTAAAGATCATCTAGTTCCAACCTCCCTGCCATGGGCAGGGACACCTTCCACTAGACCAGGCTGCTCAAAGCCCCATCCAGCCTGGCCTTGAACACTCCCAGGAATGGGACATCCACAGCTTCTCTTGTCAACCTCTTGCAGTGTCTCACCACCCTCACAGTGAACAATTTCTTCCTAATATCTAGTCTAAATCTGCTCTCTTTCCATTTAAAACCGTTACCTCTCATTCTATTGCTAACACTCCCTGATAAGGAGTCTTTCCCTATCTTTCCTGTAGGCCCCCTTTAAGTACTAGAAGGGGCTATAAGGTCTCCCCAGAGCTTTCTCTTCTCCAGGCTGAGAAACTCCAACTCTCTCAGCCTGTATTCACAGGATAGGTGTTCCAGCCCTCTCGTCATTTTCATGGCCTTCTCTGGACCCGCTTGAACAGGTTCATGTCCTTCTTATGTTGGGGGCCCCAGAGCTGGATGTGGTACTCCAGGTGGGATCTCACGAGAGTGCAGTAGAGGGTCAGAATTGCCTCCCTTGACCTGCTGGCCATGCTTCTTTTGATGCAGCCCAGGATGCAGTTGGCTTTCTGGGCTGCAAACACAGTGACAGGTCATGTTAAGCTTCTCATCCACCAACACTCACAAGTCCTTCCCCTCAGGGCTGCTCACAATCTGTTCTCCACCCAGCCTGTATTTGTGCTTGGGATTGCCCCAACCCATGTGCAGGACCTTACACTTGGCCCTGTTGAACCTCATGAGGTTCACACGGGCCCACCTCTCAAGCCTGTCCAGGTCCTTCTGGATTTGGGCAAACTGGAACAGGTTGCCCAGAGAGGTGGTGGAAGCCCCATCCCTGGAAGTTTTTAAGGCCAGGCTGGATGGGACTCTGAGCAATCTGATCTAGTGGGATATGTCCCTGCCCATGGCAGTGAGGGCTGGAACTAGATGATCTTTAAGGTCCCTTCCAACCCTAACAATTCTGTGATTTTATGACTTGTGCACCTTCAGGTTTCTTAGGTGGTCTCGAACCTGATTGTTAAGAGCAGTCACCTAAGTCTCAGAACTATGCAGGTCTATCCAGCCCCAAGAAAGCAGATTAAAAAATTTGAAATTTGAGTCTCATGGTATCAGCAAAATGAGATGAAGGACAGCACTGCTGCTTCCGCTCTTCCATTTTAATCTTTCAGTTCTCTCCAGAGGTGGAATAGTGTAGGAAGGCCAGAACTTGCAAAAAGAGACATCTGTATTGTAGACCTTGCTGGTAATATTTGTTAATGTTGCCTGACTCTCTTCATGGTCAGATTTTGTTTTCTGTTGATTGCAGCTGTGTTTAACCGTAAGTATTTGGAATGAAATCTTAATGTCACATGCATCTGTCCAGATAATTCCTTTTAGAAAATTGCAGGGGAAATAGTTCTGCTGCTTCCAAAAATTAAGGGACTACATAAAACCCCCATTATTTTGTTCATATTAAAATTTCAAGAAAGTGTTCTGCAGTGTGACCTTGGTGCAAAGGGCTGATTTGTGTATCTTTAGGCAGATACTTCCTGTAATGTAGCACGAAGGGAAGGAAGGAACTTATTTTCTGCAGATGAGGTAGCCAGCATTGAGTTCCACAACATGCTTACCGCAATCTATCAATTTATAAGTTCAAAGTCAGGATCTCATTGACTCGTACTGCAGGCATATTTAAAACACTGAAAATCAAATCAGCAATCCTGCAGTATCAAGACAAATAATCAGTGATTATCCATGAAAATGTGTGCGTGAAATGTTTTGCCTAACTTAAATTCTCCCTTGCATGGCAATATTCTCATATTAAGTCAGTCATAAATGTGTTATTTTACAACTTTCACATTTTTATTTCTGCAATATTTGAATTCTTTGATGTAAGCTACCAGTGGCTAATATTGTTGGTTGTTTTTTTTTTTAATGCTGGCAAGTGGAAATTACCTAAACTTCTTTCTCTATGCTTTCTGAGTGCATTTCATATTTTCTCTAGTTCAAATATGTGCAAAAAATCTGGGCAATTAGACTGTATGTTTTAAAAAGAAGGAATTAGTTAATCACCCCACACATTGGTACAGGCAGAGAACTGACTGGTTGAGCAGCAGCATTGCTGAAAAGGACCTGGAGGTACACAAAAGGCTGAATTATGAGCTAATAGTGTTCCCCTATTGGGAATAAAGCAAAGCACGTATTGGACTATGAGTAAAATTGCAGCTGACAGATCGGGGAAAGATATTTTCCGCTCTTTGCTTGGTGGTGCTGCATCTGGTATGCTGTGTCATGTTTGGGGGTTCTTCCATGCTCACTTCTTCAAGAGATGTGGAGAAACCAGTGAGGGTCCAGTGGGGAGCTAGTGTATGTTCAAGGGCCTAGAAAACAAGACCTTTGAGGAGAGTTTCAAGGAACTAAGTTTGTTGAGTCTGGCAAAGAGGAGGCCAAGGAGTGATCAAGACTGTCCTTCAGACCTCAGGAGCCCAGCTGGTTGATCTTCAAGGACAGCTTCCCGAAACCCCAAGAACAGTCCATGCTGATGTGCAGGGAGTTGAGCAAGTATGGCAGAAGGCCAGCATTGATGAACAAGGGCACAAAAAGAAAGTAAACAGTGGAAGCAGGGATGAGATACCCAGTAGGAATATAGGAACATTGCCAGAGCGTGTGGTGATGGAGTTAGGAAACCAAAAACTCATCTGGAATTAAAACTAATGAGGGATTTGAAGGGCAGCATGAAGGGCTTCTGTTAAGTACATTTGTAGCAAAAACAAGGCTGAAGAAAATGTTGACCCACTGCTTAATGGGGTGGGACATGTGGAAGAGGCCAAGAGTACCCTCATGTCGTTTTGACTAATAAAGTTTGCCCTCAGGCCTTCTAGGTTACTTACAACTCCTAGCATAGTGTGTGAGAATAAACCATTGCCCACTGAAGGGGAAGAGAGCGTTAAGGAGCACTTGAACTACTTGGACGTTTGCAAGATACCAAATAGTATGCATCCAGGTCTGCTGAGGGAGCCGGCTGATGTCACGGCAAGCCTGTCCTCTGTCGTTATCAAAAGATCATGATGACTAGGGGAGGTTTATGATGACTGGAGGTTTCTGATTCTCGATACCAGGAAAGATCATGGAGAGGATCATCTTGAGTGAGCTCTCGCGGCAAGTGCATGGCAGCCAAGGGATCAGGGCCAGCCAGCAAGGGTTTAGGAAAGGGAGGTCCTGCTTAACCAACCTGATCTCTTTCTATGACCATGTGACCTGCCTTCTGGACGCGGGGAAGGCTGTGGACGTTGTCTGTCTGGACTTTGGTAAGGCTTTTGACAGCGTCCCCCACAGCATTCTCCTGGAGAAGGTGACGAATGATGGCATAGACAAGTGTGCTCTTCGCTGGGTTAAAAACTGGCTGGATGGCCGTGCCCAGAGAGTTGTGATTAATGGGGTGAAATCCTCTTGGTGGCCCGTCACCAGTGGTGTCCCTCAGGGCTCAGTTTCGGGGCCAGTTTTGTTTAATATCTTCATCAATGATCTGGATGAGGGGATTGAGTGCACCCTCAGTAAGTTTGCAGACGACACCAAACCAGGTGGGAGTGTTGATCTGCTTGAGGGTAGGAAGGCTCTACAGAGGGACCTGGACAGGCTGGATCGATGGGCCAAGGCCAACTGTGTGAGGTTTAATAAGGCCAAGTGCCGGGTCCTGCATTTCGGTCACAACAACCCCAAGCAACGCTACAGGCTTGGGGCAGAGTGGCTGGAAAGCTGCCCGGCAGAAAAGGACCTGGGGGTGCTGGTGGATGGCCAGCTTAACATGAGCCAGCAGTGTGGCCAGGTGGCCAAGAAGGCCAACAGCATTCTAGCTTGTATCAGGAATAGCGTGGCCAGCAGGAGTTGGGAAGTGACCGTGCCTCTGTACTCGGCACTGGTGAGGCCTCACCTCGAGTCCTGTGTTCAGTTCTGGGCCCCTCTGTACAAGAGGGACATTGAAGTGCTGGAGCGTGTCCAGAGGAGAGCTACCAGGCTGGTGGGGGGTCTGGAGACCAAGTCATATGAGGAGAGGCTGAGGGAGCTGGACATGTTTATCTTGGAGAAGAGGAGGCTGAAGGGAGACCTCATTGCCCTCTCCAACTACCTGAAAGGAGGTTGGAGAGAGGTGGGTGTTGGCCTCTTCTCCCAGGTGAATAAGGACAGGACCAGAGGAAATGGCCTGAAGTTGCGGCAGGGGAGGTTTAGATTAGATATTAGGAAGAATTACTTTACTGAAAGAGTGGTCAGGCACTGGAACAGCCTGCCCAGGGAGGTGGTTGAGTCACCATCCCTAGAGGTGTTTAAGAAACATCTAGATGTGGTACTTCAGGGCATGCTCTAGTGGCAGAGGTTGTAGGGTTAGGTATTTTTGTGTGTGTGTATATGGTTGGACTCGATCTCAAAGGTCCATTCCAACCATGAAGATTCTATGACTGGAAACAGGCAAACATCACATTCATCTTCAAGAAGGATCCAGGGTACTGCAGGCCAGTCAGCCTCACCTCTGTCCCTGGAAAAATTATATAGGAAACCCTGGAAGCCATTTCTAAGCACACGAAGGACTAGAATCACAGAATGGGTAGGGGTTGGAAGGGACCTCTGGAGATCATCTAGTCCAACCCCCCTGCCAGAGCAAGGTCACCTAAAGCAGGTTGCACAGGAACGCGTCCAGGGGGGTTTTGAATGTCTCCAGAGATGGAGACTCCACCACCTCTCTGGGCAGCCTGTTCCAGGGCTCTGCCACCCTCAAAGTAAAGAGGTTCCTCCTCATGTTGAGATGGAACTTCCTATGTTCAAGTTTGTGCCCATTACCTCTTGTCCTGTCCCTGGGCACCACTGAAAAGAGTCTGGCCCCATCCTCCTGACACCCACCCTTTAAGTATTTATAAGTGTTGATAAGGTCACCCCTCAGTTGTCTTTTTTCCAGACTGAAGAGACCCAAATCCCTCAGCTTTTCTTCATAAGAGAGGTGTTTGAGTCCCCTAATCATCTTGGTAGCCCTCTGCTGCACCCTCTCCAGCAGTTCCCTGTCCTTCTTGAACCGGGGAGCCCAGAACTGGACACAGTACTCCAGGTGCGGCCTCACCAAGGCAGAGTAGAGGGGGAGGATCATCTCCCATGACCTGCTTGCCACACTCAAGAAGGTGGCAACTGGGAACAGCCAGTATGGATTCATCGAGGACAAACCGTGGCTGACCAACCTGATTGCCAATTCTAAGATGACTGACTGTGTGGATTAGGGGAGAGCAGTGGATGTTTTATACCTTGACTTCAGCCAGGTTTTTGGCATAGTCTCATCATATCGTTGTAGTCAAATCTGTGAGATATGGGCTGGATAAATGGACAATAACGTGAGTGGAAGGTTGGTTGGATTGCTGGGCTCAAAGGTGGAATAACCACTATGCATTCCAACTGCTACCTAATAACTAGTGTCATCCCCCATGGGGTGATACTGAGGACAGTATTATTTAGTGTCTTTATTAATAACCTGGATGATGGGATTCTCAGCAAGTTCATGGATGTTATCAAATATGGGGAAGTGTGCTGGAAGGTAGGGCAAGAATGATATTCAGTGGGACCTCAACACACTGGAGAAATGAGCTAATGCAGAACTCGGGAAGTTAAGCAATGGCAAACATGAGGTCCTGCCTCTGAGAAGGAATAGCCTTATGCAACAACGCAGGCTAGGTGCCAAATTGCTAGAAAGCAGCTCTACAGAATAGGAGGTGGAAGTCCTGCTGGGTGGCCTAGTGGTGGAGAAGGCCAACTGCATCTTGGGCTGCCTTAGCAAGAGCATGGACAGCAGATCAGAAGTGATTATCACCTGTGAGACTGCATCTGGAGTTCTATGTCCAGTTTAGAGCTCCCCAGGAGAGAATAAAGAGCAGCTCATTGGCGTGAGCCAAGTGGAGGCCCACCAAGATAGCCAGGGGCTTGGAGCCCATGATGTACAAGGCGAGACTGAGGCAGCTGGGTTTGTTCAGCCTTAAGATAAGATAATTTGGAAAGGACGAGGGTGGGGGATGGTGTTCAGACTCATTGCTGTCTGTAAGAACTGGGAGGGTGCAGAGAAGCCAGAGCCAGACTCTTGTCAGAGATGTACAGTGAAGGGACAAAAGGCAGTGGACACAAGTTACAACCAGAGGAATTTTTACTCTAAGAATAATTTTTATATAATGAATGGGGAAATGAGTAAAGACAGGATATGCAGTCTCACAAGTGGGAAAGCAAAATCAATAAAATATTTTACCTCTAGGAATCTGTCAAATTTGTATGTGTTAGCTGTGTTGTACATCCAACAGTTCGAGAAGAGTGGGAACCGTAGAATCATAGAACAACCCAGGTTGGAGGGGACCTCAAAGATCATCTGGTCCAACCTTTCATGAGAAAGGGAAACTAGATGAGCAGAACAGAAGTTGCATAAGTTCAGAAATTATTTCAGTAATTAACCACTCATTTTTAGGTGAGAGCATAGGGAAGGTTATTTCACTAGATCCCATTTTGCGTGCTTGGTCTTGGGCATGCATCTAAAATTGACCCCTGAGCTGTTGATTGTATGAGTCACCCCAGCCAAAAGAAACTAACAAAAAGCAGCCAGTGTAGGTAGTTGATGAAGAGTCCAGAACTATTTGATAACCTGTACATCTGCACACCTCCAAAGCTTTAAATTTAGTTCCTAGATGTGTAGTACCTGATGCTATATCACTTGAAAGATTTGACAAAATGCTGCTAGAAATTTTGCAAGTTGTAGCCTGCTGTTCTAGTTAACCTCACTTAAACCTTAGAGTTCTATATAAGGAAATTACACTCTCTGAAGGGTGAAAGAATATTTAGATATTGCTCATCTTAATTTTTTGAAAGTAATTTAGAAAACACCATATGCTTTCCCTTGGAAATTTTCCAGTCTTTTCATCCTCAGACCTGTAAAAATCATGTGCGTTGTACTGAGGTGGTGAGACTGGATTCTAGAGACTGGCAAAGACATGCAATCTGCCTCCTGCTAGATGATTTGAGGGAGAAAGAGAATGTTCAGGGGTTTTTTTATTAGGTAGTTATTGTGCTTCAAGTATATAATTTTGTCTGTATGTCTGCTGTATATCTCACAAAACATACAAGTATACGTTAATAAAGACCTAAAGCAGGGTTATTCTTGTTTGAATGTAGCCAGCCAAATTTGGCAAAGAGTTTAGCAAAGACATTAATAGGGTAAGATTGTACATTAAGATCTTTTTCTGAGTTAAAACTTATCAAATTGCAGCAGGAAGAGCATTATTAACAGATCTTTTTATTGAAAGATCATAAAATAAAGAATTCAGTCATCTGCTGAAATAAGCTGGGCTTGAATTAATATTTCAAAACTCACCCCTTCTGGGTTTTGGGTTTTTTTTTTTTAATGCTTAGGTAATTTGGTGTGGTTTTTGAAATGAAAGGAATGAGTTTTCTTTCAGTAAACTGTATCTCTATATTTTTCTCAATTGTTCTGGGTTTTGGAGGCCTTCATAGCTGACTATTAACATTTAAAAATTAAAATAAAGGTATTAATAGGAATAAATGTATTAAAACTGGTTCTGCAGAAGAATAGCAGAACTGTAATGAGTGGATTTAATATCAATGAATAGTTCAGAATTTTTAAAGCCAAGAAGATCCCTAAGGCTGAATGGAAAGATGACTACTATTAATTGACAAAACTGTGGAAAGCTGTGTCATTTTTTTGTAGAGGTTTCACACTTTTTTGAATAAGAGAGAATTGATATCCGAATTATTTATTCTGTTTTAATACCACAAGAAAAATCCAGTGCAATAAAACTATTGTAAAGAATGCCATTATTTGAAGAATGTTTACGTTTGAGATTTTTATTTTATTGTTTTGTGTTCCAGGGTGAACGTGGCTTTGCAGGTAGTAAAGGTGAAGAAGGTGAAAAGGTAAATTATTCTGTCCACGTTACTTATTTTTTTGGTGTAACAACTTGATATATGGCCAGCCAAGTACAGTTTTGTTCTGAAGGTCTTCCTTAAGTCTTTCATGATAAAATTCTTATTTTTTTGCCGTGTAAATTATTCCTGAAATGCATAAGAATAAGAAGATTTTTATGTGTTAATTAGTGTCAACAGTTGTTCTTTTAGAAACACCTTGTCTTTTTTTTTTTTAAGAAAAGATTTAATAATAAAATCTAACAGAACCATAACCACTGGACTCCACTACTGTTTACTGCTATCTTATTTCTATGCTAACTAGTAAAAGCTTATTTCTACAGTATGGAATGTATGATGAGATGATGTGTAGGTATTTGTAGTAGTGAATTATTGCTTTTATACCTTAAAAATTTTAGAGGAACTTACTGTGTTGATCGTAACTACTAAATGTTTTACACACTTTTTTCCTAAGAACATACATTTACTGCAATAGCAAAATTCAACATTTGCTACAGCATAACTGACTGTTAATTTAAAAAGGTTAATTTTCGTTTATATACTTTGGTGTGCCTACACAGTAGTTAACATGAGTTTTGTTTTCTGCATACATCTGATTCGGAGTGTGTTGACTTGACTGCCAGTGGCCAAGCTGAATGCAGGTGCATTTACCTCTTCCCCAGACTGGAAGTTCAGTCCCTTTGCCTGATGGACTGGCAAGTTGTCCTAAGGACAATCTTAGTCTCCTGACAACCATAAAACGTTCCGAGTGTAAATTCCAGGAGAAGCCTTTCCTTGTTCTTCACCAGTGGGTGTCGGAAATGGAGCTTGAAGCAGTTTGTCCTAATTGTAGATGCTTTGTAGCGGCTGGAAATAGTTCAAAAGCTTGTGCATTAAAATGGGAATTAAACTGGCCCTGTGGAAGCCTGTCTTGGGTGACAGAATGCCAGCCTGGCTCGCTCTAGATGATGCAACCTAATCTTCTCATGTGGCTTCAGACAAGTAAGTCTTCACAGGTCATCAAAGGCAAGCCTGTGTTGAGGGACAAGTGGGAGGAAGAGCCTGTTCTTAGCTTGCCTAATAGAAATTTAAGTAACGATGGTGATAGTTTATGGTTGAAACTTCAGCTCCTAACCCTATTGCTGCCTGGTTACTGCTTTTTCACTAGTTTTGGCTGATTTGGATTAGACAATCTGAATTAAAAGGCTTTTCTTGGGTCATAGGTAGTTTCTCTGTGTTTCAGCTCACTGTCTGAAAAAGGTGCAGAAAAGCAGTTCTGCTGAATTTACATATCATAAAGATGAGGAATGACAGATACTGCTATTCTGGCAATATTCAGACTGCGGAAAATGGGGAGTAGGTGGCAGCTTCTGAATTTAAAAAAGTGCAATATAATTGTGAGTTAGGCTGCTTTGGACATGGATATATTCACTCACCCACCATACCAGAAGTGTCAGCCAGCTTTCCAGTGTTCATATTTTGAAGAAGGCATGTTATGGATTAACAAAATTTAAGCAGATTTAAAATTGTGGAGGTATTTTAGGAGGAAGTATTCCAGTAACCAGGAAGGAAGAAGTGTCAGAAGTAAAATACAGCATCCATAGCAACTAACATTTATAATGTGAAGATTGTCTCCAAAAAAACCCACTTGTTAAGCTTGAGTGTTTCTTGGTGGTATTGTTACTCATCAGCTCTGAAGGGCTTATGGATTTTTTATTTTTTTTTCCTTTCATAATTGCTTTGCAGCTGTGCTGTGCCTTCCTCGAGTTTTATGAATAAATTGTGTTTGGACACAGGCACGTGGTTCCAGCTGTTGCTGCCACTCTCTTTGCTTGATTTCCCTTATTTTAAGGCAGTGATAAAATGACCCAACCACTGGTAGTCACATTTTTCTGAAGTAGAAGCTGAGTCAGCACATTTAGATTATTTTTTTTTCTTTTGTAACTTTTCTTTCTTGTAAGTTCAGAAGTTAATTAAAAGATCCCATTTAAAAGTATTTCCACTGTAACTATTAACAATGTATTCAGCTGTCCTTCAAATAACAGGAAATATGTGAGTGGAAGGATCTTTATTTACCAGTGGTCACTCAAAAATTATTTGCAACAGTCTCATCAGAAGCTACACATCGTGATTTGTGAGGAAAGAGTGTGTTTTAAGAGTATGGGAAGGAAGTCTCAGCCTGGACTTCTAACAGTTACTCAATTTAGCCTTAATTCAAATAATTATTGAAGAACAAGAATGCTGAATTTCCGGTTACTGAACTCCAGTACTAAAAACATATCAACACCTTTGCATTTTAACATAGCATCACATAATAAAATACTTGTACTAATTTGTGCGTAACAAACATGGTTAAAAGCCTGGAACTTAAAATCTGATTTTTTTTTTCTAGTAGAAAAAAACCTCTGCTTCATCTTGCATATTAAGGAGCAAGATAGTGTTTGCACACTCTGTTTTGCATATGACCTAGGGTGGGACACAGCTGCCTAAACATGGGTTGTTTGCCATTCCAAACTCTCCAGAAGTACATTAAAATGAACAATCCTATATTTTTTTTTTTTGGTGAGCATATAATTTCATAGGATTGAATATCTGAAACCAACTCAGATTTATACCTCACCAAATCAAACTGGTTGACTTCGACTTTTATTTCACTACGTTTTTCTTTTGCAGAATAAGCTCTGGGGATATCAGGGAGACGCAGGCAACTGAGGGGAAAGTGATTGTATGTAAATTAAAGATACAGGGGGCATCTGTAATTTAAACTATAGAGGGAGATTCTTTTAGGCTGTTTAAAACACTTGGTTTTCCTTGAGGAATCCAGAAGTCTTGTTCTGCCTTTCTCCTTTTTTTCAGTCTTGGTTGGACGTGGTTCTGTCTTACAGAAGCCAGTAGTGGTAAGGGAAGCTACAGACTGCGTGTGCAGGTGTTACGCTGCAAGTTTTCCTTCCATGGGAAATATAATCTCACTGTAAATTTGTATTAATTCCCCTTTGTATTCTGTTTTCTTTGTGTTACTTAGATAATGACATTGTCTTATATGATAGTCTTGCAGCTGCAACAAAAATATTGGCCTACCCTTACAGAGTACGTTTGAAAAAGTATATGCTGAGAGCAGCTTGGATTGGTTTGCTGCCAGGAAGGCAGATTAGAGCATGTGGATCCATCCTTGTTCTAAGGCTGTTCAGAATTGTAATTTTACAGTATGGGATAGAAAGTATGAGTATTACACTGTACGGTGAGAGGAAGTCAGGAGAGACTGATAATAGCTAGAAGAAAGCTTTAGAATCCAGAATGTTCTTGGCAAATCAGAGATGTAGCCTGAAAGAAAAAAAAAAAGGATCCAACACAAAAGGAACCAAGTGCAAGGAACGACCTGTAGGGGAGAATAAGTCTGAGCTTTGAAAAACCAAATCAAATCATATCTGCCCAGAAATTAAAATCTGAGGATTATTTGGATCAGAAGCTGAACACAAGTAAATGAAGTCAGTCAGTTGCAAACGAAAGACTCTTAGTAAGATGTTTTAAAGTGGAATATTGTCTGCAACACTAATTAGATAGCCCTGTGCTATTTGGTATTTGTAAGGCTTCAACTTAAAGGGTTTTGAAAGGAGAGCACTGAGAATGACTGGTGCTCAGGAGCACATGACCTTCGAGGAAGGATTGCATGAATGAAGATTACTTAGTGTAGAGTCAGCTGAAAAGAAATATGTAAACAGTCTTCAGATACATAACACGGCTGGAAAGAGGAAGGGAATGGTGTATTTGCTGTGTCCGTAGTGCAATGGGCTGAACTTGCAGCAAGGGAGGTGCTGTGTAGCCATTAGTAAAGGGTTTTTAATTTTAATGCTGTTGTTTCTTATGGAAGTAGTTTCTCCTTCCAGTGGTCTGCACTTATTATTCTGGTTACAGAAAAGGAAATAAACTAAAGAAAGGCTTGCTTCATGAAAATGCAGGTGGTTGGATTATCTTAAATGATTTTACCATTTTCTGTTAATAGCATGAAAATTATGCAAGGTGTCACACTGATTTCTAATTGGATAAGCACAGAGAACCGCAAGATAGTTTCTTTTAAAATGTATATACTTATTTTTTTTTAATCCCCAGTTAATACTTTTCTGTCTTAGGATAGTAAAGCTCTGGAAGAGGTTACCCAAAGTGGTTATGCAGCCTCTTTTCCTTGAAGTTTTCAAGACCAGCCCTGAGCAACCTGGCCCGACCCCATAGCTGAACCTTGCTTTGAGCAGGAGATCGGGCTAGAGACCTCTTGAGATCATGTCCAGCCTCAATTATCCTTTGATTTTATGAATAGCGAACATGAACGTGGTATTTTTCTGATTTGGCACATGTGTTCACATTATAAATCCACATAAAAAAGGAGAACAATAAAACATGATAATGGTTTGGGATTTGTTTGGGGTTTTTTTTTAATATTAGCAGGGGTGTGATGTGAATGTACACTTAATTTACAGTATGGACTAATAGTGTTCACCAGAATATGTTATAGGCAGATTTTTTAAGATGTGTATATACAATCACACACTCTTCTTTTGGAGCATCACAACTCGGGGTGACCAGTGCCCGCCCTTAAATATCCGCTCACCTCTCAGCTGGTGCTGTCTTCCTCATAGAAGCTGTCATGGAACGTTTGTTTGGATAGCATTGTACATGGTTGCTTGGATGACGGGTGCGTATGCACTCTCTGGGATGTTTTTAGCTTAGGTTTGCTGAAACCCTATGATACAGTTTATTTTCCAATACAAATGATTACAAAACAAATTGTTCAACATAAATGAAATCTAAAGGTGTCTTCAAAATTTGCTAAGTAACAAAAAAAGGAAAATCTTAAAATTTATTAAAATGAAAATTGTCATGCAACTGTTGGGCTGTCTGATCACAGCTCCATTCACCTGAGCTGTGTCTATTCCCATAGTTGAAGTTCTGTCCCTGCGTTGTCTAAATACAATTTTATTTACCAAGTGAATTTTCTTCTTTCATTTTTACAGCCTTCTATGTATTGCTGCTCTCTTCTTTCTTTTTTTTTTTTTTTGACTGGATTGCTTTCTTCCAGTGTCCTATCGTAAAGCAATTACTTTCTGAAAAATAAAATCTCTGTCAGTTTCTGACAATTCAGAGTAAGAAGGAGAACCAGGCACTGAAATCAGTGACACATAAAATAAAACCTGCCTTTCCTATCAGTTTGTAGACAAAGTTTGAGACAGAGTTCTAACAATCGGTGATCTCTGATCCCGGTTTTGATACCTCTGGGAAATATTATAAATACAACATGGTAAAAAGGAATAAAATAAGGAATAAGTTGATACAGAGCATTATGCAATGTACTAAGAACTTGAGCCATATAGAAATTGCAGTGCAATGAAGTTACATGTATTCCTGCTTTGAGCATGTCACAACCCTTCAAGTTGGAACAAAAAAGCACAGAACCCCCAAAATAACAGATCTTAAAGACCCAGAGGAAACCCTGATAACTAAAGGGTCCACAAAATGGGCGTTCACTCTAACAACAGAGTTAGAAGCACCAGGTTTTCTTAAAACATATGCTTAAAGCTATGTCACAAAATTTGGTGCATCGTTTAATGACTGTCAGTTTACTCTAAATGGAGAAACCCAAAGTCCACCAAACCAAAACAAAGGGCAGCGCCTTATCTCAAACACCAGTTGGCTTGAGTTGCTTAAATGCAGCCATGGGGGAGAAGATAAGTTATCAAGATATACATTGTCACTAGCAATTTAAAAAAAAATTAATTTCAGAAATCTCAATACCTAGTTATAATGTTTTATCTGTCTCTCAGGTAACCCTTGCCTCTCCAGCAGTTGTCTTCTATTCTTTAATTTGTAGCTTCTTAATTTGCTGAGGCAAGATGTTCAAGTGCTTCAGTTCAGATGAGTGGACACGTTCAAAGTTTTGAGCTTGGCAGCTGTTTTGAGCTTAACAAAAAAATAAACTCGAAGTTAGATCTGAGATCTTGAAACCTACAGAGGTTGAAGTCTCATTCATTATTTATTTTGATACTTGAAGCATGTATGTTGCTTGGGAGTTGGAACTGGCCCAAAGCCTGCTAGGTAATCAGGCAAATAACCTCTTAAGTTATCTTTTTTCCTTTGTTAAATCTGTGATTTATTCTCTTTTTTCTCTTGGCTCTTGCTTCCTTTGGTCATTGCAAGGTCTCTCTTTACCCAGGTCCTACATTTTCCTGTCATCTTGTCTACCTTCTTGGTTAGAATATGCATTTGCTGTAGTGTACTTCACAGATACGATTCTTTCTGTAACTGAGCTGGAACACTGAGAATTCAGTTTTGTGGGACATATGCAACCTGAACACCATATAAATTTCATTATAATTTGGCAGCATGTGTGGAACAAATCTATATTTTATTTGGAATAGTGGTGATAAAAAAGCCAACACATTTACATGGTAATTATAGCTGAGCAAACATGACAGCGTCGTCACTAATAGATAACAGTGATTTCACAGAGCTGGGAAAACTAAATTCCTTGCTTAGCTGCTTCAAAATACTAGTATAAAATCCTTGTTTCTGTTTCAACTCAGAGAGGCAAGTAAGATATGCTGTTATATAGACTAAATCGCAGTACTAGTTGATATCGCAGAAGGCTCAGAAGTTGTGAGTGGTAGAGTAGGAGGATGGCTGCGCTCTGGAGAGGGACTCTTCAATTGCAGTTTTCCTTGACTGGTTGCTTTCCTTGATAAAACACATTCCCCTCCCATCTCACACTTGAAATAGAGGATTTTAAAAATGAATATCATTGGAGCTGAGCTACGTAGCAGTATATGTGCTGTGATATGTACTTGTAAACACTTGATCTTTGGTAAAGTTATTATTTTACTCTCATTCTTTGATATTTCTCAGTAAAATGATTATAAATAAAAATTACATGTATTTGACTAAAAGAAACTTTGAAAGTAAAACCACAATGAGAATAATTCATTACTTCCAAAATTTCATCCTTTTATCTTTACTTCTTGTCTGTTTTGATTGTGCTTTTGCCTGTGTATACATGTGAGAAGAGAGCGAGTCTGGGGCTTGTCCAGCCTAAATGTAGAAAAAATTGTCATCTGCTTCATTTTCTTCTAAACGCAGGATGTTCTTTGTATATATTTACTATTTTGTGGAGTACAATTTGAATTATCCCAGGAAATAAGGCTTCCTCTATTTCCTTTAGAAGAAAATTCCTAATAGATCTTAGTGTCAAGAAGATTTCCTGGAGGTTCAACATTTTCTACTTCATCCTATCGCACCTAATAAAATACTCCTCTGTCTCTCTTCCATCCATTCAGAACATGCAAGGCTATTAAACTTCCAGTGTGTTTCCAGGTGTAGTCTTTTATTTCCCAGTCTTCAATATGCTTCTCTTAAACAAGCATAAATAAATGAAGAAGGAATCACCTTTCCTTTCTAAGATGCTAGTTGAAGTTAGTCATTTTTTAGCCCTTCTAATATTTTGATGTCTGTATTATAAATCTCAGTGATGAAACCGGTCCACATAAGACAGCTCAAGTACTGGGGAAGCTTCCAATCTACTTGAAAAATAGAAGCTATTACTCATGGATAGAAGACAGTCATGAACCTCAAAGGACTATAATTAAAAATACTAAAAAACTACAATTAAGAGAAGCAGTTAGTAACCCTCCTGTGTATTAGTACAGCACGTATATTTGTCAGCTGAAAATTCTGCTAAAAATGCTTCAGTCTAAACAAAAGACTAGAAGAGTAAATTCAGTAAGATGCAAATCTTGATGTAACTATGGCCACTGCATATACAGACCTATTAGTCTGCACGTTTTTTGGAGTATGGAAGAAAGTGCGTTTTGCTTTATAGACTAAGGGTCCGATTCCCTAATTTGTTTGGATGGTGGCAGTCAGAGCCACTGCGCTGAAAATGTGCCTCCTTACCTCTGCTAACCATCAATACAGATACCTTATTAGGGCAGGGGGAAGATTTTCTGAAGTCTTTTAAATCCTATTTCATATAGTAAAGACTGGGGGCTTTACCAGCTGGATGTAAATATGAACTGAGGTTTTTTTCATACTTGTCTTCCAGTGCTATGTAGGGAAGTATTAGAGTTTTCTCTTTCTCATCCTGTAACTACTTAGTCACTTGTTTGCACCTTTTAAGCTTTGGGGTTGAGGGGAATATTTTTCTTTGCTTTGCTTGTGTGATTGTTCTGCTCTGACATTGTGGGTAGCATTTTAGAATTTTTTTCATGAAGTCATATGAGGTTATATGTTGTTTATAAGACAGCCGTCTCAATGAGGAGCCATGCAAGTGTTTTTACTTGACAGAGGTTTTTTTTATTACCAAGCAGATGATGTACGATCACAATGAGAGACACCTGTACATAGATATTCTAGGGGAAAAGGAAAAGCATATTGTTAATTCTACAGGAAGTCTCTACCTGTAATAAAAGCAGTCACATTGGCATTTATCCTAGTAAGGTAAACCAGGGCTTATCCTGTAATTCTGTGGTATTTGGCTTGATCTGGCCATCTTCTTACTGTTTAACTCTCTTGCCCTTTGAAAGAGGCTTAATCGAAACTGCCTGTTGGGAACAGTCCCTAGCCTATGCTAACTTTTGAACTGTGCCTGGGAATTATACAGGGAAATGCTAATTAGACTCATTGAAATGTCTGCAAGAGACCTTCACAGCTGGGGTCTATCAACTTAATGATATAGATGACCAAGTTCCAGGTCCCAAGCTGTATCATTGTTTAATTTACTTACACATACCCATTTGGTCAGATTAAAGGTTCATCAGGCTCAGCATCCTGCTTTTAATGATAGCCAGAAGTGGTGCCCAGGGAAAAGCGTAAGGACAAAGTAAGCAAGTATAGTGCTTCTCACCATGTACTCTTCCAGCCTCCAGTTATTTGAGACTGCGATCTCAGCCAGATGTGTTTTCGGTGGATTTAGTATCCTTCAATGGACTTCTCTCCCATTAATGAATGCAGTTTTCCCTTCATGTAAACATAATTCATGTAAACTATGAGCATCTGCAATATCCTGTGGTGAGGAATTATGCCGTTTATCTTTGTGTTTGAAGAACCACTTCCTTTTGTTTGTTTGGAACCTGCTTCCTCTTAATTTAATTTGGTGTCCCTTACTTCTACTGGAAGTGTAAGGTCCTGCGCGTGGATTGGGGTAGACCCAAGCACAAATACAGGCTGGGTGGAGAATGTATTGAGAGCAGCCCTGAGGGGAAGGACTTGGGTGTTGGTTGATGAGAAGCTCAACATGAGCTGACGTGTGCACAGGATGCGGTTGGCTTTCCGGGTTACATCAAAAGAAGCGTTGCCAGCAGGTTGAGAGAGGTGATACTGCCCTCTACTCTGCTCTCAGGAGATCCCCCCTGCAGTACTGTGTGCAGCTCTGGGGTCCCCAACATAAGGACATGGAGCTGTTGGAGCCAGTCCTTAGGAAGGTCACAAAGGTGATCAGAGGGCTGGAGCACGTCTCCTCTGAATACAGGCTGAGAGAGTTGGGGTTGTTCAGCCTGGAGAAGAGAAAGCTCTGGGGAGACCTTATAGCGTCCTTCCAGTACTTAAAGGGGGGGGCCTACAGGAAAGATGGGGAAGGACTCCTTATCAGGGAGTGTTAGCAATAGAATGAGAGGTAATGGTTTTAAATGGAAAGAGAGCAGATTTCAATTAGATATTAGGAAGAAATTGTTCACTGTGAGGGTGGTGAGACACTGGAAGAGGTTGCCCAGAGAAGTTGTGGATGTCCCATCCCCGGAAGTGTTCAAGGCCAGGTTGGATTGGGCTTTGAGCAGCCTGGTTTAGTGGGAGGTGTCCCTGCCTATCGTGGAGGGGGTTGGAGCTAGATGATCTTTAAGGTCCCTTCCAACTCTAACCGTTCTATGATTCTAAGATTCTTCTCCTTTTCAGTATCAATCAAGAATCAATAAGCATCATGCATTCCTGAGCTGTCCTTCCAAACTGAAGAATACCAGCTTACTTAGTATCTCCTACTGTGAAAACTGTTTTGTATTTGATCATAGAATCATAGAATTGTTGAGGTTGGAAGGGACCTTTAAGATCATCGAGTCCAACCTTTAACCTACCCTGACAAGAGCCACTTCTAAACCATGTCCCTAAGTACCACATCTACCCTTTTTTTAAACACCTCCAGGGATGGTGAATCCACCACCTCCCTGGGCAGCCTATTCCAATGTTTAATAACCCTTTCAGTGAAAAAATGTCTCCTAATATCTAATCTAAACCTCCCCTGACGTAAGTTGAACCCGTTTCCTCTCGTCCTATCACTTGTCACCAGGGAGAAGAGGTCAGCCCCCATCTCTCTACAACCTCCTTTCAGGTAGTTGTAGAGGGTGATAAGGTCTCCCCTCAGCCTCCTCTTCTCCAGGCTAAACAACCCCAGCTCCCTCAGTCGTTCTTCATAAGGTTTGTCCTCCAGACCCCTCACCAGCTTTGTAGCCCTTCTCTGGACACGCTCCAACACCTCAATGTCCCTCCTGTAGCGAGGGGCCCAAAACTGAACGCAGTACTCGAGGTGGGGCCTCACCAGTGCCGAGTACAGGGGGATGATCACTTCCCTAGTCCGGCTCACCACACTATTCCTGATACAGGCTAGGATGCTGTTGGCCTTCTTGGCCACCTGGGCACACTGCTGGCTCATATTCAGCCGGCTGTCAACCAACACCCCCAGGTCCTTTTCTGTCGAGCTGCTTTCGAGCCACTCTGCCCCAATCCTGTAGCGCTGCATGGGGTTGTTGTGACCCAAGTGCAGGACCCGGCACTTGGCCTTGTTGAACCTCATACCATTGGTCTCAGCCCATCGGTCCAGCCTGTCCAGATCCCTCTGCAGAGCCAACCTCCCCTCAAGCAGATCAACACGCCCGCCCAGTTTAGTGTCGTCTGCGAACTTACTGAGGGTGCATTCGATCCCTTCATCCAGATCATTGATAAAGATATTAAAGAGAACCGGCCCCAGCACCTAGCCCTGGCGGACACCACTTGTGACTGGACAACAACGGGATTTAACTCCATTTACCACCACTCTCTGGGCACGGCCATCCAGCCAGTTTTTAACCCAGCGAAGAGTATACCTGTCCAGGCCATGAGCATCCAGTTTCTCCAGGAGAATGCGGTGGGAAACAGTGTCAAAAGCTTTGCAAAAATCCAAGTAGATAACATCCACAGCTTTTCCCTCATCCACTAAGTGGGTCACCTTATCATAGAAGGATATTAGGTTTGATAGGCATGACCTGCCCTTCACAAACCCATGCTGACTGGGCCTGATCACCCTGTTCTCCTGCATGTGCCGTGTAATGGCACTGAGGAGGATCTGTTCCATGACCTTCCCAGGCACCGAGGTCAGACTGACTGGCCTGTAGTTCCCCGGATCCTCCTTCCGGCCCTTCTTGTGGATGGGTGTCACATTTGCTAACCTCCAGTCAGCTGGGACCTCCCCGGTTGTCCAGGACTGCTCATAAATGATACCAAGTGGCCTGGCGAGCACCTCCGCCAGCTCTTTCAATACCCTTGGGTGGATCCCATCCGGCCCCATAGATTTGTGCACCTCCAGGTGCTGAAGCAGGTCCCTCACCATTTCCCTTTGGATTACGGGGGCTTCATTCTGCTCCCCATCCCTGTCTTCTAGTTCAGGGGTCTGGGTGCTCAGGGAACAACTGGTCCTACTGCTGAAGACTGAGGCAAAGACTGCATTAAGTACCTCAGCCTTTTCCTCATCCTTGGTCACTATGTTGCCGGCCCCATCTGCTAGAGGACAGAGATAATCCTTAGTCCTCTTCTTATTGCTAATATATTGCTCATCCTTACTAGCTGCCTCTGGATGCTTTTGAGTTCTGTTGCAGTGTTTAAAGATGGTAGAGGCAAGAACTTCAGTGTATATAATATCACAGTGAAAGTCTTTGATTTTTTTATTTGTGCCTTTCTAATATCTCCTCACATGGAACTTCCTTTTTTACCCTCTCTTTAGCTTTGAGTGTGGCCTCAAGATTTCCCTCTTGGTCCTTTTGAACTGACCATTACCAGTTGTTGCATTTAGGAAGCTGTGATTGTGTTCACAGATGTTGTTGCTGCATATGGGACATAAGGATTTTACCGTCTTCGTAATTTTAAATATACCTACATCGAACTTCATTTGTCCTTCTTTTGCTATGTCACTTCATCTCATCATGCCCTTATTGAGTTTGTCACAGCTCATCCTCATCTGTTTTATCCTGTATAATTTGGTATCATCACCAGGTTTAGTCATATGCCTCAAAATAGTTTTCTTTATGAGGTTTGAGTGTAAACAAATCGTGTCTTGCTGAGAACAAGATTAGTGGAGAAGTGACTTTGCCAATACCTCAATGCTGGTGTGAACTCTCAAGCTCGTTCTGCCTTGGATTAGAAATATAATATTTGACAGGTGCATTTTTTTGGCATTAGAAAGCTAGAATACAGGATTTCTTTTCATCGGCTTGGCTAGTGAATTGTTTGTATTCTATGATGAGTGGAAGATGTCCCATGTTCAGCCTATGCTCTGGTTCACCAGAAGAGAGGGGTCATCCTGTGCTGCAGCTACCTAGTCTTTTAGCTCAAGTGATAAAGCTTATGGCTGTAAATTAAAATATTCTCTCTTCTGACTCCACAGATGATCTCTGGTGAAAGGCCTTATAATTCATTATGACAGATGATTTTTCTTGTTCGCCATTTATTAATCTGAACAGACTGAATTTTAAAAAGATGATTGCTGAGTCAAAAGATAAGAAATGCCAGAATATAATTAATTTGCAAACTAAATGTGACCTCAATTGGATTAGAGAGAGGCCTGGAAATAGCCCATCATATGAGTGTTCCCACAAGATAGTCTTAGAGAAATAGGTCTGACTGAAGTTCAGCATCCAGTCATTTTTGTTAAAACTTATTTTCTTATCACTGTTTCTGGATTTATTTTTTTGGTCTGCTTGCTATTTTTGTTGCTTGTCCTTGATTATCTGTGCCTTCTCTTTTCCCTTTTTTTCTGGCTCATAACTTACCTTTGCTGTTGTGCAGACACCCACCCATACACACATTTTTCCATTCTCTTTGCCTATTTTACTTTTCTAAAAGCTGTTTACATTTCACTAATACCTTTGCATAATATATTTGAAGAAAGAGTTATCTTTAACTGGAAGTGCTGTGAGAAGCATTGTAGGTAGAGCGTACCATAACATGAGTACTTCAGCTCCTTACAGATATGGGTTCTGGATAACTTCAGGTAGTATCATTGATGTGGTCTTACATAGAATCCTAGAACCATAGGGTTGGAAGGGACCTCTGGAGATCATCTAGTCCAACCCCCCTGCCAGAGCAAGGTCACCTAGAGCAGGTTGCACAGGAATGCGTCCAGGTGGGTTTTGAATGTCTCCAGAGACGGAGACTCCACCACCTCTCTGGGCAGCCTGTTCCAGGGCTCTGCCACCCTCAGGGTAAAGAAGTTCCTCCTCATGTTTAGGTGGAACTTCCTATGTTCAAGTTTGTGCCCATTACCTCTTGTCCTGTCCCTGGGCACCACTGACAAGAGCCTGGCCCCATCCTCCTGACACCCACCCTTTAAGTATTTATAAGTGTTGATAAGGTCCCCCCTTAGTCATTCTTTTTCCAGACTGAAGAGACCCAAATCCCTCAGCCTTTCTTCATAAGAGAGGTGTTCGAGTCCCCTAATCATCTTGGTAGCCCTTTGCTGTACTACCCTCTCCAGCAGTTCCCTGTCCTTCTTGAACCGGGGAGCCCAGAACTGGACACAGTACTCCAGGTGCGGCCTCACCAAGGCAGAGTAGAGGGGGAGGATGACCTCCCTTGACCTGCTGGCCACACTCTTCTTGACGCACCCCAGGATGCCATTGGCCTTTTTGGCCATGAGGGCACATTGCTGGCTCATGGTCATCCTGTTGTCCACCAGGACTCCCAGGTCTCTTTCCACCAAGCTGCTCTCCAGCAGGTCAGCCCCCAACCTGTACTGGTGCATGGGGTTATTCCTCCCCAGGTGCAGCACCCTACACTTGCCCTTGTTGAATTTCATAAGGTTCCTCTTTGCCCAACTCTCCAGCCTATCCAGGTCTCTCTGGATGGCGGCACAGCCTTCCGGTGTGTCAGCCACCTCCCCCCCCCCAGCTTTGTGTCATCAGTGAACTCGCTGAGGGTGCACTCTATCCCCTTGTCCAGGTCATCGATGAATATACTGAAGAGGACTGGACCCAGTACTGACCCCTGGGGAACACCACTCGTCACTGACCTCCAACTAGACTCTGTGTCCCTAATCACTACCCTCTGAGCTCTGTCTTTCAACCAGTTATCTATCCACCCCACTGTCCATTCATCAAGCGCACTCTTCCTAAGCTTCCCTATGAGGATGCTGCGGGAGACCGTGTCGAACGCCTTGCTTAAGTCAAGGTAGACCACATCTACCGGCCTCCCCTCATCTATCCATCCAGTCATGCCATCATAGAAGGCTATCAGTTTAGTCAGACATGATTTCCCCTTGCTGAATCCATGTTGAGTACTTCTGATAGCTTTCTTTCCCTCCACATGCCTTGAGATGATGCCCAGAACGAGCTGTTCCGTCATCTTTCCAGGGATGGAGGTGAGGCTGACTGGCCTGTAGTTCCCCGGCTCCTCCTTCTTGCCTTTTTTGAAGACTGGAGTGACGTTGTCTTTCCTCCAGTCCTCAGGCACCTCGCCTGATCTCCAGGACCTTTCAAAGATGATGGAGAGTGGCCCAGCAATGACTTCTGCCAGCTCCCTCAGCACTCTCGCATGCATCCCATTGGGGCCCATGGAGTTGTGAATATCTAATTGATCCCTCACTCGATCCTCCTCAACCCAGGGGAAGTTGTCTTCTTTCCCCGTTACTTTCCCCAAAGCCTAGGACTCCTGAGGGCTGGGCCGAGCAGTAAAGACCAAAGCAAAGAAGGCATTCGGTAACTCCGCCTTCTCCGCATCCTCCGTCACCATGGCTCCTGTCTCGTTCAACAGTGGGCCCACAACTTCTCTGGTCTTCCTTTTGCATCCAATATACTTGTAGAAGCCCTTCCTGTTGAGCTTGACATCCCTAGCCAGGTTTAATTCCAAGGTGGCCTTGGCTTTCCTTGTTTCATCCCTGCATGCTCTGGCGGCATTCTTGTAATCCTCCGAAGGGGTCAGTCCCTTCTTCCACTTACTGTAAACTTCCTTCTTCCACTTGAGCTTTTTCAGAAGCTCCCCGCTCAACCATGCAGGTCTCCTGCGTCCCTTGGCTGATTTCTTGCTCTTAGGGATGCACAGATCCTGAGCTTGGGGGAAGTGGTCTTTGAATACCAACCAGCTTTCTTGAGCCCCTTTGCCTTCCAGAGCCCTAGCCCACGGGATCTCTCCAAGCAGTTTCTTGAAGAGGTCGAAGTTAGTCCTTCTGAAGTCCAAGATTGTAATTTTACTTCTTGTTGTTTTGTGCATGGTACCCATGATCCTGAACTCTATCATTTCATGATCACTACAACCTAGGGTGCCCCCAACCTTAACGTCCTCCACCAGTCCCTCTGTGTTTGTCAGTACCAGGTCCAGGAGTGCTCCTCTCCTTGTTGGCTCCTGTACCACCTGTGTCAAAAAGTTATCATCAATGCACTGGAGGAGCCTCCTGGACTGTGCGTGCCTGGCTGTGTGGTCTTCCCAGCAGATATCAAGGTGGTTGAAGTCCCCCATGAGAACCAAGGCCTGCAATTGCGAGACTACCTTCAGCTGTCTGTAGAAAGCCTCATCAGCTTCCCCATCCTGATTAGGTGGCCTGTAATAAACACCCACAACAGTGTCCCTCATATTTGCCTGCCCCTTAATCTTTACCCGTAAGCTCTTGACCCTCTCTTCATCCGCCCCTAGTGAGGGCTCAATGCATTCCAGTTGCTCTCTCACATAGAGTGCAATTCCACCACCACATCTCCCTGATCTGTCTTTCCTGAAAAGGACGTAGCCATCCATGACATCATTCCAGTCACGTGAGCTGTCCCACCACGTATCAGTAATTGCAATGAGCTCGTGGCCCTGCAACCACACACAGATCTCCAGCTCTTCCTGCTTATTCCCCATGCTGCATGCATTGGTATATAAGCATTTCAGAGAGGGAGTCATGTGTGTAGTCTTGACCCTTGAGATGTGGTGTGCCTTCTGGCTCTCAGAAATACTGGCACACTCGCCCACAGGTGCTGAGCAACTACGCCCTGGCACCTCACCAGCAAGCCCAGTACCATCCCCACCCACCTTCAAATCTAGTTTAAAGCCCTATCAATGAGCCCTGATAACTCTTGTCCTAGAACCCTTTTGCCCCTGGAAGACAGTGTATTCCCACCTGTTACCAGCAGGCCTGGTGTTTTGTAGATCAGGCCATGATCAAAGTACCCAAAGTCCTGCCAGTAGCACCAGGCTCCAAGTCAGGCATTGATCTGCTGGCTCCTCCTATTTACCCCTTCATCATTCCCCACAACTGGGGGGATAGAGGAAAACACAACTTGTGCTCCCGATCCCTTAATCAGCTATCCCAGGGTCTTGAAATCTTTCTTCATTGCCTTTGGACTTCTTTTTGTTACCTCATCACTGCCTACCTGAAAGATCAAAACCAGGTAATAGTCTGAAGGGCCGTACCAGGGAAGGAAGCATCCTCTTCACGTCCTTGACCTGGACCCAGGGAGGCAGCAGTCCTCCCTATGCACCGGGTCCAGTCTGCATATTGGGCCTTCCACTCCCTTCAGTAGCGAGTCACCTATGACAATGACCCATCTTTTCTTCTTTACAGCATAATCTAGGTGGAATATTTTTTCTTGATCCCAAATCTGATGATAGGTTTAACTTGAAGTGATTGTATTTCCTCGATTTCCAGTTGAAAGTGCACATTTACACTAATACGCTTGTGTGTTTACATACATATTTATGTGTGTGCTAGAATAAGTCATCCCCTTCTAGAAAATACAAAACAATCACAAAAATATTTAGTAACATATCAAGTGATAGATTTCCAAATTAAATCACTTTTGACTTAATTCTTTTGATGACTGCGGTGCAGTTATTAAAGGAAAGCTTTCTTTACCAAGAACTTCAAGCCAGGAAGGAGGCTCTGGAGGAAGGCGGCATTACAGCAATAGAGAGTAAGCATAACTGAATCCTTGCTGGCAGGTGCAGTGTATAACTTTATCATGGCAAACTGAATAGAGCTCCTGACGTGTGAATCTCCGTTCTCTCAAAGGGGAGGCAGTTCTTGGGAGCTGCTGAGCAAAGATGCACTGCAAGACTGAGCTGGCGGGGCTCCACAGCAAGGAGGCCATCAGTACATTGCAGCTGCTACTATCAGTGAGATTATGTTGTATGCGCTGTTGCAGGGGATTATTCTTTAGGGAAAAGAGTGTACGGACAGGTATCTAATGAGAAGAGGCAATAGGATAGTGTAATAAAATGGTATTGATGCTGCAATATTAGAAAACATCGTTCAGCATACATCACATGTATCCTTGTGCAGCCTTGTAGTTCTTATAGTTTAGCCTCATATTGTGCCACCTTTTAAAAAATTCTTTTATGTGATATTTCTAAAATAGGCATGAATGTGAAGAAATAAATCTGCAGATGATATACGTGTGTTTAAGTCAACGGGCTCCCTAAGTGGGCTCTTACAAGTTTGAGTGAGAGTTGTTTGCAATTAGGATAAGGATCAGAATTCATGAACAGAGTGTGATGAAAGAAGAAACAACAGAACAGCTACTCACATTGGTCACTGGAGAACAGGAGATGGCAGGACCTTTTTTTCTGAATGTACTGAAAATAAACCTCTGTGTGCGCATGTGAGTGGGGGAAGCTTTCCACAACCTGCAAAGCCAGATGTGGATGCTACTACTGAAAAGTCAGCAAAATACACGTTTAAGTGTATTTAAGTCTCCAAAGCACTTTTTTTTTCCCTCCACTTAGCAGTAGTTGGTGTTTGTTAAGGTAATACTGTCAATGATAAAAACAGTCTTCCTACCCCATCTCCTCCTTTCCAGCTGCTTCTTCCTATCCCCAGTGTCCCTGTGCATTGCTATTGCAACTGTTTGTGCGGTGCCTAGTAAAGTGAATAAATCCAGTAACTGTTTTCACCAAAAAAGCGCCTCTGTTTACTGGGTTATATTCCAGTAGATTCTGTTTCTCCAGACTTCGGCAACCAAGGTATTTCAGAAAAATAGGTGTATGTTAATGACCGGCTGGAGAAGAACAGTATGGTTCCTTTTGGATGAAGCTATACTGAAAGATGTACTCCAGGAACAAGCCTAAGGTGTTGCAATTGCTAAAGGCTCTTGAGTTTTTGAAAACAGACTAAAGCTGCTCCAAGGTAGGTTTGGAATAGCTCCAATAAAATACATATATTGTGAACATCTAGTACTCTGCATCATTTGCTCTATAGATCTTCTTCTGTGCCACACTGTTTGCTAACGTGGACATACCTAGAAAATACTTACTTTGAAGAAGACCTGACATAGCAGGCGCACAAGTCAAGGGTATTAAGGCTGTTATCAAAGATCTGCACAAAAGTTAAAGAATGGTAAATTGTACAGAAGTATGTGTCTAATGTAGCTAATCCAATCAGCGGCTTTATGCTGCTACTCTGTACAGTACGCTCATGGGCCGTCTTTGTGTATTCTTAAATTTTAGTTTAAGAAAGAAAAGAAGCTAACTTAGAAGAGCAGCTAATTTACAATAGTTTTGAGTTTCTGTGACAGTAAGTGGAGACTGAATTGCCTTAAAAGTGTACAGGGAGCGTATTGTTGATCTTCCTCATATGGTGAGGCCAAAATATGTTGTGCATAGCTAAAGAAGTTTTCCCTGTATGCTTTTATGAGTTTTTTTTTGTACTTATTGAAAGCCAGTGTTAACTTAAACTTGCTTCTGTTGTCAATAGCCAGCCAGTAAATACAGCTCAAATTGCCCAGGATGCCCTTTCTAAAGATGCTTCCTTCCCTTCAGTAGGCTGCAGAACATTCTCTCACCTATATATTCTAGACCCATTTATTTTTTACACTTCACTGCACAGTGGCCGCGCTATACCAGAAATACGACAATTGTTTTCACGCACGGTACCCTATGGGCTGGTTGTATGGACAGTTGCCAGGGAAGTGGGAGCTGTGGATTTTGATCCTCTCAAAAAGAGAGAAAACTTCCTGCATTAGATCTAGAATTACTAAATTTGATGCTAAAGGCAGCCATTTCCTCCTTTTCTAGCTGTGTTTTGAACTGGCCTTAGTGAAGTCTGACTGAGCAAGGGGTGCTTAATTTGAACACAGATCAAGCCTGCTCCTCAGATAAATATTCAGTAGAAGACTGAGAACATCACACCTTTAGATTGTACCAGGGTCCACAAGAGCTTTATTGAAACCCCAATTTCCTGGTCCAAAGTATGCATTTTTATGACCTTAATAAACTACTTACTGTAGTCTAAGAGAGCAGAGGTAACCAACACTGTTGTCTGTGTGAGCCTGATGAACACGGTTAGTAGTCTCAGCTACAGAAAATGCCATTATTTTGGTTGTGGCGTCACAGAAATAAACGTGAAGGTGCAGCCTTTGCAGAAAAGACGTAGCAGTCCATTCAGCTTGCGCAAACACTTGACATTGCTTTAACCATCTGCAGAACATCTTTTAGAGTCTAAATAACAATAGCAATAGCCTGCCAAAACCATGAAAGCATGTGTGTCTAAAAAATACTACGTTCTGTGAAAGCAATACTACTTGTCAACTGCTGACAAGAACGGATAGGCTTTAGGTTGCCTTAGGAGACCAGCCTTGAAAAGAAACTAGTTTATTCCTCCTACGGAAAAATCTTCATTCCACACTAACACTAAGCCAGTATAAACAGAAACCTCCCCATTAAAAGACAGATAGAATTTTAAACAATTGTAGCTGAAAGTCAAATCCATTTGTAGTATTTACTTAAGAAGGGGAAAAATAATGTGCTCATTAAACGAGACAGCTTTTTTCTTTTTAGGTTTTAATCTACTGATAGATACGCAGGATACTTAAATTCAAAATTATCGTGGAGTTTGGCGCTGGAAACTTAGAGCCAAATTCAACTATTAGTTTTGTTTGTAAGTGATGAAAAAGCAAAATTCTGTAAAAGCTTAAGTATTTGTGCAAGTCAAAACGTGTTACAATTCCCTTGTGTTAGGCACAGTACAAAGACAGAGCAGACCATTTATCTCATCCCAAAGATATTATAATTAAAATATAAGATTTAAGACGGAAGGTGGATACCTACAGAACAACCGGATTGGATGGTTAATTAAGAAATGAATAGTATAAAAGATGATGCTTCAGCTATAGTTGTATAGATCTTGTGCTCATCGCACCGGAGAAGTGTTGGGCTGAAGGGAGAGGTTATTGAATGGGGATAAATGTATTGACTCCGTGTAAGCCTTGCAATGCCGAGTTGTGCACTGAGGTTAGTACTTAGGTTTCCCAGTATTTAAGTATGTGTGCATGAGAACCAGCAAAGAAGAAGATAAATGATGAACAGAGTTTTAGTGATGACGTTCCTAATGGGTGGGTGAGAGCAGGGTGAGGGAGGATTTGTGAAAATAGCATGATCAAATCTGGCTGAAAGTGGTAGCTCTGGAGATAGCTGAAGAAGGTTGTCTGTGGTCTGGATGTGGTTTGTATCTGAGCGACTCGCGTCAAGATTATTCCAGTTGTTGGTGACCAATAGAATCAGTGTTTTTTCAGTGACAAAAGAGGAAGCTTTCTCAAGGAAAGACTGTTGAAAGAAACATTTAAAACTAATTATAATTGTTAGATATCAACAAGAAGGTACTGGAAAGTTCAGATGTTCTCTTGGACAGAAGGCAAGTCTGGAGGAGAAGTGTAAACGATGACTCATAAAAATGATTGTTGATTTTTATATTTGCAGATGAGATTAGCCAGAGACACTGTATTAGGAGAAGAAAACTGGACTATGAATGTACCCCGTGTGGCCTCGTCATTGAAAGTTGCATGTATGAGTTGCCTGACTGAATTCATGCGTCTTTGTAGTTTGGAGAGCCTTTTGCTTTTGGATTATGAGGAAAGGTATAGCAAAATAAATGATGAGGAATAGACAAATTTTTAAATTGAAGTGATGTTCCATGTATAGAATGTATTGTAGAACTCAGACAGATGGAGTGAGTAAAGAATAGAATATCCGTTACTATTCACAGTGGGTTTTTTCAGAGTCTTTAAAATACATTCTGTGATTTCTTTCTGTAGATGCAAATTCTTGAAATAAACATCGTATTGATTTTTGTGAAGCTTTGACTTATTTTAGAAAGTTATTTACATCCACTAAAGCCTCTACACGTAAATACTAAGTAGCACTTGCAAATGAAGATCACCACAAAAAAGCTTAGTGACTTTTCCTTATAAACACATTTTACTTGATTGATTGTGCTTTCTCTGACGAGAGTATTAATGTATTCAAGTGGATGTTAAGAATACATATTTTCTAGGAGACTGAAACTCTACTTTCAGGTAGCTCATGATTTAGTTTGTATTATTTTTCTTATTTTAATGAATAAAACTTTAATTTTGGATTAAGAAGTTAAATTAAGTCTGGGAATATATGATCAAATAATTACCGAAAAGAGTGGAGTTTTGGATGTTGATTTTGTTTTTTCTCCTTGACGCTGAAGGGTTTGAAGATGGTGGCAGGATGAGCCGTGGCAGGAGAGCATACAGAGCAAAGTTTGCAAACCACAACATCTAAATTATATGTGGCAAAAAAAAAAAAAAGCCAGTGTGAGCGTCTTAAGCCTGAGAACATTCATTTGGGACATTTATTATTGAATAACAAACCTAAATGTTAGATTGTAGCAAGCAGGAGTTATCCAAAATTTCAGTGTTTTTTCTTCTGGTGCTGGCTATTCCAAAGGATGTCCCCCAAAAGGATGAGGTTGTGTCTTTATGTTTCTTTTACCCAAACAAGTCTCTTAGATGAAAAATTATGTTATGTGCTATTCTACATAAATTATCTTTTCTGCTTATCACGGTATTATTTAATGACTTTTAGTATTTCATTAATGAACTTAACTACTAGTTCCAGTTGGCGTCAGGGAATGTTAGGCAGTCTTTTAGATTTCCACAAGATAGGGTTACATTGAAGAAAAGACCAAGGTGAGATTCAGAGATCTGTAAGGTCTGTTCACTTGTGTTTTCGATAAGGTGTTGCTGGTAGCCTTGCTGTGGCATTTTCTAGGTGTGAAAGAATAGAATTTGAGATTTCTGAAGGCTTAGTTCTCAAGTATATCGTAGTTCTGTAGGCTATGTAAGAAAATATTTCAATAAGGCAATAACTGGGGACAGTTTATTACCTGCCAGGGTGCCATGAAATTGCTAGACTATTCTAGAAATAGGTGTTTGTGGATGTTGCAATGTTTAGCTTTTGTGAAGAATGTAAAAGTACGCCTAAACTACGTGACTTGATGGAATGTTGATGCAGTCCTTCAATCTAAAGAGGTTGCTAACTCTTCAGAATAGGTTTATCTTTCCACTCCTCGTTCGTCTGTGTTATTTGGTTTGGTTTTTATTTTGCTGTTCTTTATCTCTGAGCTGATACTATTCAATCACTGTGCTCGGTGGTAATGGCATGCTGACAGTGCAAACAGCTCGGTCGTATTGTGATCCTGTATATTGCTGGCATTTGAATTAATGTTTGTCTGTCTTTCAATACCTTCATGAAAAAAGAGAATTTATTTATTAAAAGAGATAATTCTGACTCCTTAAGACATGTGCCTCCTGCAAACACTGTAGTCATTACTCAGCAAGGACATTATCCTAAGAAAAGCTAAAACTATTTTAACATATGACTTTGTCACATTTTCCAAGAGAGAGCAACCATAGCAGAACCAAGGAGCAGTCTAGAGGAAATGTTACCCTGGAAGAGTGCACGGGGTTATATCTGCCTCACCTCCATAAAGACACACGTACAATGACGTATCATCAGTTCTGTCCAGAGCATTCTCAAGCAAAATCTAAAGTTAAGGCAATTTTACTGTATTTTTAGAGAGTTGCAGTACTTCTCTGCCTTTTTAACCACAATTCCCCCCCCTCCCCTGCCTCCAGTTCCTTTTGGCTGCAAATTAAATCCATTATTTCTGTTATTACTATGGAAAACTTATTGTCCCGTTTATAGCATTCTTTTCCATATATGAGATTAATCAGTGTGTCCCATGTTCACTTTTTACTCCTAACTTTTTTCTCAAACTTTCTAACATTCTGATTTGGAGAAGAGCAGATACCTAAAAGTTGACAAAGTTTCATGAAAAATATGATGCCCTGAACTAGCCACTGTTTTTCACTGTTCTCATAAGTGGCAAGTAAACCAGAATAATTGGCTTTTTTCAATTTGCATTTGGCAAATGAAGAATGGAGTTTAACCTTCTAAAAATAGCTTTGTGTTACAGTCTGCTCGCTGTGTGATCCGTGAAAATCCCTAGATCCAGTAGTGTTATAGGGATTATTCTTTACTTGTTATTTGTGCATTTGATTTCTCCATGTGGAGAGCACTACACTGTGACATATATTGGACTTGGAGTTTTTTGATGGCTGTTCTGATTGATTGAAGTCATTTGGCGTTTTAAGATTTTTTCTACAACAAATGAAAATGGATGGCTGGAAGAGGCAATTCTTCAGTGTAGTTTAGGAGCCACAGGTTGGCCTGGCTTCAGATCATTCTGTGCCTGAGATTTTGGATTCAATTGAGGTGGTAGTTTGCCTTTATGTAGCCTCTCTGGCTTAGAAATGCTTAGAGCTTGCTTAGAAATGTGATGCGTGACACTGACCAGTAGTTAGCCGGTATGAACTTCTTCAGTATTGCTCAGTCTGTCTAAGTGAAGCAGGAAGGAAAGATCTTTCTCCTGACGTGTTATCCGGCTTGGTCAGGCACAACAGCTGTTGTTTGGGGCTCTTTCACGAGATGGTGATGGCACATTTTGGAATCAGAAGTTTTTTGGTCCTGGTTTCTTGATAAGTGTATTTATTGAGCTTTCTGAATTGCTAATGCCTATGAAGCTTTGTGATCACCCACTTTCTTGCTGTGAGTATCTTAAATAGGTGGGTTTGGAAGACATGGGCTTCATGGTGACATCCTCCCAGGTCATCACTGTTGATTTTATTTTACTAGAAACGGAAGTGTATTTCTGCAATGTTTTATGCTGTCTCGTTCTCGCTCTGCTTAAGTAGTGGTCTTCTGTGATATAGGGTTACAGCCTGTTTGGAAGTAAGCTTCTTGTGTCGCTCATTCATTTCCTTGCATACTATCTTAAAGATATGTAGGGTAAAATCACGGAGTTTCAGAGGTTAAAAATTATAAGGTATCCGTACTAAGTTAGTGATAGCAAGTTAGGTAAGCAAGTTACTTTGGAGCGTATTTCAGCTATTGTTAACAATGGTACTTGAAAATGTTTGGAACAAAGGATATCAGGAATTCCCGATTAGTATCATTAACAGGGCAGCACTGCAAAACAAACTTTACCTTTTTAGGTAAATCTTTAGGTATGAATGTATGTTATTTCCAAATGCATTGCTTTCCTGTTATAATAAGGAGGAAACAATATGCAAGGAAAAGGAGGCAGTTTGTCAAAAAGATGACAAGTGAGTTGAAGGCTGGTACTCCAGTCTTGCAGAGGCCACGCGTGAACCCCTGGTTCTGATTAAAGAATGTTACCACCGAGTTCAGTGTCTCTGCTGTTAATACACAGCACGCTGAATCCCTCCCAGCACTTATACTGGAGCAGTCCCATCAGCTTGTTCCATTGGGGTAATCGAGAGCAGAATGCACCCAAAGAAATAGAAATAATTCAGTGTTATATTGGATTAGTTTTAGCTAGCTAATAAACAAGCATGGCACTTCCAGAGTTTTATCATCCTGTTTTTGCAATAAATAGACTTTAATTGTCTCATCTGAATATAGTATAAGCAGGCAGGAACATTAGATGTGAAACGGCATTAACACATTTTTCTCTCTTTATTGTTAATCTATGAGGTAAGCCACAATGTTGATTATTAACAGCCTCCTCTACACTGCAGAGTGACTTCAGTGATTCTGCGAATTGGCTAGATTTGAAGCTGTTAATTATGCAGTATAGTGTGCTCCATAAAGGCAGAAATGAGCGTGACTTGGCTCAGTTCTCATGAGAATAAATTGTAAAAATTGGACCTCTATTTGATTTGAATTCTGGCTTCACAGCAGACACAGACATTCCATATGAAAGGCTTGGCGAGGACAAATGATTTACTCTATTAAAAAATCAGAATAGGTTCATAGTAAAAGCGCGTACCTGGCAGAAAGCCCACGGCTCTTGGGACTCTGCAGAGGTCCGGGCTCATTAGTAGGAGGTGCTGTTCATTTTGTCCAAGAAACTGATAAGCATCTTAAATCCAAATATCTTGTAAATCATAAGGAAAGGAGCTTTTCTTTCTTCCCTGCCTTCACCAACCACACTTGTATGTGTCTAGAGCTGCCCGTCAGCATTTTAAAGTTACCGTCTGCCTACTGTAGAAGAAAAAGACATGGTCTCCAACATGTGCTGCTCATCTAACATCAAGGCAAACAATCAGTGAGGGTGAGGAGAGGATCATCTTTTGGTTTAGGCTCTCTGTTTAGGTTTTTACGTAAACGTAGATGTTGCACAACAAATTTTGACAGGATACTTTTACCTTAGGATTCCACCTATACATCAAGGAATTTACAGGATACTACTACTTCTGAAGCAAATCTGAACATATTTAAATCATTTTCTCTTAAAGTATGAAAACAGATGAACAAATCATAGAAGAAAAAAACCAGCTCAGTAAATTGGAATGATTTTTAAATCTAGAAATATATCCGGTTAAGAAGATACTATGTCAAATATATGACTGTACCTTTGTAGCTATTGCAAGGTTGTAGCAGTATACGTGATGTTAGTTGAAAAATCCTGAAAGCAGTACTAAATGTCCAGTGTGTTGCAGTGGTGAAAAGTCAGTTTTTTCTAAAAGTTCTTAGTGAGCTGTTTAAAGAAGAATAGTAAGTTTGGGACTTCAACTGTTATTTTTTTAAACTGACAGCGAAAGGAAGTTACTGTCTAAACCCATAGGACAAAGAGAACGTTACAGATTTAACATACTAAAATAACCAGTGTTAAATTCCTATAACTGTCATTTAAACTTTTGGAATAAATGCATAGATTTACTGGCTTAATTTTTACTTTTTTTTACAAGCAAGAAAGGCAATACTTGAGGAAAAACATTAACAGTATGATTCAGGCTAATGCATAGCATTGGGTTTGTTATCCACAAGATGTATTAAAATGGAAACAGTGAACTAGCAAAGCCATCTTGTGCATGGGGTTATTAAATTCACAGTTTGCGGTTGCTGATTTGTTAGTAGGCTTCAGTTGTTTGAGAAAGCTCATACAAACTCATCTTGCGAAACCGATTATTAGATGAAATGCCCTCTGTCATTGCCGCTGGAGGAATGGCTCTGAATCAGAGCTGTGTCGCAAATGGAGTTAGCTGAATGATCTCAGTTCAATACCATTTACCTAACAGAATTATGAAGATGATGCTGACATAATGAATAGGTCCTGCTCAGACAAATGTAGTCCCCTGGAGATAATTGAAATTCAGTGCAGGGCTGTTCCCTTTCTTTGGTTGAAGAGCTTGGACTCCAGTATCAGTCCTCACGCTTTTATCGGAATTACATTACTTCTATGATTTGACAAAGTTCAGTCTAGTGACAGAGATGCAATTATAGAGCTGTTTACACTTGTTGGCTCTGGAAGACATTCTCCCTTCAATTATGCTTCTTAAGCAGGTGTATTTTGTTCACTTTGATGAAATATGTTTTAACTAGAACAGCATGGTAGTTAGAGATAATACAGAACTGAATCCTTTCATGTATCCTACAAAGAATATTGTGTTTCATAGTCAGTGTTTCATGAGCAAACACAGGAACCAGCCTGTATAGTCAATCCTGAAGGATCCTTCCCACCATTTTTTTTCTTTTGGTTCATAGTGTTTTTCATATTCCTACTTGTGAGAACGTTTTCAGAACAAAAATGGTTTCCATTTTTCAAATGCAATCAGTGAACCATATACCAGTATGAGTTAAAGACAAATAATAATATTGAGGACAGGTCTGTTATCAGATATTTAAACCAAGAATTGTTTATTTAAAAACAGTCTGGGAATGAAAGCAATTAATTGTAATGTCAATGTTAAGATTTTCAAAAGGAAAACTGTTCCCCAGTGTAAATTTCTGTTTTACCACCATGTTCTCGGAGCACTGTGAGAACCGAGAATATTTTTCTCTGGTGCGTATTTATTGATGTTCAGTGGCACTGTGAAGCAGGGAGAGCTGTAGCTCTCGGGGCGCGAGACGTTTTTCAGAGGCATTTCTTTGGAAAGAATTTCTGTTGGAATGTAAGAAATAATTTTGCTTTTGCAGCCAGCAATGTATATGTAGCACTTCATGTAGAACAGACCAGGATCTTAAAATATTTTTCCTGTTAAAAAGTGTCATGGGTTAGTATTAGTCTTGCGTATATGCAATAAAACAAATTTTCATTCTTTTAGGGTGAAAAAGGAGATAAAGGAGAACCAGGACCAGAAGGCATTCGTGGAAGAGAGGTAAGCTGAATGATAATGAAACAGCCAAGTTATGAACTTTTTGGGGGATAGTGAAGCAATGAAATTCAGAATTTACGTAAGGCAAGTGATGGATTTACAAAATGTGTGCGCCTGGAGAGTTAACATCCACAGGATGATGGGGCAAGAAAAAGAGATGCATTCAGGTGAGATGTGAGTTCTTTGGGCTTCAGGTTGGACAGGGGAGCTATGGATAAGGATATGGTAGATAAACTGAAACAAGTGTGGGGATTAAACCAACACAGTATAGACGAGAAACACTCCTGGGTGGATAATCTGCTGGAAAAGAGGGTGCTTCTGGAGGCAGGGTAAAGCTAGGCTTGGAGCCTTGGTTTCTGAAAAGGAAAATACACAGGCTGTTAGCCTTTCTTGGGTGAGAGCCGTGGGTCACTCACTGTGCCATGTGGCTCATGTGATAGAGAATTTGAGTTAAAATTTCACTTTTTTTCCTCTGCCAGACTTCATTGCATGCTTAGTTAATTGGTCTGGTCTATATTTGAGGTAGAGCATGAATCTGCGTCTAAAAATACTGGATAATCCTGGTTATTGAGTTCACGTTCAAGCTTGAACCTGAGCTAGCGCTATAGACATGCCCAGTAATAAACCTTACTTTTGCCTAATTTATTTTTAAATTTAAATTTATTTTTGTATATACCAAACCAAGATAAGAGGGCAGAAAATCAGATTATTTTTTTTCAATACGATACTAAAATGGCCAACCAGCATGATTTGAACAGCAAGATTTAAAAAAAAAAAAAAGAAAAAAGAAAAAAAAAAAGAAAAAGCAGCAATTTTCTTTATCCCCCTCTTCCCCTTCTTTTTCCTCCTTGACCTAGCTGAGGGTCAACCTGCGTTTAGGTTTCAATGCAGGATACTGTTGGCTCTCCAGTTGCAAAGCATTGCAGTTGAAGGCAGAGAGCATCTCACAGACGGATCTGAACCTGACTGTCCAAATTCTTTGGGGAATGACTGGCATTAGGACTGGAATCCAGATACAGGATTTGAAAAAAACTTTCAGCAAAACTCTTTTAAACAACTTCACCAAAAGAGTAAAAGGGTCAGCATTTGACACAAAAATGCTATGACAGTCTAGCTGGGTCTACTGAAAATGCAGTAAAACAGACCACATAATTATGACACTTTTTATGTCGTCTGGCCTTCTACACATACTGTAACCATAAAAATATTTTTCCTAATTTTAGGTTATTATAATTTAGTGCTAGATAAATCGGGCTATTTTTGACTAATAGTGGATGTGCTCCATATGAAAACATCTACTATGTACTGAACTGAAACTACATTTAGGTATTCAAAGAGGTATTCTCTTGTAGCCTGCCTGTCTGTAAAGGTGAACCATATACTTCTGTCACGCATACATACATGCTGACAGGATGGAAAAAACACATCTGTGTTTCTTTCCATAGCTCTGGGGACATTTCTGTGTTGGTCTTACACGATCTCCTTTACTACATGGGATCTTGTTCCATAAACCTTTTAGGAAGAGTAAGGTATACCAAGTATCTGGTGAACTCTAGAACATATTTGACATAGTGGCACTGTGAAAGTGTAAAATATCAAACCTTTATGTTTTGAAATATTTACTGAACTGTTGTAATGTGTCAAGAATGGTAGGTTATCATCATGGGAACTGTCATTAAAACATTTTGGAAGTAAAATAGCACAAGGCAATATAACATTATATTGGTTGAATCCACACGTAATTCCTTTTTAACAACACTTACATGAAATACTTCGGATTCAGCTATCACCATGCATGGAGATGCCAGTCATTAAGTTTAAATTTAAAGGACTGTGTATCATTGACTCTTGGTTGCTATCAGTGTCTCTCAAACTCATTCCACATACAGAAATGTAACATCTGATATTTCTGAAATAATCAAGTTAATCTGTTTACATGGGTGTAATCTGCAGTGCTGTACAAAGAAAGCCTGAAAACACTTAAAGCTAGCGGTATCAGCTGCTGGCAGCTGTTTTCTCTGCCTGGGGGAGTGAGGGTTTCCGTGCTCGCAAGTGAAGAACTTGAAAATGATGACTGAACATTTTGTCTTGCACAAATGGTAGAAACATATTTGAATTTATTTTAATCAAAATCAGGAAAGTAGGTGTCACAGAACAGTTTTGCTTGCTGTTACTTCTCGTGTTTTCTTAGCTGTACAAAAAGTTCTTGCTAGAACGAAGCAGCATGGCAGAAGGGAAGCCAGACCTGATTTGGAGACTAAGCTTTCTGTAATGATGAAGAGATACCTAAAAAGTTTAATGTCCTCATCCCTCACTGGTTGCGCTAACTGGGTCAGTTAATCTCATTGAGAAAGCAGGTTTGGATGCAGGAAATGTGAGTATATTTAACTGCTGTGCACATCTCCCAGTTTATCACTCCAGGAATCTGAGCCAAGATCTACAACACCATGTCTCAGCCTGGGACATTATTCAAAATCCACCTGACAACATGAATACTTACTGTAACTACTAGTAATGTGGTTGCCATTGTTTTTAGCTTCTTAAGGAGTAGTTATAAATAACTAAATATATTACTAATGTAGTCCTCCCGTGGCATGTGTTCACGTTACATCTGTAAGCAGGTATTTGCCTGGATAATATGAACATCCAGTTTGCTCGAGTAGTATCTCTGTTTTATCCCTTGAGACTCTTTTAGCCACTCAACATTAATAATGCTATCATTTGTATCACTGTAACAAGTGGAGCTTCATAGGCACGCTGTCTGAAAGAAAGCATGATAAACACAGTTTCTTCTCCATCACACTCATATCTCATATGGAATAAGGACAAATTTGCAATACAAATATCCATGAAACTATCTGTGGAATAAAATCTATGTTATATTTATATGCTTGTCAGTTGAACTGAAATGCAAAGAAAATTTTTATCATTCAAACTTTTAGATTCTTTTTAGAGCCATGTTATTTTCTTGATCAGTAGTGCAGGTAGGAAGTGAATAGCATGGGATACTACCAATTAATGTTTTGCTAACAATAAATTAAACCCTTCAGCAGAAGTAAGTGAAAACATAAAGTTTTATCATACCTATCAGTCATTCATAGCTAGGGGAAGAACAGAGCCTTTCTTGTAAATTGTAAAAAAAAAAAAAAAAAGTCTAAAAAAATCTGAAATTAAAGTCTGGTGTATAATCTCTACAGCATTAAACTAAGTAATTCACTAATTGTTTTTTTCTTCTGATGGGAAAGGAGATACCCTAAGTGACTTTTTAAAAACTTTCTTATATAAAATTCTGTTATTCTTTGCATACCTGATGTCAAAGGATGGACCTCTGAAGTTCAGTGAGCAATGAAAAAAATCCCAGTTTTTCAATGGAAAGACAGAAAAAATATTGGACATTTTTGTTTTTATGCTTGTGGGAAAAGGTGAACAGAAGTATAAACATTTTTAAAGGGATCCAGTGTCTTGATATGATAGTAAGTCATTTACCTTCACAGCCTCACGGCCTGTCTCGGTAATTTTCAGCTCTCTTAGTATTAGCGTTGTAAGGAAATATTTGCATAGGAAGGCAAGAATTCTATTGCTTGAAAGTGTGAAGTTGGTAATGATATTTAATTATATCTAGAGTTTGAGGATTCTGTTAGGAACAAAAGTATAAGGAGGTAGTTGGCCAGAAAATTCTAGTAATGCAGCAATTTGAAGTTTTTGAAGGACGTTAACGAGAAAAGAACAATGGCAATATTTAAAAGTACAAGACATAAACTGTAAAATAGTATATTGTTTGGAGCTTTGAAAATACTTTGCTAATTAGAAAAGTTATCCCAACATAGGCAGCTTGCTGTTGTACAGCTGACTCCGAAAAGTTAATTTAGATTTTTAAGGCTGCTCTCTGGAGAAAGTGTAGTTCTGTTGTCTTACTCAGAGTATTTCCAACTTTTATTACTCAGCAGAGATTATTGATTTGATCTATAATAATTTGGCTGCACATTGTTGGTTAGTGTGTTGGATTTTGTACTGTATTTCCAGTACTTTAGATAATATGTGGTGTTCTAGGAGATTTTAACCTGATGTGAGGTTGAACCAGATCACTCTAATGCAGGCCAGGGAATTGTAAATAATGAATGGTGTCTTTCCAAACAGATATCTTTTAGAGTGAAAAAATTGTTCTCGTCAAAAGATTATGCCAGTTTTACAGCATTTGCCATTGCCACATGCATGCAGCATCGTGTATGTTGCTCAAATTGGTGCATTTCCACTGGGTGGCACTGATGGAGTCCTCTGGTTGGGGTCCAGCTCATCTTTGCATTTTTTCATTGGGAAGAGCACCTGTCATCAGCTGCCAGTACATTTTGCCTGTTTCATCTCTTTTCTGTGATGATGCATAGGCATTGGCTGCTGCTCTCTCTCTCTCTCTGAGAAAATTTTCAATGTATGATACAGTTTTCTCAGGCCTCAGTGAACCTGCTAGAGCATGTTAAGTCAAAATTCATCAAGTAAAGCATTAGGGCACAACAAGTATGTTTTACTTGGAGGGAATACTTAACATAACAATTTTCCTAACGTTCCTGAACTCTAGAAAGAGTTTTCTTATTGATAATTTCATGCAAAGCTAGCAATTCAGTTATTTTGGTACTCTGTTTCATACTGCTCTGATCAAATTCATGTCCGTTATTATGGTAAACAATTTGTCTCAGGGTGAGAGGTTAATGCACTTCACGGATATTTCCCAGCTGTGGATAAGTAATTGATGGCAGCTGAGAAAAGGCTGCGGGCCCTGTCCTCTAACACTGCTGGTGAGGTTTGCATTGTGGCTGATAGCTGTCTCTTCATCTCAGTAGTTTTTCTTCAACGAGCTGTTAAACAGAACCCTGGCTCTCAATGCCCTTGGTTCCTTTGGTCTCCAGTCCATGTGGAAACCCATCTGTCCAGTTGCCTGCTAGAAGGCAGTGTAAGCCTTAGAAACTCTGGCAGCTCTGTAAGAGTTCCCCAGTGAGCTTCCTCTCCGTACCCTGGCTTTCTTGAGGCTTCCATGTTTGCTCCCAGATCAGCTCATTGTGAGTCTACTGATGAAAGTTTTCCTCAAACTTCCCTGGCCTGTCATTCAAATCCCCCTGCTTGGGCTGCAGAGTTTTTATCCGAGGGATTGACAGCTAGTCAGTCTCAGCCGGAGAAGGGTCAGCTCATTAAACCCTTACAAATCCCTTGTGTGGCTTTTAAACCCAACTGAACATCACAGTGTCAAGGTTAAAAGCAACACACGAGTCTGCAAGAAAGTCTAATTTACAGAAGCAGACTCCTTTAAATTACAGGATGCTTCCCCCTTCCTGTGCAAGCACCAACACACATTCCCCTTTTTAATATAACCCCTGTAGGTTATCTGGGAGCACTCCCAGAAGGTGTGTACTTGGTTCAAGTTGTTGCTGTGGTTTGGTGGCAGGTTAGATGACACTCCTAGGGGCCTTTTGCAGGGTACTTCCTGAGACACTACAGGCATATGGGATGTGATTTCCCAGCACAAGCAACAAGCTGTGAATCCTCTGTTCTCTTCATCTTCTGTTCTTTTTGCTAGCGATGGTAGTAGTACCGGTCTGCAGATCATCATGTTGAACCAAAAGAATTGGCTTAGGGGAAAATGTTTTTTGGTTCCCTTTTCTCACAAAATCTTGGACTGTTCTGATCTTATCCAAATGACCAAAAACATAGGAAGTGAAAAGCTGTTTCATTTTCTGGTTTTGGTTATACCTGGCACTTTTTTTGAATGAATAAAATGTTCTCGGTCTCAGTAAGGAACATACTTATCAATCACTAAGTAAAGTTATTTTTCCTTCACTGCAGAACAGTGCACAGAACAGAGCACAGCAAACTTTGTATGAGATTGTCACTGGTTTGAAAGGAAAATTCAAATACAAAAGCTGTCACCTTTTATGCTAGTAGTTTTGGGACATCATTAATAAAATCCCATCCACTGAAGAATTTGGGAAACCACGGTCCTTTTTAGAGCTTTAAAGCACAGTTACTGTTTATTAGTTGTTGTGGAGATTTTTCTCCTAATCCAGTTGGTTTTGTAGGCTGGCTTAGACTTCAGTAAACTAAGTCTCAGAAAAGTCTGGTTAAATATTTGTCAAAAATAGTGTGAACTAATATGGTAACTTCTCCTTTAAATTCCTTCCACTAGAAGAATAGCATCGTCATCCCCTTCCAAATGAAAAGCCTGCCTCCAGTTTAATCTTTCCTCTGCTGGCTCCAATTTTGCTGACTTTACACCCCTATCGGTATTTGTGGTATAGTTGTTTCAGTAATTTCACTGTTGGTCAGCAATTGTGTTACAGCAATACCTGTCTTGTTATATAAATAACATTTCTCATTTCTGCCATTTCTCATGTTGTTATCTTGTTAGCCTTGAGTTGGCCTCAGACGTGCGTATCCTAACGCTTACTTTACATTTTGGCATCCATGAAGACTGTTCATCAACTCACAAATGTGTATTATATTGCTCCCAAAATTGCTAGAATTAGATCAGGGTAGTATTCAATAACTCATTTACTCCCTGTTACAAGAGCTGCTGGAATTTTTATTCAGTTCTTGCGTTTCTGGCAAATCTGGTAACAGACTCCTTAGATCAATAGAAATTAGTTTGTTGTTTTCGAAACTGACCTTTCTCCTAAAATATTGCATAAAATGAGCTTTTCTAATTTAAAGCTTTGTCTAAAATCATCCAAGTTATATCTGTTTAGATAACCACATCCATTTTACTGAAGCATCCTGTTCTGGTCTCTGCCAGAGACAGGATACTGTACTGTACTTTACTGCGATAAAAGGGGCTAAAGATTTGATTTAGCACAGGAATTCTTACTTCTTATGTCATTTCAGAGACAATCAGCAGCAGCCAAGCCTCTCAGCACCTTTAAAAGGGTGACTGTAGAGAAGAATAGGCCTGGTGCAGTACCAGATGTGTTTTTGCAAGCATTCACTATTTCTGGAACTTAAAAGGATAATAATATTTTAAAAATATATATATAATGTGTAGAAGAACAAGAAATACTTCTAATGGGATAACCTTTTAAGCAATTTTTTTTTTTCCTGATGCTACTTTTCTTTCTTGGGGTTATAAACTGCAAAGGAAAGCTAATTCAAGTATTTTAAAGTAAATACATTATATAAAAACTTTCCTGGATACTCAGAAATCTTGCTTCAAACACTGCAAGGCTTGTTGTCAAATGTATAGTTTCCCCTTTTCCTTTCTCTGTGAGGTTGACCTCTGTGGTCATCACCTCTGCAGTAGCTGTCAAACTGCATACCTCACCGAGGTGCGCTGCAGGAGCTCTATTAAAAGCTTTAAACACACCAATTAGTTAAAAATGAGGTTCATAGTTTGAACAGTGCATGGTTTGGATTCAGTATCTTTCCTCTGTAGCTGTCTTTTCTATTCAGTAGAGACACACACAGATATATCGCCTTCTGTGAGTTGCAGATTTTTTTTATCTTTTCTCTTCTGTAAATATACAGCCTCAGGGCTAATTCTTAAACCTATTGTTCCACTGCTGATTTGCTAATATTGATTTTGAACCAGATCCATACAGCTTGCATACCTGAAAAATCCCTAAAATGGCTTTTTAGAGTATGGAGTGGTTGTGTTTTATGCAGTCTTTCAGAAGGAGGTGAAAAGTAAAATGTAGTTGGTGACAATATTAAAACTATGTCATAAATATGCAGATTGTAAAAAGAAAGCAATTTTTTGGCTTGGTTTTTGAATCCATCTGCATATTACATTTTTTAAGTTCAAACAGCAAAACTACTTCTGATTTAACTATTACATATTTGGCAAGCTTAATAAAGGACAAATCAAAGCTAAATCAGGGGTATTTACAACAACCACAAATTTAATCCAAAGTGGGTACTTAAATGCTCATATAGTTCTAAATGATGTTCCTTCCAGATGGTGAATTAATGTAATTTTAGCAGGAAGTGAAGTTGCACAAATATGCAGTATTTAGAACACTCACTGATTTAATGTTTCTGTACCCACCAAGGCACAGATGTTGCTTATCATTTTCGTGCCAGTTGTCTCCATCTTTCCAATTATTGCAAACTGAGGAAGAGAGTTTGCAAGGGCAAAAAGGGGGCTGGGAAGAACTTAAGTTAATAAACCCTAACTCAGATGTAGATAAATCTTTTCTGTCCTCGACCTATTTAACCTCCACAATAGTAACAATGGTGGCCTACTTGTGGAATATCTCATGCTTGGGTCCCGTATTGCCTGTATCACCACCATATGGTTTCTAAGTAAAATCTCTAAACCTGTAGAGCCGTCTCTGACTTACAATGTACACGCTCTCCTGTTGAATGCCTCTAAAGCAGTGATCAGAGGGAAGGCACAAGACAAATCTCTTGGCTTAAACAAAAAGGAGTCCCTGGTAGGTTGGTCCGGTATCAGAATTAAGTTCATTCCTTACTGCAGAATGGCTTGAATTTGCTGGGCATATTTCAAAACCTCTCACTTTTCCATGTGTTTTGCAGCAAGAAGACAACAAAGAATATGAGCTGGGTGCTAAAGATTTTTTTTTTTTGGGTGCTTCTGGTGAGACGTGTTAGTGAAAGAGCTGTATTGTAGATATTGTAGTGGGTAGGTTCAGACTAGATGTAAGGAGGAAATTTTTTACAATGAGGGTGGTGAAACACTGGAACAGGTTGCCCAGAGATGTTGTGGATATTCCATCCTTGGAAACATTCAAGGTCAGGTTGGACGGGGCTCTGAGCAACCTGATCTAGTTGAAGATGTCCCTGCTCATTGCAGGAGGATTGGACCAAATGACCTTTAAATCTTCCAAACCAAACCATTCTATGATTCTACGGTTGTGAAATTGCTGCGTGTGTAATGTTTAAAACTAGGCAGTATTATCTGCTTCTCCAGATGAAGGCAAAACAGAGGAGGGAGGTATGACCTTTTCAAACACTGGTGAAGATCCGAGTGTTGGAGGATGTGCAGCAACTCTGAGCTGTACCCTACTGCAGCCCACCAGCGCAGTAGTGCTTCTTAACACAGAATCCACAGCTCTCTGTCCACCTCTGCCTCCTTTGCAATTTTGGCAGAGGTTAAGTGAATGCACTGGTACTTTCTCTAATATTCTGCTTTACCTTTGTTGGCTACACAAGGTACAGACCTGCTGGGGCTGCAAAGGAACTTTGCATTTCTGCACGCCACTTGTCGTATTAGAGCAGGACCAATAGATGGTTTAGCTTTGTATGTTTAATTATGTGTTGAACGTAGATGCGGTCTTCAACTGATGTTTCTCTGTTCACAAAATAATGAAAATAAATAATTATGAGATAGTAGTACAAATACCGTGATAATATTTCAAAGCTTAGTCGGTTAGTATATGCTAATTCACAGCACTACAGGATTTTGTCCAACACTTTCCACAGATGACAACTAATATGCATTTTTCTTCTTTGCCCAGGGACTCAAAGGTGACCCTGGTAGTCCTGGTGCGGCTGGTCCTAAAGGAGAAAAGGTGCCTTTTTATCTGTAAAGTTGTGTGTATGTGTGAGTGTGCGTGGTATTTCTTCAATATTGAGCATACTGCCTTAACTACATGCAATGAACACCACTGCTGCCGTTTGTGTAGCTTAAAGGTTGAAGAACACAAATGCAGAATAACTGTGAATATGGAAGACAAATACACTTTATTACAGCAGATTTTGAAAAGAATTCGGAGCAGGAGGTTAAATGCGATGTTCTGGGTGCTCTGATTTGCTCCCATGGACTGAGCCTGAAGGTCCCACAGCAAAATTCATACCTCAGTGACCTACTTCTGTGAACATTTTACACAGTCAGATGTCTTTACATATGTGAGCTGTCACACTGACTTCAGTGGCCACGTTGTGCATGTAAGCTGCAGCTTGTAATTTAACATATGCAAATGTGTTTTGAAGGATTGCTTTTTTTAAGCTGTGATTCGTTTTTGCAAAGGCCTGACATTGTTTTCCATTTAACCTGTCGTGAACTGTGTACATCTATGTCATTACGGAAAAAGAATATTGCTTTACTCATATACCCTCATAATCAGAGCATGTTTGATAGTTATACTGAATTTACTTCTGCAGTGGTGCATATCCTCTAGAATGCCTAGAGGTTAAAAATGTATAACTAAAGAGACTGGTGATTTATTTACTCTCCTATTTTAACTAGGGAGATGCAGGACCTCCGGGACCAACTGCCTTGAGGGTAAGTACACGTAAAACAAAAACAGACAAAAGAAAATCACTAAGAAATGTTGCAGTTTTTACCTTATTTGCAACGTAAATACTTTCATTATTAAATTTAAGAGCCAAGTACCTCTCTTTAGAATCCTCTGCATTTTCTATATGAACTGTGAAGCAAGGAAAAGGGAATTTTATAAATAGAAAGAAAATAAGTGTGTTTAAAACATCTTGTTTCCCACCAAATACTAACAAGAATATTTTTTTCTTATTCTGTGTACAGATAGTATAGGCTGATTAAAGTGAAAGAATTCCCTTGTTATTTTTAGTGGAAAACATTTTTCAGTAAAAGCATGCAAAACAAATTAATGCTTTTCAAAATATTGTAAATAATCTATTGTCATGATATTATATATATATAGCATGCATATGTTGAAATTTGACCCACAGGACCCAGTTCTCAGAAAGCTATGGATGTGGGGACTCGTGCAGCAGCCAGGTAGATGAGGCTGCCACAGCTCCTTGCTATCAGGTCCAACTGGTAACCTGGCTGAGCGTGCGATCCCAATAGACACACAAACAGAATCACAGAATGGTAGGGGCTGGAAGGGACCTCTGGAGAACATCTAGTCCAACCCCCCTGCCAGAGCAAGGTCACCTAGAGCAGGTTGCACAGGAACGCGTCCAGGCAGGTTTGGAATGTCTCCAGAGATGGAGACTCCACCACCTCTCTGGGCAGCCTGTGCCAGTGCTCTGCCACCCTCAAAGTAAAGAGGTTCCTCCTCATGTTGAGATGGAACTTCCTATGTTCAAGTTTGTGCCCATTACCTCTTGTCCTGTCACTACGCATCACTGAAAAGAGTCTGGCCCCATCCTCCTGACACCCACCCTTTAAGTATTTATAAGTGTTGATAAGATCCCCTCTCAGTTGTCTTTTTTCCAGACTGAAGAGACCCAAATCCCTCAGCCTTTCTTCACAAGAGAGGTGTTCCAGTCCCCTAATCATCTTGGTAGCCCTTTGCTGTACCCTCTCCAGCAGTTCCCTGTCCTTGAACCCAACACAGTACTCCAGATGCAGCCACACCAAGGCAGAGTAGAGAGGGAGGAGAATACATATAGCACGTATAGAAGGGTCCGGCCACACAGGTCAGCACAGAGGGACACACTCAGCACTCCTACAAACAGCACCAACAGCCTCATCCTGTTACCCTCTCTGGCTGATCATTATGGTGGTCTGGGAAATATATACACATATACCATGTGAATCCCCCTAGTAGCTGAGATGACACACAGCCTAACCCATAGATGCCCCTGCTCCTGGTCTTTCCAGTTACTGGCACCTGGCTATTCAACCCCCTGAGGCTCACAGACCCATACCACTTGCTGGTGCAGACCTGCTCACTCATAGACACCTACACAAAAACGCGCATGTACACACACACACGTATATTTATATTTCTCTGGCTTCCGGGTCATTTCACCTACTTGCCAGCCAGTCCAGCTTGATATTCACTGCTGATAACACACACGCTCGCGTGCCTGCGCTGGCTCCATTTGTTGGTACCACAAAGCACAGACCGTTGTCTTGCATGAAACACGTCATATGCTTCTGGTTTGATGCATTACGTGATAAAGCTGCTACTGATAATAAAAATAATTAAAATAATTTCAGTATTGATTTAATTATAATACATTTAAATTCCAGTGATTGGACATGTCTAATAATATTTGAGAATAAGATATGCTTCTCTATCCAGAGAAGGAGGCTGAGAAATTCCTTTCACACAGAATAGAAATTTGTTTAGAGTCTTTCCTTTCAAACACTTGCAGAGTTATGTGTTGTGGTCTTGACATCTATATAATCTTTTTATCTTACATAATGACCAGATGTGCATAACAAAGACAGACTGGAAAGGAAAAAGAAATATTACATTAAAATGATGGAAAATAACTTCCTAGATTCTTACAAAGAACAGTATTTCAATAATCATGGTGTTTTTACAGTTTCTACAGTTCTCAGAGGGAAAAAATCAGACAGGTATCTTCCTTTCTTTCTTTACAGAAAAAGCCTGTGTATCAGACTCGGGAAGTTACAAATTTGGCCACTAATTCATTTATTCCCTTTCCTGTAATTTACCTGCAAAAAAGAATATGTGAGGTCAGACACGATGACCAGTTTCTGTTTGCTACAGTTCATGTCTTGCTAGAGGTAAACAGGGCAAATTATGTCCGTCAGCTCTTGAATATACAGTCAAAGTGTGTGTTGAGGGAGTTAACAGTGAAATATTTTTATTAAACAACCTTGATTCTAGGGTTGTTACTGCAATAGATGGATTGGAGTAGATCTTGCTTCAGATAGATTCTTACAGGCCTTGAAGGGATCACTGAAACAGAAATAGGATATTTATGAAGGTAAAGCACAGCAAAAAGAATTGAGGATGCCTATTTTCTGTGGGCTATAGGACCACAGAATGACGCTTTTGAGCATTTCTGGTGTAAATGATGGAAAAATGACTACATCTATTCTGCTAGCAGTGCCTGGATATGCTAGGCCTGATGTCTTGGGCCTGTTTTGAATGCATTCGTTGTCTTCAGTTGCAGTTGCAGACACTTAGGTTTCCTAAGAGTTATACTCAGAGGTTAGCAGTATGATGTCAAAATTCAGAAGCTACTATCAAATTGACTGAACTTACTCCTTCTGTACCCTAAGTGATTCACCTTCATAAAATTGACTGTCAAAGAATTACATTTCTTTGATTCTAAAATGCTGTGCAAATGTTTCAGTTCAGCTGATTCAGGCATAGCAAGATGTCTGTGCTGATATATCCACTGATGTACCACTGTCTTCACACTTTTTAAAAGGAAACATTTAAATTTTGGGAAAGCAGGCACTAATCTTCAGAGGCATGTTAGTAACGGATGTACTGAAATGGGTTTTTTTGTGTAGCTGCTAACAGAAGAGACAAGAGTGAGTGTGAATTGGTTTAGCAGCTTGAAGACAGATTACAACACTGTGGGAATATATGGCCCAGCAGGAAGTCTTTCTCTCTCCGCCACTGTAAATAGTCATGCGTTTCTGTTGGCAAGGACTAAAAGAGGATGAATGATATGATGGTCATGGCTTGGGGAAAATCCAGTCTTCAGAGTTGTTTTATTTGTGTGACTTCTGTGTGGCCGTGACTCTTACGATATATAATCATGAAAGGAAGATGTTGTATCTTGCTGTGAATAAGTAGCAGGTCAGATAATATCAAGGTTCACATGTCACTGACTGAGAACTTATTATATCAGGACCATTCATGCTGTTACAGCCAAAATGTGACATCAGTGTTCCAGTTATGAACCCTGTTAAAAGAGAGTTTTAAAATGTTCCATTCATTTGGGACTCATGAATAATGTCATAAATTTATCCTCTACTTACAATCATTTTTAGTTTTTCCTAATGTGAAAATGATTCTTTTCTTTTTGTCGAAATGCAAAATGGATTATTATGCTGGGTGCGGGGTGGGAGGGAAGAGGAGTGAAAATGACACACTGTTAGAGCTAACTCCCAAATGCATTGGGGCGGCAAAGGAGGGAATATTCAAGGTGACTTCTTTTTGCTTAAACTGGACAACTGGGCCTGGGTCATCAGCCTTCTGCCCCAGTGCAATTGCATATTGAGACAGATGGGAAGTGATGGCATTACAGAGCTCTGCTGCCTTGTGCAGCTCTTCCATTCCCATGCATTTCCGTAGAAATCATACACCAGTGGAATAAGGTGGAGAAGGTCTACTGTATATGCTGATCTCGTTATAAACTAGAGCGTCAGCAGCGTTGTGAAGGACTAGAGTGTGCTTCCCACACGCAGACCTGCACCATGGTCTTGTCCTCAGCATGGGGACCATGAAGGTGGCAAAAGGCTGAGACTGCTCCACTGCAGTCATTCCAAACAGCTGGTTGGTGGTCCTTTGATCTGTGGAGAGTCCCTAAGTAATCTACAGAAGCGTGTAACAGCAAGCAGTAGGAACACTCATTTTTTTTCATTTATCTGTGCTATTGGTACCTGTGAAAGTCCAAAGGGTGTCGGTGACCCTGTATCTAAAAGGTTTTGGGCATCCCTGAGGCATAGGAAATCCTGTGCTGCTCAGAAGCAGAGTAAGCATGCTCTGCCCTCCAACATGAAAAAAAGAAAAGAATGAAGTTATTAGTACTTGGAGGGAAAAGTTGTATTTTTTTAAAGTGTTCAACTGACAGGTATAGCCATTATAGTCTCTCTAAGGAAAGAGGGATACTCGAAGGCAGTATGTATGGCAGAATTCATAAATACCCAGCAGCTGTAACAACCTGTTAGGTGAATAAGCATATCCCAAACTGCAAAACAGGGGAAACAGTACCACTGCTTTTTCAGACGCAAAAATTATTTTATCAGTTCGAAATGTAGATTTCATAGATCAGAAAGTTCATTGCTCTGGAAAAAAGCCATGGAGCTCTCGCTACTCCTGTTTGATATCTGTTAACAGAAAATCTCTACTGAAACCCTAAAGCATGCACACTTAACAAAACTACTTGCAGCAATAGCAGAGAATTCAGAAAGAAATTAACTGTATGTGTGACTATACATTTTGCAGTTAATAGAGTTAGGATTAGAATTGCAGCCCATGTGTTTCTGTACATTTCTTTAAGGCAGGTACAGAAATTCTTTTTAATACAATTTCATCATTCTTGCGCAATGAATTTTGGGAAAAAAAGAAACAGTATTGTAGTGAAAAATATGCTAAGCTAAAAAAAAAGAGAAAAAATTTATAGGGTCTACATAGAATCCTGTTGAAATTAGTAATGTCAGTAGTTCTAAGTATATTTGTTTGATTCTTGCATTATTCATACAAACATATTTTAGTGGCTCGAATCACTAACTTTGACATATATGAGCATATCTAAGCACTTTTAGTAAGGATTTACACTTTTTGTATGTTTCCATGGAGTCAGTTAACACTACACAAGTCAAGATATGTGTATTTATTTTGTTTCCTCAGTTATGGTGGTAGTTTTATGGGAGTAGTCCAAAGTCATGATTGATTCTCATCCTTTGCTTATGCTATCTTTAATTTCTCTGGTATGTTAACTCTCTGAATCGCTCTGTAAGTATTAGATGTCTCTTTTCTTCCATACTTTTCAAGTGTCTTATAATGCATGCTAGGAATATATTTTGAACTTTTCTCCTTAATTATGCCCGCTTTATGCAGGGATATGTTTAGTCTTTAAAATTTTAAGTTCCCTCATAAATTGTACTGGAGCCAAGGACCCTTCAGAGAATAAACATGAGGGATTGTAACACTTTGTCATTTGGTTTTGTCAAAATGTGGAATTTAGCGGCAGAAGCTGGGGACTGTGTTCTGGAGGGGCACAGCTGGCTCCCCAGCTCACCCGCTCTGGTGTCCCCAGCTTAAGCCTGTGCGTGCTGTGTCAGAAGAGTGACAGGTGAGGGAAGGTAGCGCAGCCATCTCTTGTAAAATATATGATAACTATTCCTCTCGACACTTGATACGCTGCTTTTAGTTCCTGAGGAAAACGAGCGTCCGTCTGTACGTTCCTGCGAACCGATCCCTTTCGGGAGTTATAAAATAGTCATCCAGATGGCACCAAGTGTTTACGCAGAAAGCCGAGGCTTAAGTTGGTCACAGACAGAAGTCCCCAAGACTTGCTTACTAAACAGATAGTTGGAATGTTGGCTCCTGGGTCCGGTTAAATCGAGCCGAAGGAAGCTGGCGCACAAGTGCGGCCGCGGGAAGCTGCAGATTCAGGCCCAGGCAAGCTCCACCGTCACTTTTGGCTCTCCCCTCCCTAAACAAACATCAGCAACAGATTACGCAGCTTTCCCCTTGGAGCTTCGGCAGTTACTGGTGGAAAGCTAAAATTGCAGCTCACTTCCGGCAATGCTGCCTAAGAATGTCACTTATTCATTTGGTGCATTCAGACATAGTGTAATTATTCCTTTCCTGTCTCACACTGAAAAAATAAATCATCTGAATAACTTGTATTACTTAAGAAGAGGACACGCACCCCCATTAGTAACCATCTCAACTAATTTATCCTCCCTTTCTTTTCATGGAGTGATATAAACTAAAGGAGAGCCATTCTAATTCACTAAAGAAAGTATAGACAGAAAATTATATTTTCATTCTAAACCTTGTTTCCATATACATCCCTCTAAGAAAAACCTCAATTATATCTACTTGAGCTTTTTAGTGGAGGTGTATTAATTTAACAAACATACTGAACCGTTCAGTTGTTTTGCATCAGATATAGTGATATTTAACTCTCACAGTATGACTTGCAAATATTCTCTTCTTTAAAAAATGTTTTTTAAGTATGGAAGCAGATCCTACTGGATTATCCTTTTAGTGAAATAGAAGATGTTTCAGCAGTTTCAGTCTGGTTTTTGTCTTCTTTATGCAGTAATATTGATACTGAAGGCACAAGTGAAGATTGATGTCTTAGCCTTACAGAAAATTTGTTTTAAAAAAATTTGCAATCTGCTAAATTGGCATGAATGTGATTTATATGTCCTTCATTAGAAGAATGATTTGAGAATAGTCCCATATGCAGTAGGCACCAAGGTAAAGAATAATTTCAAGTTACTCCTCAGGATTTAAAATGATTTATTTTTTTTTTTGCTTAGAAAATAAACCCATCTATTAAAAGTACTACATTCATAAAGTGTGAACTTCTGTGAAATTACTCTTCCCATTTCCCTTTGAAATGATTGCCTCTGAAGCAAAGTCGTTTTCAAGTTAAGTTACCAGAGAGAGCTACAGAAATGACCAAACTCAAAGCATAATGAGATCAGTGAGGAACATATTTTCTGTTTGCTTCAGTAATAAATTATCATGAAAATGTAGCTGATCATGTTTTCTGGCAGACTGAAATACTTCTGCTAAATGCTGTCTCCTTTCCCACAGAAGTAAGTGGGTTGGCAGCAGTTTTAAAAGCAAAATCATGGCATATTCCACTTTGCACTCCCAAGCAAAACAGTACGATTACTGCAGTAGCAATATCAGGCCAAACGTGGGCTCCAAATCTTTCAAGTTGAAATAAGTGGTAATCTAATTTCCCTCACTAAAACAGTAATACAATAAGAAATTAATCATCCATCTGTGGTTTTCCTGTGCCATTTTTACCATTTTAGCAAAATTTTGTAACAGTAAGATGTGTCTACGGGCTGTGTGGGTTTCTGTGTGGGTGGTGATGGACAATCTTGTGGAAAAGAAGAGGAAACCATCATAGCTGTATTTTAAGGTCTCTTCCTTACCCTCCTGTTTGAGCTTTTGAGGTAGGGCAGCAGGACAGTTGCAGCAAGTAAACTGGCTTGAAGATATCTTTACCAACACTGTAGTCATCTTGATTGTGGGGAAGGTATTTATAGTTCAGCTCCTTTGCTTGCCCCTCCTTACATGAGAGGAAGCCACTGATTTCCCAATGATATGGGACAAACAGGCCAAAGAGGAAAATACCCTCAAAATAGGTTAGAAGGATCATGGTGACAGTCATGACCCATGCAGTAGAACTTGTCTGGTAACACCTTCAGATAAGTAGATTATTTTAAGCCTTAATTGAACTGCATCTTGATGCATCCTGCCTAGCTGAGGCATTCTTGCCTGAGTGCAGCCATAGCAGTACCATCCATCCCATGAGCAGTATTTGGGTGGCTGGGGAATGCTCTTCAAGTCTGTCAGGCTGCAGCAGTTTACCGTGATCACACGCTGTGTTACATCAGGAATCTGGAAATCCATGGTCACGTTTTGCCTGACTATTCATTTGTGTGATTCTACGCTCCCCTACTTGTGGGCTTTAGAGAGAGATCATTATATATGTAATTCATCAACGTGTGACTGCTTTTCTTCTTCCTGGTGAGAACTTTGTGTCGAAGAACTAGATCAAGCCCCTGCAGTGGGATTTGACCCCAGTTTGCTTGTAAAAAAAAGTCTCTGTTGATTTTGTTTCAGTAGAGCTATACTTTTCTATTTATAAACATATTATTTACAAATTGCTTGGCGAAATAATGTCTGTTATAGCTGAGTCTTTTTAAAGTAGCAAGTTTTATCATTATAAAAGCTGGCCTATTCAAATGATAAAAAAATAACCTATGCTTATACTACTAAGAGGTGTTTCTGTGTACCTAATTTAGGCTTTGTCTCTTTCCTTGCTTCACTCATCTAACTAAACTACATGCACTTTCTCCGTGTCTAGTAGTATTTACTTAGTAAAAATTGAAGTCATACGTTTGCTGGAATTCATAGTAAGGAAAAAAATGGGTGAGAGTTTATGTTCGGAACACAGAAAACAGACTGTAAAGGTCTATAATAAAATAATTTTTGTGCCTTAGTTAGACCTGCCTTCTTATTGTTAGCATTTGAATTTTATTTCTTATTTGTGTTGAGAAGGAAAGGCTGCATTGCTCAGAATCCACTTCAGCAACACTACTTGTGAGTGCATAAGGCAGCTGCCTAGCCTTCTGCTTCAAAAACTATCAGCTACGTTTTGAAACAACTTTCAGAATACCAAAAATATACTTAGTTGTCTAATATTTGTTAAACACTTCTGGTATCAGCCATTAGCTTCCGGAGGAAGTAACACAAATAACAACTTTAAGTAACTTCACTCTTACACTTCAGCTGGGATTTTTTTGGTTGGAGTTTTTTTTATTTTAATTCATGAAGAGGTCACAGTAAATGCTTTGCTTTTGTTCAGAGTATGCTATTAGGCAGTTATTCCGAGCTATTAAATTTATGACACAAGCCTCCACTGTGTCTCTGCGGATGCTTGTCATGATGTATCAGGCATCTTAACGTGTTTCTGTACCCACATGGTCACATGACAGGATTTTAGCCCTTCTGTATTAAGGGCTTCTGATAGCTACCTGCCAACTAATACATTTTGAAGTGATAGCTTATGAAACTTAAACCAGCTTAACTGGCTGAACTATTAGTTGATTTTTCTATCACTTCCAAACACATTTTTCTTCTACCATCTCAAGTTTAATAATGCTTTGTAGCGTTTCTCTCCTTATACTTGCAAAATTATTAACTGGTAAGTATTAAAATATTAATTCCTACAGATATTTTCAATGAGATGCAAGTTCTTTTAAAAGCTCACTTTTTTTACTACAGCATTTTTTAAACCTGTCATTTTTTCCTGTATTCCCTTGACTAAAGCTGAGTCTAAGTGTTGACAATACTTTGTTTAAATGTCTATGAGTTTGTGCTTCACACAATGCTTGCTTTTTCTCTATCTAGCTTCACAACCAGCATCTTTTCCCTTGCCAATGCTTCCCTTTGTGGTTTACCTTTTATAAAGGAAATCACAAGTTTCTGTTCTTAATGTTCAAGATTATGTACAGCCTACTTGTGCCTGCCTGTGCGTCACAATTTATCCCTTTTCATCGCCATCCTCACTCATTGTAATAGATTTTCTAAGTTTCAGATGCACCTGAGCCCATCTCCAGTTTACTGACTTTTTTCCCCCAAGCTTCATGGTAATGTTCAAGGCATTTACACTTCATATTCCTCAGCTCCTTCAGGCACATAACTCCAAGGGGCTTGCCTTGCCCATGACAGGTACAAGCCCAAAAAACTGCGTACGTTATTTTAGTTCGCTTCTCCATGAAGTAGGTAGCACCGTCCAACCTCAGAGGTGGCCTGGCAGAGTCACGAAAATCCCGTGCATATTAGGCCACCTGTAAGGATGCATTATATTTTCCTGCCAGTCTGATGATGCAGGAATAGGCTGTTCTTCTATCTCACTTGTGCTGTTCCTACACCTCCTTTCCTCCTTTTGCTCATTGCCATACCCATCCTTTTGCCAGTGCAAGACTATGAGGGTGACACATTTTAATTGCTTTGGATGTTGTTTAACTGGGGAGATGGTACAGGTAAAATAGATTGCCTTCTGACGTAAATGTTTTCAACAGAATCGACGGCATATCCTGTGAGGCCACGGTCAGTCCATTCCTATCCCTTTCTGTCTCTGGTGGTGGGCTCCTGTCATGGGATTTGTCTACCTGCTGTGCCTTCTGTGATTTGAGGGAGTGGAGAATCTGATCTTTGATCTCCAAAGGGAGATCTCCAGGAATCACATAGGGATACGACCTAAGTAGATACTTTGGTCTGCCTTCCTACAAATACATACTTCTTTTCTGTGCTAAACTGTTACATTCATTGCCAAGTTTTGTAGGAGTTCAACAGGGGATGTTTTATTCGTCCCTTTAGAGAGATTTCACTGTTTTCATTTTCATTCCTCCTGCAGGTTTCTTCTTCAGTTGTTTTTCCAGGATCTCATCCAGTCAGTGCTGAAGAGGGATAGCATTGCTAAGTCGTTACCATTTCCAACAGCAGTTTTACAGCCGTGTTAGTTAATATGGCCCATGTTGTCCTATCACTTTTTAAACCGAAGATCCCACTGAAGTTAGTGTGAACTTTTACCTCAGTTTCAATGTCAGGATGTGGCTCCTTGTACAGGGTAGTCCTCCCTGCCTAGTTACCAATTGTAAGCTGCTCTCCTCCCTTTCCTCGAAGATAAACCTCCTTATCTGGTTCCTTTTTCTTGACAATAATATTGTAAAGAGAAGAAAAAGAATAAAAGTAGTTCTTGGACAAAAATGTTGGCTATTAATTATCATTATTGTGCAGTTACATTCCTGTGTAATTTTTGTCCCTTTGGAGCCTTATTGTACAGATACGTGAGGCTAAGTATTTCCTCCTCCGTAAAACAGACGTTACAGGTTCTCATCTCATTCTCCTGCATAAAGTCGTCACTAGAAATGAAATATTAACAAAACAAAACTCCACCTCTTCCTGAATTCCCAGAATTTCTCTACAAAGGTAGAATATTGCTAACAGCTGGACAGACAGAATTCTCTGCAAGTTCCAAACTACCTTGAGGAAAAAGTAGAGAAGGTTTGCAGAGGTCACATTCACATACTGCGCTATGGGTCTGTGCATGTAAAAGCTGCATAACTGCACTGTAATTAACTTACCATAAGTTATTTGTTGGACACAACACTGTCATGCGTATTCTATTTCCCTAAACGTGTGGGGAAAGATGGAAATGGTGCCCATCATTTTGTAAAAGATCCTAAACCTTATCTTGTTTACATCATAAACTGAGGTGAAAGGAGAAATATGCTCTAGTGAAACACTGTCTGAAGTACTCTTCTAGCGTCAGTGTTTCAAAGCAGAGAAATGATAGGAACAGGAGAATTCTTGAACTGTCTACTTTTATTAAAAATTGAAGTCAGACTTCATTCTAATCAACTTAAAACATCCCTTGAAGATATATGAGCTAGCAGCTTTGACATGCCCACTTACTTTCTCAAGTTTATCTTGGGAATTAGAGATCAAAGCAGAACTTTTTAAATTAATTTCTGGAAATCTGGACACTTTTTAAAACCATGATTCTCGGGGGGCTTCAGTTTACTCTTATTGGGGCAATAAATGTGTGTAATTGATTCTAAATAAGGAGCTCAGAATTTGACTAAAGACATAACTCAAGCTGAAGCAATACCTGAGTCTGAATAATTTAAATGCTTAAGAATTTAAATGTTAGTATATCAAACTCTTCAATAACCAAACATAAGTTCTATAATTTTGTGATACCCTGTAAGAATATGCAGTATTACATTCAAGCCCTTTTTTTTTTAATTATACAAAGTAGAACTGTTCAGTGCTCTTTGCTGATTACATTGAAGGTGATTTCATATTTCTTGTTGCTATAATGGAAATTGGATAGCTTCCTCGAAGTGATTTTTTTCTAAAAATTATTTTCCAAGGTGACTCATAAAGTAAAGGGGAGAGGCACTGTTCTAAGTACAGAGCTGTTATTTGAAGGCTTTATGATTATATTGTCCGTTAATCAGATATAAAATTAAAGCCCCAAAGCGTCGGAAACAGTCTGTGATTCCGTCTGTGACTGTGAAGGGGTCTGAAGGGGTTTGAAAAGCTGAGCCAGGCTCAGAGGAAGCTGCACAGGGCTGGTTCTTACAATGCAGCGAGCATAAGGCCGTCTGCTATATTTAGTCCCCTTTTCCCTCCCTTCCCTTCCCCTCCCCCTTCAGTGCCTATATTTGAATTTGAGTTCTAGAATAAGTTGTCATTCATTTATTATAACCTTTTTTTTCTTTTTTTCTTATGGCATCCCAACTTAACAAGATAAATCACTTTTCAAATAACACCGTAGTTAAATATAACAATGCTTAAGTAGTGCTGACTTACCTCTTCTTTTCCAAATGATGCAGCCTTGATATGGAAAAATGTGATTAATAATTATTGTTTGCATTTTTTCTCTCTGAATATAAAATTATCCTGAAAGAATTTATTATGAATAATCTATTTTTATTATTAGAAATAAGTGCTTGGTCTCGACATCTGGCTCTTTGGCTTAGTCTTACTTCTATAGCATAATAAAGGTTGAAAATAACACTGAATGTTATATTTGTTTAATGTTTAATGTTTGTATTTTCAGGGTTTGCCAGGATTGGAGGGTCCCCAAGGTCCACCTGGCAAAGAAGGTCAAAGGGTGAGTAAACTTGGAGAACAACTGGTGAGCGTGCTAACTGACCTTGATGTGTGACTTCTTTCTAAGCACTAATAAAAAATGGGAAGGTAGCAGCTGAGTATGAAGCACGCTGACAACAAACTGAGCTTTGGCATTTGAGGTTTCTCTTCAGTTGAAGATTTAACAATTTCAACTATCTAAAGTGTTTTAATGACTGTCAGCACAGGTGTAGATATTGTCATTTGTGCAACATGTTTCTGCTGTAATTTCAAGTGAAAGAATATTAAAAATGCTTAGAAGTTTTCATTCTGTTGTGGGGATAGGCCATACCTTACAACATCTAAGATACATAAAAATATTACTTTAGAGTCATTATCTAAAATACTAACAGAAACCAGTACTAGTGACCCAAGTTTTGTTGTAAATGCGTTTATGCAAATGTCAGAGCCCAACATATATATATACAAAGAAGAGAGATACAGTAAGGGGAGGGTGAGGTTGGGGGCGAAGAGATTGTGCCCAAGACATGCAATAAACCTTTGATTATTCAGAATTTTAATATAATAAGTGACTGACTGCCTGGTTTTTCTGTGTTATGCTTTTGTTTTCCCTGACTTACAGAATTTGGTAGTTCAGTAGAACAGGTAATGAATATTTGTGATTGTGGTATCGCAAGAAATAATTCCGTTTTGAGAGTTTATAATCTAGTCTGTTCTATGTTCAGACTCAAACATTTCAGTATTTTTATGAACTAAATTGTGCCCAGTTTGTGCTTTTGAAGTTGGGTCTCTCAATAATTCTTGGCCGTTTAGGCATCTTGATATTTAGCATCTCAGTTAAATTATCTGAAGTGGAAGGATTTAGTATTACTCATCATTGATCTTAGCCAACTACAGTGAGTTATTAGAGGCCAGTTTAATAATTCTAGTAATAGTAATAATAATAACAGAAGACCAGTTCTTGACTAAAATGAGTAAAGACATGTAGGCCCCAAAGCTATGTTTTATGTTTTTCTTAAATTGTTAAAATAATACTAAATTTCACTTAAGTTGAACATGCAAATTTGAAAGCTGAGGTTATTTAAGTTTCATAGAAAAGACTGAGAGCCTGTTCAGAAAATGTCAATGTAGTAAGGGAGAATCAAAATTTCTGTGGTGAATATATTATTAAAGCATATTTACTAGCATATTAACATGCTATCAAGGATTTTATAATTACTATGGCTCTTCCTGTTAAGCAATTAAATATCCAGGATACTGCAAAGCTATGGATATCCAAATTTAGCATATTTTAAAGTGTTTTTCTGTGGAGTATTGAATCTGCAGAAACACACAATTTATTAGTTCTCCTTTTGGAACAGTTATAAATCACTCTGCACTTCTTAATTTTTGAGGCAAAGATTCAGAGTTAACACACTGTGTAATATATAACAGTGGATAAATGAATTTGGAAATACTTTTTTTTTTCCATTTTGCAGCGGGAATTAGGGTCTTGATACATTCATCATGGACATTTCCTATTCGCACATAAAATTGAACTGCCGTCTCACTCCGATATCTATAAAAACAGGAGAGCTGATTGTTTTATAATCTCAGCCATGCACACAGTTGCCTTGAGCCAAACAATGGGAACAGCAGACTGTACAGCCTCGGCATCTGTCTTTATCTTGCTACCAGTGAGATGCTCACAACAATACACTTTCTGCTGGCCACCTCCGCCCAAGCATTAATAACATAGTTTGCAATCTTAATTCAACTCTCATGTGCATTTGCATTTCCAATACATTTAATTACACAGTAATATACTGTTTGTAACAAGATCTCTGCTCTTTTTAATGACAAACTGGACAGTGCACATCTAATGGCTTTTAAATATTCCTTGTTATTAAATTATAGATGTCATGTTCCTCTGCTCTGCTTCCAGCAGATCCTCCAAATCTTTCACATTATATGAAGTTATTGCTTTTGTCATGGACTGTCTTTTGAAGATTAAAGCATAATATTGATTGTGTAACTAACTGATGGATTTTCTGCAACATATTGTTCAGCCGTAAAAGTGGTATTATGCCCATTTTGCAGACTGGAACTGTAACACATTAGGAAAAAAACCCCAAAACACTCCAAAACATTTGAAAGTATTCAATTTGGATGCCACGCTTTGAGAACCTGAATTATTATTAAACTTTCTACTCACATTGTACTTGTTATATTCAAAGTTTTAATTCCCGCTTACCTCAGCACATTTTTAGGTGTTCAGCTCCTTTGAAAACTAGGCTTAGATTAATAAGGAGTTGAGAGGAGAATCATTAAGTGTGTAAGTTAGAGGCCACTCAACACACATTAAAGCAAGATATAAGGAACTGAGGGAAATGAACAGTGTTAATTGTGATATTGTCAAAAACTCAAAGAAACAGGCTCATGTTAGAGCCAGTGACTCGGGTAAGTTCTGAGCATGTAAGTGAGATAGAAAGGGAAGGAAAAAAGCCATTCCTTCTTGGAACTGGCCTGAGCCATGCATTTTGGTTGTCAGAGTGTTTTAAGTGGGATTTTATTATATCATCCAAGTTTAGTATTAGAACTACTAAGAAATACCAAAGATGGGGCCCTGTCCCAGAGTGGGCACCCATCTCCATGCGTTCACGATAGAGGGAACCAGGCCAAATGTACCCCCGTTAAGAAGAATAAGTCTGGGTAATAGTATTTCTTTCAACGCACAGGAATAATCGGCATCAAAAATTACATAGTAAAAATACATATAATTATGGAAATAGAATAAGTAGAATTATATATCATTGTATAATTATAATAAACATGAAGAGTAACTGAACTGTAGATTTTTAGTTCAAAGTTATGCCAACTTTAAAATACTTATTAACATATATGTGAAATTGGCTTACAAGTGCAAATTTACATCACAGAATTAGATGATGACTGCAAGTTATCCATTTCAAAAGCAAAGGGGGATCAATACGTTATTTCAAATAAAGTGGTAACAGCTTTTGTTCAATGGATACGCTGTAGATAGAGTTACATGGTATCATTTGGGCCAACATGTGGTTATTAAAATAATAAATATGTCACTTTCTCTGGCTTGGTGATCTGATGTATTACTACTATATGATCATGCTGGGATATGATCTTGCTCCCACGTCAAAGAGCAATTTAGGTTCTTACACATTTAAACGATGGTACGCAAATAAGTCAGCCATGGAACATGATGACAGAAGTGTGTGAAATGTATGCTGTCTGAGTTGGTCTCCCTGGATGCTTTCCAGATATCCCAAAGGAAAAAAGAGTTTGCAGAAAATAGTGTACAGTAATGTGATGTGTTTACAGAAATGTGTTGTAGGGAGGTCATTCAGAATGAGAGATATGAAGCCTTGAAAGCTCTTTGACTAGATCTGTGCAGCATTAAAGTATCCTGTATGAGGATGCATGCGCTATTTTTTGGCTTTGCTTAAGAGAAAATTCCAAACTCACTAAAAAATTGAAGTGGTGCAGTCATGGAGAAGAACTAGTGCAATGATAAATAGAAATTGGATTCTTATGCATATTACTTCTTTCATACTGATGTAGTAGCAAAATGTATAAGTATTTCTTTTCTGAATGAACAAACACATTAATAGTCCAGTATTTAGCAAGTGTATTTGTTATGTTTATACAAGTAAACTCGTTAGTTCCCATTCTTTCTCCACCTGTTGTAGCACCTTTTCCTCTCATCTCCTTTGTTATGTCTTCTCATTCTGCATGTAGCTGGTTTATGCAGGAGAACAGAGCAAGCTTATGAGCAATAAGGTAGTACAAATAATGATCTTCAGACTTAAATAGCTTGTTTTCTTTGCAGAGCAATAAAAAAGGAGGAACAGAGTTGTGAGCTAAGGTGAAGCAATTGGCTTTCTGTTTACTACCAGGCTTCTGTATCTACACAAAAGAAGCATTTAGCTACTTAGAATTTGTTGTAGCTCTACCAAAATAGAAGATATTCAGTGATTCATCATACATGGTGCGTCCTTATTTAGGGTGTTACTTCGAAAAGGAACATAACGGTTATGGCAGAAGTAGTAACGGCTACATGATAATCTGTCCATATCCAGAGTCCATCCAGTGAATTTATTTCTGATTCTTCAACCAAACTGAGAAATATCTCACTTAAAGGTCTTTTTTGTCATGACAATCTCTTCAGTGAACTTAGTTAAATTTTGTATGAGCATGTACTGCCCTTATGTTTCTGTTTTTGTCATGGTACCCGCTTCCACCCACAGTCTTAGCCAGCATTGTGCTTTCCTCTGGGTAAAAGGAGTCCTCCAATCTTTGCTGTTCTTCCAAAAAGACCGGTGTTTCTCCTTGTTCTGCCACTGGTGACTAGTATAATTTTTTAGCTCTCTTATCTTTAGTGAAGTGGTTTTGTTACACATGAGGCGTTGCTAAGTGAGAGCCTTTGTTTTTAATTCTGGTCACGGGGAGAAGTGGGCCAGTAGAGACAGCTCCTGATTCCCTTTGCCTCATTCCTGCAATGACAGACGATAGACCATTCTGTGGGTATTACCTTCATACATAATTTTTCAGTGTCCGTCTTGTTGGCTTCAGGCATTCAGAGCGGCATGTTACTGCTGCAGCAACTTGATACTATTACACCAGTGCTCGGAATGACATCAGGAGCTTCAGAAGGTAATTACACGTTGCTCAGAAAAGTCCCTGGTCCCATATTACTGATCAAGAAAAAATAGAAAGATTGGGTGTTAACCTGGTATTGTGTAGATTTTAAACCACAGTGGACAACTACGCCATCTTTCTGGCTTCCTGTGTTATGCAGAGCTTCATCATTTTTTTCTCAATATTCCTGCACTTTAGTTAAGTATATCTTTCACAGAAGTACAGTTTCCACCTGAAAGACAAGAGACTTCACGAGTCTCCTTGGTTTCTTTGTTCCAGTGTTTCTTGTCAACGCCACATTTCAAAATGTGCTTTTTGTTTTACACTTGGCTTAAGTGGAGCTTAAGTCTCCAACAACCCTTTTTTTAATGTCTGCTTTACATTAAAGAGATATTTAAAGTTTTTTCTCTGTAATCAAATCACCACTCCATTTCCTTTTGAGAAAATTCAACTAAGGTCCTTCAGCTCCACACGTAAAGAATTTTCTAAAGTCTTGAAATAATTTTGTCATGTTGCTGTACTGTCTTAAAATTTCTACTATTTGTAATTAAACACTGCATGGAGTTTTCTAGACTCTGTCTTTACTATGTTAAATGCAGTGAAGTGAAATTTATATTTTCAGGATATAATTCCAAAGGTTTTGGAAATTAATGCTTAATTTCAGTTGGATATCTTTGTAGCAGGGATTTCCCTGAACTTGATGCATTTTTGATATATACTGATTTTTTCTGAAAATTATTTAATTTTTTAATATAATATTTTAGTGAATTCCAAAAAATCTCTTAATGCAAAGTATCAAAGCAACTGGTCTAGGCAGCTGTACTGTGAAAAGTAGAAATGGTCATTTTTCATTCTCAGTTGGCCTGTAGAAGAGCCAGGCCCAGCACGCAGGTAACATACACAGCGGTTTCTGCTTCTTTGAGACCTTCTTGGTATCTTCTTGAGCTTCTGAGCACTTTTTCTGGGATTTGGGCACTTCTGGGAAACCTTGGAGGAAACTGAGGGTACCTGCTGCTGCCACATAAGGCTAAGGTAAGGGTAGCTCTAGCAGCTTGTAACGAGTTCCATCAGCTGTCCTTGATCAAAGGGTGTCTGCAGGAAGAGGGCTATATAAGAGCCAGGTGAGGCAGCGGTTTGTGCAATGATAACAGAAGCAGCCAATAGATGTGTAGCACTTCGCACAGCAGTTCATGCACAAGTGCACAAAGAAGACACCAGCAAACTTTGTCCAGCATATGCATCCTTAATGATGATGGTCACAAGGGACAGGACCCAAGTGCTACTGAAGTAACTGTTTGCTGTTGGACTCTTGTACCCAGGCAGCTTCAGATGGAGGACCAGGGGGCCTGATGGGTTGCATCCGCAAGTGCAGAGGGAGATGGCTGATGTCATTGCAAGGCTACTCTTGATTATCTTTGAATGGTCATGACTGGTAGAGGGTCCTGAAGACTGGAAGGGAGTAAATATCACTTCAAGCTTCAAGAAGGAGCATACGAGGAACTACAGGCCAGTAAGCCTCACTTTAGTCCCTGGGAATGTGATAGAGGAAATCCTTCTGGAAACCATTTCCAAACACATGAAGGAGAAGAAGGTGATTGGGATAGTCTGCATGGATTTGTGAAGGGGAAATCATGCTTGATCAACTACATTGCCTTCCACAATGAGGTGACTAGCTTGGTGGATAGGTGAGTGTGGATGTTGTTGACCTCAACTTTAGCAAAGCCTTTGACACTCACTATCTCCCATAACTTCAGTTTCATACACAAGCTGACAAAATACAGGTTAGGTAAGTGCACAGTGAGGTGGATTGAAAACCAACTGAACAACTGGGCCCAGAGGGTTATGATCAGTGCCACAAAGTCCATTTGGAGACAAATCATTAGTGGTGTACCCCAGGGCTCAATACTGCAGCCAGTACTGTCCAGCATCTTGATTAACAACCTGGGCAATGGGGCAGAATGTAGCAGAGACTGGGGGAAGTGAAAGTATATGAAGTTCAACAAGGGGAAATGCAAAATCCTGCATCTAGGGAGCCATAACCCCAGGTAGCAATATACACTGGAAGCAAACTGTCTGGGAAGAAGCTTTGTGAAGAAGAACCTGGACAACAAGAAGACTGAGTCAGCAATGCACCCTCGTGGCAAAAAAAGGCAAACAATAACCTGGGCTGCATTTGGAAGAGGATTGCCAACAGATTAGGGGAAATATCCTTCCTCTTTGCTTAGCACTGGTGAGACCATGTCGAGGAGGACATGGGCTTACTGAAGTAAGTCTAGCGTAGGGCCACGAAGCAGGTTAAAGGTACTGCATCATCTTTCATAAAAGGAGAGGCTGAGGGAGCTGGGACTCTTCAACCTGGAGAAGAGAAGGCTCAGTATGGATCTTATCAGTGTATAAAAATACCTAATCTGAGGGAATGAAGAAGAGGAACCCAGATTCTCCTTGGCAGAAGACAGTGACAGGACAAGAGGCAATGGGCACAAATTAAAAAATGGGAAATTCCAGCTGAACACAAGAAGACACTTTTTTATTGTGAGAGTGGTCAAATACTGGTACAGGTTGCCCAGAGAGGTTGTGGAGTCTTCTCCTGTGGAAATACTCAAAAAGTCAAGTAGATACAGTCCTGGACAATTGATCCATCTTGAGGAGGAGGAGGATTGTACTAGATCATCTCAGAAGGTCCCTTCCAACCCAGACAATTCTGGCTTATTCTCAGCATAGCTGCCAACAACTTCATTTTTATGGATTATTAGGGTATTTTGGAATGTTTCACAGGTATTAGGCTGATTTTCCACCATGGTGGTTTCCCTGGTTCCAGTGACGAATTCAGTTCAAACATTTACAAATCTTGCTATGATACCGCAGCCGTATTCTTGACTCTGTATTTCTTGGGAAGTTGCAGGTGCAGGTGTCTCGAAGTAAATATTTTTGAAACAACTTCCTTATTTCCAATTGTTGTGTTTATAATATTAAATACTTCACTTAAGAGGAGGTTATTTTAGCATTATCTTAGTAATAAATTAAACACCTCATAAAACTGAGAGTCCTTTGGGTTGTCATAGCCAGTGTTTTGTTATTGATTTCTCTAAAATTATGCATTTGGAGGGACTTTGTGAAATTGCAGCACTTGCCTTACTTAATAATCAATTTACTCTCTGAGATTACGAGTTCTTCTAATCAATCACAAATAAAATTATTATGACACAGTGGAAAATCTTCCTAAATAAATAAACGGGCAGGGAGCTATTAGATTTTCTTAACGTAATTATTTAGGGTGACATCAAAATTAATTTAAATTCAGGTTGCATTTATCTGGTTTATAGAACTTAAATATTTCTTTGACATAATTTGTTTTCAAGTTCAGTGAGTAAATGTTGTACTCAACCAATTGTAAAACAAGCTTTGCAGAGCAATGATAATTACTGCATAGTAGGTCAGGCTCCTGGCACAGAGCAAACAGTATTTTTCACAGCTACAGCTCTGGAGTTTTGGAATCTCTTTTAATCTTCTCAGTTCTTCCTGACTTTGATGTAAGTTGTTTTTAAGTATGTAAAGCTCCAGTCGGATTTTATCTTTAAATTGGAGTGCTGCAAGTTCCTTCACTCAGGTATTTAGTAGTCTAAAAGTGGTTAATGTAAAAGAGAGAAATAATTTTCTGTTTTTCTAACAGATTGTCTCTACCTTAAAAGCAAAGTAAATAACTAGTAAGATAGTTTACAGCTAGATACAGCTTAAAAAAAATAATCTATTTTTCTCACTTTGGCATTTAAAAATGTGATGAAAGAGGTTGTAATTTAGAATGTTGAAGACAGATTTGTCAATTAGAAAACAGTTCCATCCTTTTAAAAATTCTTTGTTATTTTCCAATGAAGAAATTTAAATCTAAATTTTAGTGGAATAGCAGAAATTATTCCACATTTAAGATCTCATTTAGAACTTTCAGGCTCCCTTCCAGTGCTCTATTATCGTTATTTCTTTTAATGTCTCTTAGCAAAAGGTATAGCAACATGAGTGAATAGGAAATTATTTCTCATAATTAAAAATTAAGGTGTTCATTGTAAAAATGTGTGAATGTAGTTGAAAAATATTTCTACAAGTGATTCTGAATTTAAAATACACTTTTGTGAATACACTTGAAAAATTGTGATGGATTTTGCGTAGGGATTTGTTGGCAAAATAGGTTGTAGCATTCAGTTCTTGGCACTGCTATGCCTCTTTAAGGACTGGTTTTGATGTTTGTTAAATGTATGTGAATAATATTATATAGTGTGGCTAGGCACTCTCTTTTAGCATTTTATTAATACAAAAATGAAGAGACTGGAGTTTACTGGAAATCATTCCTCAAACTAGAAAGCCAAGGTTGAGCGCAGGAATGCTTCTGCATTAGTCAGGAGCTCCCTAGTGACTTGTCTTCCAAAACAGCAGATTAGGGTCTGTGTGCTCTATTCTTCTCTGAGCTGTGTTTTCTATGAAAGGCTTTAGTGGGATACGAGGGGCAGACTTTCACTTGTTTTATGCAAACGGCTTAGTTTCTTGCCTTTCAGCCTTATTTCCTGTGAGTTGATTCAGGTTTAACATTTAATACGGAGGTTAATGCGTAATACACTGGTTACCATAATGCATCCTCAAGGCCAAGGTTAATAGGACTGAAGAAGGAATTATACATTCAAGTCCTGATGCTGTTTTACTAAAGTTAAAAAGGTTTCATTGACTGCAGCATAGATTTCCAATTTAGGAAAGAGAATATCCAAACTATAATATTTCTAAGGATTGAGAAAAAAAGACTTGCGCAGTTGTGACACTACCAAAGTTAATGACAAAACTCCTATGAACAGCACTTGTGCAGTCAGGTGGCTAAATGTCAAAGCCCTCTTTAAATAGTACCAAATTTTTGGCTAAATGTACAGCAGAAAATAATGACTGTGTATTTGGACTGTGCGTTTGTTCTAGATTTGTAATTTTCACTTTGTGACCTGTCGAATAGTTGACTTGGATCCTGGAGAACCTTCTCCTGTCCCACAGCCAATCGGTAGATATGCACTGCTGAATAACTGGGGTGGATGGGTGATTGTTTTGGTGTTTGTGATTAGTTCTAATCTTCTGTTTCCAATGAGCTCTTGAACTGGCTTTCTTACTGATGCTGCCATGTGACGTCCTCATTCATTCCCCTAAAATGGCAGCCTGGCAAGCTTTTTCTGGTAAACCACGGAGCACAGGATTGTCACCAGCTTTAGGCTGGGCTGGATTTCCCTGGGTTAGAGTTGGTCAGAGCTCTGCTTGTGACTACAGACAGAGAGGGAAAACTGGGAAGTTTATATGGATTAGTTGTACCAGCTTAGAGGACTGAGACAAAGAAAAGCCTCTTTTCTGTACTCTGAATTAGCGTAGGCTCTGGGGCTTGTCTGGCTGCTTGGTGGCAACTTTGGGCATGTGGCAAAAGAGTCTTTTAATTGCCCAGAGCTCCACTTGCAGGGCTGTGTTTAGCTGCCCAAGGGGCTGGCAGGGTGTCCGTGGGTTGGGATCTTTACTTTCCACCTGCCTCCTGCTTCGGGTGTATCTGTCCCTTTGTCAATCTGATTTTGAGGATTATTCAAGATAATCTTAGTTTAGCTTGGCAAACAAGTTACATAAGCCTCATTAATCTTGCATAATAACTACGGTAGTTAAGACTTTAAAGCCTAGCTTCCTACTTTCTCTAGAACTAGTTCCTGTTTTGAAATGTGATGATGTGTTTCAGGAACTGCTAATTAGAGGTTTCCCTTGAAAATTCACACGGGCTTATTCTAAGAACTTTTCCCTTCACACTCAAATATGGGTTCTTTAAATTATTAATTCCATAAATCATGTCAGCATTCCTACATAACTCTGCTCGATTTTATCCGAAAAATAATTTGCAGTTTATTTTTAGTCGCTAGGATTAGCAATCTTACTATTCTATAGTTAGAGATATGCGAACTGATGGATGCAACATGAAGGAGCAGGGGGTTACAATACAGATTCTTGAATTCTAGCATTGTGTGTTGGACCTGCAGCAGCGCCCAGGGGCAGCAGTCAGAATCAGAGCACAAGCTTATGGAAGGGTGCACAGAGCCTCTCTTTTGAACAGCTTTCCATCTAATGTAAGGCAAAGCTCGTCAAGTCATTTTGATTAACAGGAAGGGCGAAGGAAGAGAGGAATAAAGAATGCAGTTGACCGCATACTTCAGCTAGGCACTCAGCTGGGGTTTGCTGAAGCATATAATTTCTTATTTATTTTATTTTTAATATTTTATCTTTTTTGCCCCTGACCAAGCAGTTATTTGAATGATTTGTGTGTGTGTTGTAGCTGAAGTTTGGCTTATGGAAAAGAGGATAGTAGCCGACTGTCCAAATTAGTTGAGGGCAGGTATTTCATGAGCCAAGGGGACAGGGTACAGTATTGGTAACATTTAGACAACTTCTTATCGCATAGACTGCCAACAAAAATACATGCAGCACAAAGGAAATAACCAGAAACTGGTTTGGTTCTCTTTTCTTCAGACAACTTGTTGACAGCGCTTATCTCTTTTTTTAAGTTAGTGTAGGCGGTATTGCATTTTTTGTTTAGTTAAAGGAAGTGTGCGATGCTTAGAATATTTATTTATATTTTGAGTGGTTTTATAACCTCAATATTTGCTCAGTGAACTCAACTAAATAAAGGTAATGGGCCTCCTGTGTCGGCTGCCTACCCTATGCACAGCCCCCACGGGGCAGTGAATACAGCTCTCGCGGGGCTTCTGAGACCCGATTCTGAGCAGGAGATGGAAACTCTGCCTCTCCACTAAGCCCTCTCGACAAACCAGAGAGGGCACCGAGATGTTTTTCACTTCTTCTTTCTTGCCAGAAGGAAGACTCAGAGTCAAACAGTAAATATTTAGTCACAATCTGGCTCATGATCTGCTCAAGGCAAGGACATAATGGGCTTATCAAAAACATTCTTCTAATTGTTTTAATTATCCTAAACAAAAACATAAACTCCTTTTCTCTACTTGTACTTTTACTATACTATGTATTTTAATTTTTTTCATAGTGAAGCTGGGAAGTTGTAAAGAAGCAGGAGTGCTTCTTTAGGTGGAGCAGTGTACATCCCTAACATTTAAATCTCTGTATCTGAACGGCATTGCTGAAAGTTAGTAGCCTTTTACGTATTTCCGTGTTAAAATATGAGACAGTTTAGAAGGGTGCTTATAGGGAAAAAAAGGGACTTTTATTCCTCTAGAAAAAGCCGATGCTTCATACCAGTCTGTGTGATTGTTCTACAGGTTTTTTGCATACATGGTACATAGTGTAATGACTAATAATACAACGATTGGATAAAAGGTAGGGCAAGTGTTTCTTCTGTGTTTCACTGAGCAAGTGTGCTGGTAATCAATAAGTTACAGTGAAAAATAACTACCCTCAATTTTTATTTTTTTTTATAACTGATTTTTCAGCAAGTTTGTCGAGTTTTGACTTTGCAATATGTCATAAATCACATTTTAGCTCATCTTGTAAATAGAGATAAAATTGCCTTCCCAACATATTCCATGTTTTCCTGTGTAATTAACACCTCGTTCACAGTTGTGTCTGCCAGTCAAAGCCCTGCCTTCTTCCCCCTGACACTTCCTTGATACTTTGTTTAGACTGCTGTGATTTTAAGTGTCATCCTCAGGATACTTTAAATAAGTCCAAACAGGAAAAGGAAGGTGCTTCAAGAAGTCAACAGTATAGATCATTATAACTCAGAGGGACTATTTTAAAGTATGAAACAATTTATATTTGTTTATTACTTACATCATTACCTCTCAATCTGTTTTTTCATACTTTCTAAGGAAAGTTTACTGTTTTTCGAAAAAGTCGGGATGTTAGTTTCCATCTGTATTTCTGTACAGGAAAGTCACACATATCAACTTTTGGAGATAAAATCTAGATAGGAACTGGGCATGAGGGGTCAAGGCCCAAAGAAGCACGAGCGTTTATTGCTCACTAGTGGCACAGCTAGCTAACAACCCCCTGTTCTCTTGTGCATGTCTGCCTTTCCCAGTACTGTGCCCTCTCTAAGGCCAAGCAAGATGGCCATTTTGTGGGCCATCTTTGGCCCAGATGGGTTCCCAGCTCTGGCTCATCACAGCACTGCATGGACAATGTCACCAACCCAGCAGAGGACATGCTGGGTGAGGGTGGTGAGGGACCGTGTAGCCTTGAACCCAACATAGGCACCTAGTACTGTATTTTGGTTCTGAAAATTCACCCTGAGCTGCCCCAGTTACAGCCCTGCATGTGCGAGTACTGGTGGGATTAAGCAGCTCAGCACATAACATATGTCTCAGCTAGTTAAGACCCAGGAATTTGGCACTCCAAATATGCTGAGGGGTTGTGTGGTGGTTTTTTTTACGCAGCCCTTAAAACACACTGACTGATTGAGGACCTTCCGAAGACCATGGTAGCAGCGTGCATGTCATGTGGCACAGCCCAGTGGATGAAAACATATCCCCACAACCCTCGTTCGGTTCTTTCTTCGACTTGAAGGGCTTCAAATCCCTACCTTCTGCTTCTGGTGTATAGACAAGGGGTTACCCTGGTGAGCTGCAGGCGTGAGGAAGAGGGATTTTCTACCCTTACTGTCATCGTCTTGTTTCCCCTCAGTATAGATCAAGAGTAATGAGAGGCACAGAGTGAGAGTGGTTTCCTACAGATCAGAGCTCTCACCTGTAAAAAGCAATGCTGAGATTTCACTTCATGTTCCTTAGATTACTTCTGCACTTTAGGTGAGATCATCATTTAACAAAACACAGAAGCAGGCTTAGAAGTAGGGACCACAGCCTACAGAAATGCCCCTATGCGTTAACTGTGAGCTGTCAGCAAATGTTTTCATTTTTTAACTTCTTAAGCCAAGTTTTCACTATGACATCCCTCTAATGCTTTTTGTTAACTTACATTTGCCATATGCAAGGGAAAAGTTTAGTCTTTAGGGTCATAATATTATTTTTTTTTACCATCAGACCTAGGTATTTGTTGTTCTCAGCTGTTGTTTCTAAAAAATGTGCATCAGATTTCAGCTTGGCAAAAAAGATGTAAATTACTGTAAATTACTTCCATTTTTATGTTGATCTTCCTTTAAAAAAACCACGTGTGAAAATAGTTGTTCAGTCGGGTTCTGTACTACAAAATTGTAATAATTACATGTGCATGTCCTTTAGACTACAAGTGGAAAATCTCATGTTAACTTAAGTAGACTTTTATGGACCTTAAGTTTTAATGCGAATGATGTTGCATGTGCACTGTATACACAAATGGTAGTAATTGCATGAGGAAGGTGAATTGGTTTTGCAGATATACCTCTGACTTTTTTGATTGTTCTCACATCCTGGAGAAGAAGAGTATGGGTGTTTGTTAATTGGGTTATACTGCGCTTATGTACTTACTGTGCAAGTCAGGGTGATTACTGCAGCGCAGTTTAACATCCCAAACTCTGGTGTATTCAGATAAAATATAATTTCTTTACACCTCATCAAGATGCTCTGTTTATAGCCCTATCAATGTGCACTCACGTTTGAGACATAGCTTTAAAATGTGACAGTAAACGTTACAGTGATACAAATACACCATTTGTCATAGTTATTAAAAACAATCCTAAAATTACTAGAATTGGATGGCATTGCCGTGGCTGGTATAGAGTATTCATTTTGAATAGTTTTTGAACTTTTTGATAATAAGCAAGGCAATAAATCTTTCTTTTAAACAAAATTCTTATTCCAAATCAGTCATTAGCTGTAATGTTTATAGATGTCTGTTGTTCATTTTTTTTTGTTTCCAGGGAAGACGAGGCAAACCAGGCCACCCAGGAAAACCGGGGCCACCAGGACCTCCTGTGAGTAACTAACAACGGAAATGGGAAAATTTCACTCTATCCTGAAACAGTGAACTTTGTTAGTGTTTTTATAGCAGTTTACCTGATCATAATTACAGATCATAGAATCATAGGGTTGGAAGGGACCTCTGGAGATCATCTAGTCCAACCCCCCTGCCAGAGCAGGTTGCACGGGAACGCGTCCAGGCAGGTTTGGAATGTCTCCAGAGAAGGAGACTCCACCACCTCTCTGGGCAGCCTGTTCCAGTGCTCTGCCACCCTCAGAGTAAAGAAGTTCCTCCTCATGTTTAGGAGGAACTTCCTATGCTCAACTTTGTGCCCATTACCTCTTGTTCTGTCCCTGGGCACCACTGACAAGAGCCTGGCCCCATCCTCCTGACACCCACCCTTTAAGTATTTATAAGTGTTGATAAGATCTCCCCTAGCTGTCTTTTTTCCAGACTGAAGAGACCCAAATCTGTCAACCTTTCTTCATAAGAGAGGTGTTCCAGTCCCCTAATCATCTTGGTAGCCCTTTGCTGTACCCTCTCCAGCAGTTCCCTGTCCTTCTTGAACCGGGGAGCCCAGAACTGGACACAGTACTCCAGGTGCGGCCTCACCAAGGCAGAATAGAGGGGGAGGATGACCTCCCTCGACCTGCTGGCCACACTCTTCTTGGTGCATCCCAGGATGCCATTGGCCTTCTTGGCCGCAAGGGCACATTGCTGGCTCATGGTCATCCTGTTGAAATGTTGAAAACAATTGATTTGTGTTTACTCTGCTGCATCAAACAGCTACTATTCCTAGCCTTTTGATACAGCAAAGATAAAAGGACTGGGTCCACAAATATGAGAGACTACAGAGGAGGGAGGGAACAAGATGCAAACTTCAGCAGAGGAAGCAGAAATTGTCTGGCATTTCAAAGAAAGACTGGCCATGGATCCTAAATGTGAATACTGTGCATTCATTCACTTTGCAAAATGCGTGATGCTCTGTAGAAGATGGGATAATTTCTGTCTCAGAGGGGTAATTTGAAAGATGAAGGCCTGTGTGAAGCATGTGCCAACTGTCTGAATGGTGAGGAGGATTATACCCAGCACTGGAATGAGCACTCAGCTGTAGTTCAAATGAGTTTACTGAAGAATTAAAAAGATTAAGAAATACATGACTCTATGGAAGGATTTGTAATATGAAGCACTAAAGGGTTTAGCTCAGATCTAAGAGGTTTGGGATTTTTTTTTTAATTTTTTTTTTTTTGAGAGATACATAATTTAAAATTTGAAGTTAGGGATGGATCTATTTTAGGCTAGAATGAACACAGCCTTATTTCAGTAGAGGAAGACTTGATCATATTTGTAGCATTCCCTATGTATTGTATTTTGAAAATGCTGTCATGCACAAATACAAACCAGCTATTTATTCATGGATTAAGTAAACTGCTGCTGCTTTACATTCTTAGTGTCAAATAAGGATTTCATGATTGCTTTTTCTGCTCACCTGAAAAAGGTAAAGGCTGGTAGTTTATGCGTCAGAACACTTGATTCACGTGCTTCAACCTCACTGCAAGGGAAAACTAGTCTTATGCATTATTCTCTTAGAGAAGACAATAAGGGACTTCTGCATGAAATACAATGAATAAAAGGAAACAGATGTCATTTAAACTCATCTAAAACCAAAACTGCGTAAATGTTATGATTTTCCCCTTTCCCTTGCAAAATGTGTTCAGAAACAGGAGTTGATGATGGAGTGCCTTTATCCTGTATAAAACTAAATAGTTAAAAATCCCTCCCTCTCCTTCTTCTCCCTTGCATATAGTCATACTGAAGCCTTGCTTATTTGTCTTTTGCAGAGTTTGGGCTTCCTAATGCTCAAACAGTATTGCAGACTGCAGGAGTCCGAACAGAGGAAAGGAGTTTCTTAATACAAATGCCAAAAATGACTTTTAAAAGAAAAAAACCCAACAACAATAAAAAAAAAAACTAAACAAAACCAAACCACAAAGAACACCACCAAAAATAGAAAAAAACTAACAACAACGAAACCATAGCAGGAGGTCAATGTTAGACCTAATCTACTTAGCTTTTTTTGAGACAGTGAAAAGCTGTTTCTTCATTACAGATTTCTGCCATCGTAGATTTGCTGGCAGGTCAGGCTAGTGAAGATGTATGATCCTTGACAGATGTACCAGAAATCTTGAGTGGAAGCTAAATTGCACTTTTATTACTGAGACCTATTTCAGACTTTCTTACAGCAAATGGGAAACTCAGCGTTGTCAGCATGGCAGCATCCGTACGAGGAGCTCTGTATGGGCACTCTAGCCTAGCACTACATATCAGAAAAGCAATCCTCAAGCAATCATGGCCTAAATATTGGTTAAAGATATTTGTTTCTGCTGTAAGTATCTTAATGCAATCCTTACTTTGGATGCAGCTACACCAGCATCTTGTGTTTTTCTTCCTTCTTCCAAGACTGAGAATATAAGACATAGAAAAAAGCATACTCTAGAAGCAGTAATGCCTGTTAATATGCATTGGCAGTATCCCCATATTTAAAGTGCTACAGCTTGTACCTACCAAAAAGACTTTAATATGATCCGTTATTCCGTCTCTCTTTTTCAAGCTCAAACTGTATTAAATTTTGCTAGATTGTGCTTCCAACTACCCGTTTTCTTCTAATAGTAAGTAGTGGTGCGTGGATATATTGTTGGCCCTTGCTTTGGCCTCTCCAAAGTGCAACAGAACTGTCACACCTGCAGGGTGGTTGCATATACAGGGTACAAAATGAGTAACAGATTGACAAAACATGTGAAAATTAGACTCTCCAGAAAAAGTAAGTTTGGTGTTTGGTTGATGTTTCAGAAGAATAAGAAATTTGTATTAGAGAAAAAGGAGATTCAATCATTAATTGTTGTGGTAGCTACAGCACACACTCTGTGTTTGAAATTAATAAATTTACCTAATTTATTTATCAGCTTATGCCATCGGGTTGAGTACTTAGTTTAGATATTAGATGTTCAGCCAGGTGTTCAGCAATGATGAAAAAAAAAACCTGTAAGAAGGAAAGTTCTGCCTCCTTGAGGAAGAAGTTGGTGAACAGTTGATAGGATGCATTACTCAGGGGATTTGATATAAATGACAGTCCTAAAAAAAGTGTGGGCAGGGGAGGATTATGAGACCACATTCTGAACAGTCAAAATGGTTATAAGTTGGGCACTACTAAGAGGTGTGAGTTTTGATTAATTAAAATAATACATTTTTACCTACTTGTGGCATGGCAGCAATTAAGTTTTCTTTATATTCTTATCTGCCATCAATCTGACTTTTCTAGCCCTCTCTCAATACCCTTTTTTTTTTTTCCCTAACCTAATTTCTGGGGATTTTTTTCAGTAAATTTCATGTTAGTTGTGAATTTGTAGTCTATTAACATCATCTGCATATCTTCGGTTAAAAACATGTATCAGTGTCAGAAATGTAGATTTATTGGCAAGTGATGATGAAACTACCCAATTAAGGTGGGACTCTCTGTGCAGCTTCTTCCAGGTATCCTTTCTTTTGTGTCATTGTTCCCTTATCCATTCTTTTATGTCATTTTTCCCTCTGGAGCAAATCCTGTGCCCGCAGAAGGCAAGGAGTCAATGAGGATTTTTATTGATGGGTTACAAAAAAATATTTCTGTGAGCCTACCTAGATGCTGATCACCAGCTCCTTTTAGTATTTTTAAAGGTTTATTAAATATTATAGACTTTTAAAGTGTTCTGTTATTCCCATCTGGTTCAGAATTCATGGTTTGCGTCTTTGCTGTCTGATGTTGGTTTTGAGTACTGTTCTGTTATTTCAATACCGGAGAGCTGAGATGTGTGCTCACACTTGTCTCACTCCGGCAGGTAACAATTTATGCTGAAAATAAGGAATCCAAACGGGTTCAGTAGAACAGCAGCTCCCTCTAGTGCATTTTGATCCCTTCCCCCATTTTAAAGAGTCTAGAGATCAGTTTAAAGCTTGTTAAATACACTATTCATTTCACTCTCAGAAGCATTCTGAAAATTACGATTGTGAAATCAAAGTCTCTGCACCCTTCAAATGTATTTTGTACATTTTCTTGCTTGCATTTTCTTCTCAAGTCTTCAGAAAAGAGACAATGTCCCTTTCACATGCTGTTATCCTACTCTGCGGGGCTCTTCACTGAAATTGAAGTGCTGATTTTATGAAACAAAAAGAAATACTATCATACTAGGATGCTGTGAGGTTGTAAGTACGGAATTTTGATCTGACTGCAGAATTGAACTGATAGCTGTATATCTAAAAGATTTAGCAACACAGAAGGGGTTGCCAGCAGACCGTAGATTATTTTGCATAGGTATAATGCATTGGCGTTCTAGTTCCCACAAAATTTTTTTTCAGTACTTAAATCAAATGTACGGAAGGTGTCTGAACTTCGTATTTATATACTGTTGGCCTAGGGAAGCCTAAGGCCCAGTTCTTCAGCAAAATGCTTTTTTGGTCTAGGGTTGTGGAATTGCTACCTGCCTATTTTTGTTTAGATTTCCAAGAGAAGATTATTTATTTTTCCATTTGTCCCACTTAGAAAATAGCTGCGTGAAGGTTGGCACTGTTTTACACATTATAGTCATTTGTGGGAGGTGTTGGGAGTTTGTTTGTCATTGGTATGGTTTTGTTTGGGTTTTTTTTAATTATTTTTACTTTTACATGAATCATCAGCTGGATGTTTGTATTTACATAGATAAGCTAGAGGACAGAAATAGGAGTTTTACTGGTTTCTCCATTAAGGTTTTCTATCCCAATTTTCTCTGTCTCTGCTGGATCTCTTCTAACTGGAGGTATTCCATTTCTCAATAGTTCCCATTTTAGTGGGGGATCAGATGGTTTTTAAAATAAAAAGAGTGCCAAGCTAGAGTTGTGCTACAGACTTCCACTAGTATGACAGCGTTCTTTGAGGTGAGTCCGAGTATGACTTCTGCCTAGTGTTGCTGTTTGGCAGAAGGGAAGTGCTATCAGCACTGGTTTTTAGAGGTAGGAAACATGAGGACCACATGATTTGGCCAAGTGCCATCTTGTCCAAGAAGGTGTCTGTGCCAGAGGCTGGAAAGAAGTTTTGGGTCTGCTAAATAACAGGTTAGTGAACTGCAATCACGATTATTCATCCTCTTAAATTTCCCGTTTTCTACCAAAACGTCCAAAGTTATTGTTTGCAACCAGAATAGATTTATTGCACAATTTCTATAGCCCTTGGAGCTCATCATTCAGTTCGTCATTTACCTTTGCAGGGGGCTGAACTTCATATCTTTTATCTTCACAGCTATTCTTGCTTGGAAGATTAGCCTTGTGTTACTCCTTAAAGTCTTCATTTTTGTTTGTGTTGTATGCGAGGCAGTGGAGAAGTTCATAGGCTACTTTAATTTCGTCATTTAATTCCATACACTTTTAATCTCTTGTTATTCAGTGCGTATGTCAGTGCCACCAAAGTAGTTATCTTAAGTAGCCAGCAGTTTGCCTTGGAAATTTCATTTCCTCTGCCTAAGGAAATACTGTCATTCCTCTACCAATATTTTGAAAGTGAGTGAATGTTATCAGTTAATTAGAATAAACAGAAAATTAAAGCAATGATAAGTGAAAATTGTCAGTAGCATTTCTGTTATTCCTGGACTTTCAGCTGCTTTCTAGAAGAATATTGGAAATGCTTACGTGGTGGGACAGGAATGGCTGGCAAGGGTTGGTCATATTGTTTGTTTCTATGCATTTAAGTTTTTAAAATCCATATAAAAATGTAATTTATTTGATGTATTCTGTTGTGGCAGACGTCATGCCTTCATCATTTTTTCCATTTGCTCTTGGAATAGTTATACAGTATCACATATCTGCACTGATGAGTTTCATGGGTTTTTACATTATTGTAATCAGGAAAACAGTATTTTACTTGAATGGGCAAGCACAGATCTGAAATAGATGGAGAAAGTGATTACACTGAGTCACTTGCAATGCTGCGTTCTCTGAAATGGCCTGTTCTTGAGATCCAACCAGTTTAATTTTCTTGTTACACATTTTACTGCGTGGACTATGAGATTGGGTAGACTTTTTCAGCAGTTTCATCTTTACAGAAATGCAGATGAACTAAAAAGTTAAGGGAGAAAAATATATTATAAACCCCAGTAATTTCAGAGTTTGGAGCTATTTCATTTTAAGCACCTGTGTTTCTATTCTTGCCTTGTCTATAGAAATAACATCTGAAACCTATTTGTAATTTTGGAAAACAATCACGACACATTTTTGGTTCTTTTCTTATTCATGCAACTGTACCCTCTGTGTGCTTCACTTCTCTCAATTACACAACTTGATATTAAAAAAGAAAAAGGAAACCCTGCTCAAGTGAGCTTTTCATTGGTATTTGCAAAGCAGCAGTCTGAAAAACATCCAAAGTGGCAGATGTGCAAAATTCTCATTCAAAAGTGAGAAATTGCTTGTACAATAATTCTTCAACTCCTGTTAATTTCATTGCTTCTCTACTTGCAAACCAGTAGTACTGGTGCTTTTTTTGTCTGTAGGGCCTTCAGAGTGTATTATGCAGCTATATCGGTGGAGAGAAACACCAAGGAAGGGAAGAAAGAGGCTACAGGAAGAAAGAGGGTAGAGTTTAGCAAAACACCCCTGAATAAAAGTATTTTTTGTTGTGTATACTCGCTTTATTAATTTTATTTTAGAAAGAAAGACGGAAAGATAAAATTATTAAATCTATGTCAACGTTTCCAAATGGAAAGACTAAAACTAGAGGGGTGGTTTACCTCTGGTAGCACAAAGGCATAGTCAAGAGTGCAACCCAAATGCCTTAAGTTCTTGACTGCCTTTATTCATAAGACAGTTCTGGGGTTTTATGAGGTTATGGCTGTTTCTCAAAACTGCGACATGTACAAAGGCTTTCCGTTTTGTGAAAAATTATTTATTTGATGTACAAATAATATCTGAGGGGATGGGGTTGGTGGCAAGTACAGCATTCAGTCCTTCCTGGGTTGTGTGGCTGCAGCAGTTTCATTTGTGGAAAAACAGTAAAAGAAACAACATGGTGGCAAATGAGAAGGGAGAATAAATTCTTATCTTTGACTGCTTGCAGGATTACAGAATCCTGCCAGGATTCTGGATTCAAGGGTTCAACACTAAGGGATTACAGTGTTGAAGCTGAGACATCTAATAAGTAGGCATTGTCACCACTGTTCAGTTCCAGTTCTGGATTGCAGTCTTTAATATGGATATCGAAGTAAAAATTCTGCCAATAACTTCAGAAATCAGACTTCAGTGAGCATCTCAGTCAAAGCATCATGACTATATTTATCTTATTTTTCAATGTAAATTTGGGGTGACAATTCATTTCTAAAATAAAGTGAATGGAAAAATATATGGCTTTGTATCTCTTCCGATGTTGGAGAGCAGAGGGAGTGAGGCACCTGAGATGTTTCATGTGGCTTCCAAATCTTCCAAATGTCCCCTCGTGTTTAAGTACCGCTATATTTCTGTAGCAATGTAATCACTGTAGAATACATAGGATCATATTTCATAATTTAGTGATGATGTCTCAGAACACACCTGTCTTGTTCTGGTGTGCTGAAATACTGTTCTGCCAGGTCTTACTGATTTATCCATCAGTTTTAATAACTTTTGCCTATTTGACTTTAATTTGTCTTTATCATCTTCCTGGTTTTTTATACCTTCAGACTCCATGGGAACTTTGTGATTGCCTCTCTTTTATTAGTCAGTTTCCATCAGATTGAAATTTTTTTACCCGAGGAAGTAGCCGTCTGGTTAATCAAAATCATGTTTCTGTTTCTCATCTTTTTGAAGTTCAGTACCTCAAGGGAAGTACCTTTACTGGTAAGAAAGACCATCAAGGTTTAGAAGAATGATCTTGTACATGTGGGAAAACTTTGTGTGTTTGCCATTCTGTGCACTCCTACAGAGCAGATGCATCTTGCCAGAGAAGGCTTTGCTGTCAGAATGAAAATCATGACCTACCTCATTTAAATGCTTTGTCAGAACACTTCAAAATATGATTACATAGGAGGCAAAAGATACTACCCTCAGGATGTGCATCCTCAAAGTAGCTATCTCATTTTATTACATAATCAATAATCACCAAACTGGTGTCTTACTTTTTATACAAGTACTTTACATCATGGTAATTCTCAAGTTTTTAAGAATAGTTCATCAGCATAGCCCGCTACTGGGACTTAGGAATCAGCCTTGTGACTTGTTAACTCCTGGTTAGAGATGCAGGAGTTCTACATGTTGAAAAAAGTGAACTTCCTGAAGAGAGAGCCTCCTGGAGGAGAACAAGTTACAAGTCTCTTGTTTTGAAATTGTCTGCGCTCTCTCTTGCCCCCCTCCAAAGGTGCTAAGAGAAATTATGCAGAATAGTTGCATTAGTGAAAGAAAGCCTTCTTCAGTCTTCATGAGTCTTTGCTGTAAGGCTCCGTTTTCTTACCATATTCTGGTGATGGAACAAGAGCATGCCTTCTACTCGGTGATTTTCTTTCTTATTAGTAATTGCCTACCCAAAAATGTATTTAAAGTACTGTGACAATTATCTGTGAAGACCAAATATTCTTTGAGTAAAGCTGATTATTTGTAAACCAACCCTAATCTATACTACCAAGGGAATGATGCTTTTCTGGAAACAGAAATGCTTTTCAGTTCCAGCTTTGTGACAGTATGTTTTTTCCTTCCAGCTATAGTCAGATTTCCTTTACATATGAGAGCTATTATTTTTTTAAAAAATGAACTACACTGGTTCCACAAATCCATTTACTACATCCCAGTGACGTTGTATGCAAAGTACTATGCAAAAGTATCAAATACCAAGGATTGTCTGTCATACTCATTTCACAAGCAGCATCTTCTATGCACATGTGGAATTATCAGATATGAGGAATGCCATCTGTGACAAAATCACTGCTGTTCCTGTCATCACCTTTTTTCCTGAATTGCCTGATGGTTTATACAGCAGCAACTCTGAAGTAGTAAACAGTTGAGCTCCTCCTTAGAAAAGTATAGCGAATGGTTATTTAGCTTATATTAACCCAGCATAGCATTTCAGTATTTTTCTTGGATGTCTAATTGAAATGAGTGGATAGAAGGTTTTTCATTTTTTTCTAGGAATACTTTGGAGTATTAACAATGCCCTGCTGTGAATTTGACAGCAGTTCTTGTTACAAAAGTCTTACTAGTTGAAAACAACAGTATTTTCATCTTGAACAATTTCTGTCTTGGATGAGAAATGATTTTTGACCCCTGACTTCCTATAATAGTTTTACAGGTCCTTTAGCATGGAAATGGGAGAAATTTTCAATAGATTCTTACTCTGAAAGTGTAGAAGGCTGCTTTCCTATTATGATGCATAACACCAGAATATTTCTGTCATGTGATGTATGTATAATAACAGTGCACATAAAACAGTTAACAAAGACCTCATACAAAATTAAAATGTGCGATAAAATCTGTGACTCATCTCTCACATACAATCTCTGACTGATAAACAAACTCAGTTTTCTTGAGGAACAACCCGTTTCAAAACTGAAGAGAATTCAATTTCCTGAAGCAATCTTTAGGGTGCATATATGCCAGCTACATTCTCCCCACTAACACAAAAGCTGTGGACAGTAAATTTTCTGTGATTATAAAAAGCCCCAGAGGAGAGTTGCCTTTGTGCCCTGTCTCTATTAAATGCAGCTCTTTCAGACCAGGTGACTTAAACTGAGTATATTGTAATCTTATTAATGTAGTCAAATGTGTTTTACAGCCATCATGAGTGGCTGAGTTCATGTTGCATGATGAAAATTTCAGCTTAAAGAGCGACAGTTTGCTCATTTGTAAATTTACTCACGTTTTAGTTTGTAAGGTCTTTACTCGCCTTTTTCTGTTGTGCCGTAATTTCCCACACTTAAAAATCTCATTGAGGGCCTAGTTTGTGGCAGAATATGTCTTAAAATGTTTTCTTTTTCCCAAGCACGGTTTTTTAATCTCTCCATCCTAAACCTGCATTTGAGCAGGAAGTTCCTTCCCTGTTGTTGAAATTCTTTGTGTGTGTATAGGTATAAACCTGCAATACTAATAAAACTAGGAGGTTAGTCTTTTGGAGAATTCTGGCATCCCTCAATCTCCTGTTCTGCATCTGAATTAAAAATCTAGCTCTTTACTCACACTAGGAGCTGCTTCTACATCAAAACTTGTGCTTTGAGTTAGTGGCAAGAGTTGTAAAATGATGCAGAACAAAGATGATGCTGCTCATACCGGAAGGGATCCGCATTACAGTTGATATGGATGTCACCTCTGCCTTCTCTGACAGACCAATTCACTCGGAAATAAGTTGTCAGTTTTCAAAACTCAGGGATCTAGAAAATGACTCTGCTTCTCCTCTGAAAAAAAGATATAATGAGCTTACAGAAAATAATTCACCGTGTAATCTAATAAAAATCAAAACCCTTTTACATGACCACTGCTCTTTTATTACAGGTGTATAGGCATAACGTTAGGTAAATTAAAATGACCTTCTGATGGATGTTTTTCTACATAGGGTCCTTCTGGACTAAAAGGAATTCTGGATTCACTGAACAAGCATTATAATGAGGTATGGAGATTTGATATAATGTCTGTGTGTATGTGTGTTTATGGCTAAGCAGCATCTAAGATTGAAATGAGCACAGTTTTGATCCCTGCAAACCACGTTCCACATTCATCCAAAGGGTAGATCCTTCCCTGTCCCCTTTATGCATCCTTGTATAGGCTCCATCCACACTCCGGTCACATCCCTACTGTGTCATCTATCCTGCTATCATGTGTCTTACCTCCCATCCATCTTCTACTCGTGTACTTTTGCCTGGTATAACTCAAAAAGGAGGTGGGTGGACCACCTAGCTGTTAGCGTAAAGCACCATCTCCCCATTCCTAAACCTAATTGCTCTAAACCGTACATAACATTTCTTTTTTCTTGACCTACTCTGTCGTGATCCTAAGAGTAGACTAGAAAGACAAGGAAGCAAATTTTAAAAGATTTGCTAGCAATTCACAAGAAATGTCCTTATGTTTGTATTATAGACTAATAAAAATATTGTCTTAATTATAGAACCACCTGCAGCTACAAGGCACTTCATAGAAAAAAGTTAAAATTCCATAGGACAGTGTTCCATGTGAAAGAGCTTTTAAATTCTTACCACAGATTTTTCAAATCATTTAAGCTTAACACAAAGGTTACTGTGTGTATCACACCTTAAGTCATGCAGGTCAAACCTGGAAGACATCCATTTCTTTTAATATTAAAACGCATAACTATAAAGTGCAGGTGAATTCAGGATATTTTTCTTTTATAACGTATCCAGAGGAGTAATAAAATCTTTCTTTGAATAGGGATTCTGGAGCAAAATTCATGTCAAACATATCTTTACAGTTGCTTATCACTGGAGTGATTTCTCTTCTGTATTTCTCGTATTTAATCCATTCTAAATCAGTATATCACCTTAGAACATGCATTAGGAATTAAGCATAGTTTTATATGCTGTCCTGGACTAACGAGACTTAGTTTCTGGTTTTGGTCTGCCGTTTCATATGCATGTGTTGAAGTTTTGTATATTTTGGGCTTATACCTTTCATTTTCTTACCAGTTTCTTTTTCCTGCCAAAGACAGCTTTCACTGATACCAGCCCTGTTTCCTCTATCAATACCATATTTATTGTAACTCGTTCCCCACCTCTGGACTATTAATCTCTTTTACCCTGATAGTCCCTTTAAGGTTAATTCTGCAGGAGGAAATACAAACAGTGGTGATCTTCGGGATCTGGCAAGCATGTCTCCAAAAACCATGTTTCTTATCATTGTAAGGCTCTAAGAATTCCTAAGGTGTCTTATGTTTCCTAGTTAACAATATTTTGGAAAAATGTAGACCGTCTACTCTGAGTCTATAAATTAATCATCTTTTAAACCCCATACAGCTTACCAACTTTCTTCTTCCTTCAGCTGTCTAGTTTGAAGATTTTAATGACTCTGTCACAAGCAATGAACCATTCAACAAGGAAATGCTGTTTGGTTTCAGATGAGAGAGAAGATGGCTGTCTGATTCAAGTAGCAGATTTTAAATGTGCAAACTTTCTGTAACTACATGTTCAGATCTTCCGAGAGTCAACTTAAGTCTGCAACTGCTACAGCAAACATATTAATTTCTATACATTTTATGATGGGAATGGGATATTCCCATCGAGGACAAGACAAAGACATCAAAGAGTTTGTCTGCGTTGCCATTGCTTATTCATTCAGGCAGATGTATGCACTAGTAACTTTCCTTTTTTCCCCACACTATTACGTAGTATGATGAGTGCTGATTTTGTTCACTGCACCTTGGAGGTACCGAGCGATCTTTCACATTCCAGTATGTAATTTGCAAAGTGCCTCAATTATTTGCATTTGTACAATGCTATTTTGGTGATGTTCTGAGGTTTCTGAGATTCCTTACACCACAGGAAATGGTCTCTTCGTTTTCCAGCATTTTATACATGTTCTCAAGGGTCTCACAGGGTCTTGTTTCAGTTTGTTTTTTTAAAGTGTTTAAATTGTGACCATGGTTTTGTTGCTATAGAGATTTTAATATCTTTGTTTTTCTGAGGATATTAGCATGGTGTCTTTTTATTTGGTGTTTCTAGGAATCATGAGAAACTGCTACCAGGAAATGTGGGAGATCAGTGAGAGGGATCTTAAGACCCATCATAATTAATAATGCTTTTTTTTTTTCCCCATAATTTCCCTGTTTCTTAGCAGATTATTTTCAATTCTTCTGGTTTCTGTATGGCATCAATGAATAGTTGTAATTGCATAATGTATTTCAATAATTTGTTGCAACCAGGCTTTTTCTGGCTCAGTATCAATCGCCTTATCGTGTAAGGAGGCTGGAGTGCAAGTCTTTAAAAGCATAATTTACTTGATCCATGCATACAGTGAAAGAGAGCACTATAAATACAATTGCTGATTGCAGCAGAAAATTGTGCTGAATGGCAAACCAATATCAGCAGCCTTTCTTTAATAAAGGTGAGGGGAACGCGCTGAGGATAAGTAGTACCATTGATCCTTAATGGGGTGGGAGACAGTGCTGGAGCATTTCTTCCCTCCTTGTTCTTCCTTTGTGCCTGTTCTTGCAAGGCGTGTGACTACTTTTATGTTCTTCCTTGTTATGTCTTTTGCGCTTTCAACATAAATGAGATGCTTTGCATGTGTTCCATACCTGCATTTTGTTCTCTTCGCTGTGCTAAGAAACTGTTTCTGCCCTGCTCTGCGGGTGACATTCCTTCAGTGACTGGTAAAGGATGCCTCATGATTTGTGTTTATTCACTCTCAGGCCTCTGTTATCATCCTTTGCCTGGGCTTTCAAGGCCTCTGCTTGTCATCTTTTTTACTTACCAGTTTTCTGTACATAGATATAAGGTCACTTCAGTCAAACTTGCTTCTAAACATCTTTGGGAAGGGCATACAGGTCAGTTTAATCTAAAATGTTCTCCAACACGCAAAAATAGAAATGAAACCACAACACAAAGCAATTGAAACTACATCACAATCTGCTCAGGAAATGTTTCAAAATCATTATAATTCATAATAATTATAGATTATCTTGAATAATTCATTATTTTCTAAGTTCTTTTATTCGGCATATTTCACTTACATTTTGTTGTAAAGAGCAAATGACCTGTAAGTATGCTAAGAGCGTAAAAGTAGTTATTTGGTCTAATACCCCTTTTTTCCCTCCATGTATGCAAAAGAAATGCCCAACTCAGAATAAGTCATAACTTATAGTATACTCATAATAACAGACACGTAGATCGTTCTCAGTCAAGTGGTAGTCACATACTTCTTAGCAATACTCACGTTCCCTTCTTTGGGTATCTGCCTCTTTCTCTGGAGACAATTTTGATAATTAGAGTAGTAACAGCGTTATGAACCCTAACTGCTGAAGATCCTTCAGGACATTATATTTGTAAAAGTATTATGAATTTTATTCAGGTTATATTCAGTTTTCAACTTCTGAAAATATTAACAGAGTGTAAATGGCACTTTTACTCATTATGATGTTTTCCCATAATTAGAGATGTGGGAACTGGAGCATGGCAAGGGGACAGCTGACTTGCCCAGTGTTCCCGCTCAGTCCAGTGGCAGATGTTCTAGGACTGGACTCCTTGGGTCCAGACCTGAGCTCATTTTTCAGGATCTTGTTGCTTTTTCCATTGTCATTGAAAGAAAACATGGTCCCCTTAGGTAGTCTGAGCATGGCTTTGTGAAGAGCAAACCATTTGTTTTGTATTTTATTGTGTCTTTACCTTGTACAGAAGAGTAAATAGATGCAGTGCAATAATGCCTGAGCAAGTATACAACCTGAACCTCTGGTCCTTAAATCTGTCTGTTTTCTTTGAGGAGCAGTGTGAGGAGCCTGTTGATCATATTCTTTCCCTCTCCTTCTGTCTCATTATTGTAGTAGACTTAAATTAGTTCTATTTTACATTTTGTGCTGCTTAAAAATAAAAAGCTTGTGTTTTTGTCAAAGGAAAGAAGTGATTTTTATTGTTCTTTTCTAAAATACTTGATAAATGTACTGTAATAATTAGCATAAAAATATGTTCTTTGCATTAAGTTAAGAAAAAAAAATCATGGATTTGCATAGCTATATTCAACATAGACATTTCCCTTTTATGCTTTTGTTCGTCTTCTGCTCGTCTGACTGGAGTATGAATGCGTGACAAAGGATGTTACTGCAATACATTACTTAGATGTACTGCATAGGAATTTAGTATCCCTTTCTAGTAGTAAATTAGGACTTCTGAATTTACATACTGGTAAATTAAATTAAATTATTATGGTAAATAAATTGTTATTGTAAAGAAATGGTGACATGTTCTGTTCTCTGATCTTTGTGGTGATATTTCTTTCCAGAGTGATACAAGACTACTGGGATTACTTGGGACCCCTGGACCCAAAGGCCAGAAGGGAGACGTTGTAAGCATTTTGGATGAAATTTGGAGAAATTTCAAAGCTTCTATCTAACCTGTCTCTGCCACCCTTAACACAGTATCTTTGATTTGATTTATCACAACAGTGTTTGAAGGAATAGTTTTTGGATATGACTGGCTCTTTGATCTCTGTAGCCCAATATCCAACTCATTGTGTCATCCTGCAGGTGCAGCATGTGAGCCTTTCTCCTCTACTCTATGATAGCCAGAAAGGGAAAATGCAGGAAGAATTATGTGTAATTTCTATAATACTGTCTGAGGAGAAGTCAAATGAGCTGGCCTGACAGTTAGGGGGAAAAAAAAGTCTCTTAAAAAAAAGACTCTAAGAAAAGTCAACATTCAAAAAATATTTTTAATAGTAAATTTTGAATATTTAAAGCAGGTTCTCTGTAACAAAGGGACTTTCTGTACCAAAACGACTTATAGTCTGCCTATAAAAGTTATGTGGAGGTCAGATTCTGAATCCACAATATATGACAGTATATTGTTTATAGGCATCTGTCCGGTTTAAACAGCGGAATGAATTTTTGACAATTGGATGCCGATTAAACTTGGAAGAAAAGAGGCAAATGCTTTGGATATGTCACAGGACTGACAACGTTTTTTAAATTGAGAAGCCTGCAGATCTGCTAAAGAAAAAAGTGATTAAAATTAATTTGGAGATGATTAATTCTCAAATTTTGGTTCCATAAAAGCTAAGATTTTTGTGTCTTACACAGAACAAAGTGCAGTTATAGGAGAGGAGGTGCAATCTTAGAATATAAGAGGTTTTAAATATAATTTATTTTGTTAAAAGGGTCAAAAGGGAGAATTGGGAATGACCGGCGCAAAAGGAGAAAAGGTAAATAAATGAATTCCTTAATACTTCTGTGTGGTACTAGAAGGTGCTCGGTGCTGGGTCCGGTTCTATTTAATATCTTTATCAATGATCTGGATGAAGGGATCGAATGCACCCTCAGTAAGTTCGCAGGTGACACTAAACTGGGCGGGCGTGTTGATCTGCTTGAGGGGAGGTTGGCTCTGCAGAGGGATCTGGACAGGCTGGACCGATGGGCTGAGACCAATGGTATGAGGTTCAACAAGGCCAAGTGCCGGATCCTGCACTTGGGTCACAACAACCCCATGCAGCGCTACAGGATTGGGGCAGAGTGGCTCGAAAGCAGCCCAACAGAAAAGGACTTGGGGATGTTGGTTGACAGGCGGCTGAATATGAGCCAGCAGTGTGCCCAGGTGGCCAAGGCCAACAGCATCCTAGCCTGTATCAGGAATAGTGTGGTGAGCCGGACTAGGGAAGTGATCATCCCCCTGTACTCGGCACTGGTGAGGCCCCACCTCGAGTACTGCGTTCAGTTTTGGGCCCCTCGCTACAAGAGGGACATTGAGGTGTTGGAGCGTGTCCAGAGAAGGGCTACAAAGCTGGTGAGGGGTCTGGAGGACAAACCTTATGAAGAACGACTGAGAGAGCTGGGGTTGTTTAGCCTGGAGAAGAGGAGGCTGAGGGGAGACCTTATCACCCTCTACAACTACCTGAAAGGAGGTTGTAGAGAGATGGGGGCTGACCTCTTCTCCCTGGTGACAAGTGATAGGACGAGAGGAAACGGGTTCAAGTTACGTCAGGGGAGGTTTAGATTGGATATTAGGAAACATTTTTTCACTGAAAGGGTTATTAAACATTGGAATAGGCTGCCCAGGGAGGTGGTGGATTCACCATCCCTGGAGGTGTTTAAAAAAAGGGTAGATGGGGCACTTAGGGACATGGTTTAGAAGTGGCTTTTGTCAGGGTAGGTTAAAGGTTGGACTCGATGATCTTAAAAGGTCCCTTCCAACCTCAGCAATTCTATGATTCTAAGGTGGCTGAACATACTGATTATGAGTCAAACTCTGGAAAATATACTCAGATCAAGAAAATTGGGCGTAGGAAAAGCTGTCAATCTCTGAATGTCCTTAGTAATTTAGTCTACTCAAACCCCTCCTTGAGAGAGTATTTACATATGCAAGTAAATTTCTCTGTTCCAACAACTCACGAAGTCCTTAACTTTAAAGACATTCAGACTTTCACTGAATGCCAGTTTAAAATTATGTTTATATAAGTTTATGACCAGTGATTGCCTCACGAATTAGACACCATTCATACTTTTTCAAGTTATGAATGTGATCTTTAATATCTATATGAAAAATCAGTATTCTTTAAATTATTAAAATTTATAAATCAACTTCATAATTTAAGATCTTTTAGTTTAAGCCTAAGTTTTCCAGAAAGAATTGCAGGGGAGGGATATTGCTGGGTAATAGGTATATATTGTGATTTTCTAGCAATTCTTCATTCACTGAGTAGCAGGCATTTGGCTATTCAGTTGTTAGGTTTCCAGTTGAGTTCTTTGGTCATATCCTTGCGTGTAAACAATTTTCATGCAGCCAGAAACTTTTTTTTTTATTCTGTCAATATGACAGATTCATGATTTTGTGTGTTATAAAGTACTCGTGTTTGAGAATTTGTCAGATTTGTATCCATTGTCACTCTTTTTAGTTCGTGTTCCTGACCCTCCCTTGTGCTTCTGCTTGAAAGGATCACACATGTCATGGTCTTGGCATTAAATCAACATCATCCCTTGTTGTGGTTTAGGCTGTATTGGCCAATGACGGACAACATCCTTCAAGTAATCTTTTGTAGTTCATATATTTTATATAGGTTTAAAAAAACCATAGTATTTATCAAGGACCCTTCACCAAAACCAGACATAAGTACTATTTATCATATGAAATAAATCTGTGTTAACCTCTTCCTTGTGTTTCCACAGGGAGAGCCTTCTGAAAAAGGGGACAAGGGAGATCCAGTAAGTACAGCTATGTTTTGAACTGACGTGAATAATTTACATTTTATATTATTTTCATACTGTATTCTTGCTGTAATTCTTTTCTTTGTATACTTTCATTAGATTTGGTGATTATGTAGGATAGCATACGTATTATCTCCTCCTTACGCATACATCAAGTTCCACAGGTTATGAATAAAAGCCGAAGATACCCTGTTCTTCAGCATTTCTGTAGTTTGTACAGTCCATGAACTGACTTTAAAGTACATGATTTTTTTTTTTCCCTGAGGGTTCTTTCTTTTTTTCAGTTATTTCACAAAATCATATGTGGGCTGAACTGTACTATTTTAATTATTTGACCAGTTTCCAGTGTGGCATTTAACATCAGGAAGTTTTCCTATAGCCTTTTTTTTTTGTTGTTGTTTTGGGGGATATTTTCAGAACACTCATTCTGTAAAAATCTGTTTACACATTGCTTATTTTTAATTAACTATTGTCCTCTCTTATGACATTTGACAAAAGCTGGTTATGCTGTTTAATACACAACTGAAGGTTGCTCAGATACTCGTGGTTAGTATATTGTAATAAACAAAATAAGGCATACAGTGATAATGTGTGGGTTTGGAGATGAATACTGTGTCACCAATAGACATTTAGTGGTGAAAAGCAGGCTTTAGACTGGACAAAGCTCTTAATCAAATGTGGTGTTTTCAAAGAATTTTTCTTTGAAATTGAGTCTTGAAAAAGACCTGCAAATGAATTAGTTTTGAAGAGGAATGCCTTTCAGAGTTTGTACAAGGGATCAGAAATTCTTTAATGCTTTCTTAGTATTCATTAAGTTTGCAAACTATATTATAATATTTTAAGGTACCAAATTAAACTCTCAGGTGATCTTAGTTAAAGTTTTAACTTCCTGTGCTTGTACCTGCTATTTTCAGGGAGAAACTGGAATGGAGGGATCAAAAGGAAATAAGGTATTTTTTGACTTGCACACACTATATGAATCACTGGTGTACATAGCTGATACTGGGAGACATAACAACAGTAAATTTGCATTTTTTTTATTTTCTCAAACAATGTCATTAGGGTGAAACAGGAGAGCCTGGGCCACCTGGTCTTATTGGAAATCCAGGATCAAAGGTAGGTGAAAGGTATTTTTGTGGTATTAAAAGCCATTACATTTCATGTTGTTACATAAGAGGACTCTGAATGCTATCAACTCTAGCTGTTATTGAAGGGCAGAGAATGCAAATAGTTTATATCAAAAGTTTGTGCATGGATCGTGGCTATTTTACTTTCAGCTCATAAATTCTTGTTGATCTCAGCATCACTGAGCAAGGAATATTTATGCAAAGCTGAAATACTATTTGGCCATTCAGGAACATTGAGTGCCATTTTGCATTTACAAATTGCATTTGCAATCACCCATTTTGCAATTACAAATCCACCAGTAGCTGGGTGTGTTCCCTTTATCCATCAGTGAGGCAACGAGTAACCTCCGCCAGTACATTAGTCGTTCCTATATTTAATCCTGTGAGACTGCAGGTAATGTCAAAGTAGTCATCGCCTTGCTTTGAAGAAAGCAACTGAAGCACAAATGTTCTTGAGAATCTCTCATGATGCCTTGAATTGTTTCAAGTAAAGGTAGAGTTGGAAACTGTGAAGATGTAACCTGCACTCAACACTATTCATGTTGGAAGTGATAGTACCCAAGTTCCTTAGATCCTTAAAAGAAGTCCCGCAGGGAATAGATGCAGCTATAGGGTCCACGAAACTGTGGTCTTAAAAATTATTCCCCACTCTAACTCTTTAGACTGCTGTTTGGAGGCTTGGTAGGAAGCTACTGATGCTTCCTTGGTAGGAAGCTACTGAAATAACTGTTGTTACTGCAGTGGAAATCTAGGTCACCTTCACCCTGTATACCTTCCAGAAGAGGCTTGTAGAGATCCAAAGGATCGTTAGGGTTTGCACCAAGTCATCCTTTTATCTCTACCTCTCAATCCTTTTTTCTTTCAGTGCTCTGGAGTCCTTCTGATGAGATCTGTTCCAAAAAAGAGAAGGAACACCTACCATGTAGTTAAAAGATCACTTCTAGATCTGTCCCTTGAGGGAGGAAATCTTGATTAATTCCTTTTGTTTTGTCTTTCCCTTTAGGTAGTGCCTTTGTATTTGCTTTGTATATATACTTTGGATTTTGTATGTATCAGGCACAAAGATTTATTGGCCCAAATGTTAGATTAAGGGAGAATGAGGAAACTCTGTACTTCTTACTCCATGTGGAAGATAATTCTTAATGCCAGATATCATTGTATCATTTGACAGGGACTGCAAGGACCTCCAGGACCCGTTGGACCCAGGGGACTGCCAGGAGAAGTTGTACGTATTGTGAAGTTTCACCAAGATGTAGAAGTGCGGTGTGTGAACAGTTAGCCAGTGAAGCAGTACCACAGAAGTTATCGTAGGTGCTCCTATTGTGGGTGGTACTATAGCAAACAGAAGCATAGCAGTATGGGGTGCCTTAGGGTAAAATTCTGCCATTTGCTTACGTTCTTTTTGTCCTTGTTTTACCATCTGAACAAGTAAGGATGACAATACTAATTAGTCTGATTCACAGACAATTAGCTCTACAAAAATCACTCTTAGCTCACGGGAATAGGTGAAAATTAAAAAAAAAATCTCTAGCAAAGTTTTAATAATGTTACATCCTGAACTGGAAAGAACAGTGTGTGAAGCAAAATGAGAAGAAACAGGGAAAGTAAGGGTACCCCAAGGATTTAAACACATAGCCTTCCTCATTTCTGTCTATGGTTTTGCATCATTCTGAAATGTTTTACTTCCTGTAAAAGGGGTAAAGAATAATAAGGTGAACAGAACAAACAATTCTGTTTATTATCGTAGAATTTAGGTCAGATTTATGAGTAAAATTCATATTCAGAGCAAGACGTAATTCCATTAAAACTAGGAACAATATTAAAATCTTTAGCCAGACTGCAAGTATTGGTTGGAAAGAATTTAATAGAATACCCTTTTTTAATTACTGTTCAATAGATTAAATTACTAAAATACTTCTGCAGAAAGCGGAATGAGAGGTTATTTTTATGAATGTCGGCTGATGTTCCAATTTAATTGTGCAGTGCCTTACTAACAGTCATAAATTGCCTAAGGCCATTATGTGGCTGCCATAGGTGAAAAATAACTTAATCTGTGAACACTGAAAGATGGCAGAAGATGCATGTGCGTGTGTTTGTGTGTCTATGCGAGAATGTCAGAATCTGAACTGAAGATCTTGCATGGAGGAAGGGTCCTGGAAGTGGGAGAAGGTCGTGGAGATCAGGGAAATGCATGGAAACAACTGCTAGGGACCTTAGCCAATAACACCTAAGACTGCTAACTGTGAGCAGCTGCACAACACAAACCGAAACAACTTGCTGTCCAACCATCCTGGGCAAGCAACAATCTCCCTGCTGGAAAGGAAAGTCAGGACCCAAAGAACATAATGATAACAGGGAGTGAGAGTGAGACTGTGAGATGATCAATAAGGGGAAAAGCTCTCATCTCGGTGGTTGTTAAATAAACCCCAATATCCAGATTCACTACAGGCAGACAGATGGTGTCAGAAGCATGATGCAGATGGTTTATTGAAGCTTGACATCACTGCCTGTTGAGGGAGGCCATCCAGGAGGAGTTAGGGGATGAGACACCTCACCAGAGATGCAGCGTGTCCGTAACCTTTACGCCTGTGGGTGCAAAACTGATGGGTTGGGATTGCAGAGGCAGTGGGGGGTCTCAGCAGGGTTTAAATGTGCCTGTAGTTATTATGGTTTTGGGCCCCCGACATTCAGCTCTGCCAACTGGTTGGGATTTGACAAGGTGATGGGGGCTTCCTCCATGGGGATTTTAGTGTGCCTGTAACTGTTATGCCGTTGGGCAACAGGCTGCTGGATCTGCTGGCTGGTCGGGATCCCTCAAGCTGGCAGGGGCCTCCACTAGGATCCAGCAAGCCTTATGACTCTTGTGCCTCTGGGAGGGAAGAGCATGGGTGAAACTTCCGTCTGAATGCTCTAGGAAATATCTTAAACTATTAGGCTCTGTTACATTAAGCCGCAAAGTTCCCTAGGCATTTGACTTGACACGCTAATATAGCGGAAGGCCTATTCTGAGGAGGTGGCTGCCTGTCTCCCTTCCAAATTATGGCACAACCCCTTTTTAGGTGTGCAGGCAACTGTGTCCTGCCTAATCCCCCAAGTAAACTGAAATTAGATTTTGGTCCACAGCAATGGTGTTGTCACACAACCTAAAAAGTGGCACCTGACCCCTCTCCCTGGTTCTCCTCCTTCCCTTCCTTTGTAAACCATAGAATGTTTTACAAACCATTTTGGAGGTTTGAGTTGTTAGATACAAGAAGTGGACCAAGAAAAGCAGACAATGGAGAGTTTGGCTTTAGCCTAGCAGTTAAGCCATTCACCTGAAAAGAACTGGGATTTTGATCTTTGCTCCATGGGTTAGTTTTGGTTTTTATCTTATTTCTACAAACAGAAGCATCTAGGAGCTGGTGGGGCTGCATTCTGTCTTAGGCCTTTCCACACGCACTCTGAGATGGCTTAGTGGAAGAGAACGCTTAATTTGAACAGACTTTTAAGTCATATTATTTATTAATATTAAAATACAGTTCTGAGTGGTGCACAGATGGCAGACTTTTTACTGTTGACCTGTTAAAAGTCTTAGGGATATAAGCAAAGTGACAGCTGGACGACAAGCTTCTTCAGCTCCCGTCAGGGAAAAAAAATCCCTAGTATTCAAATTGGCATGTAGTCATTTTGTACTGTGTTGCTTATTGACCATTTCTTTATACCTTTATTTTCCTACTCAGTTGGGGCACGCGTTTTTTAAATCGTGTCTAATTTACCCGTCTTCCGTAACAATAGTTTGTAAACCTTTTCTGCTGTGCTTTTATTTATGTATAGATCCCCAGTCTTACTGTGAAAGATAAACAAAATGCTGCATTTGTTTTGCTTGTGTTGCCATCATCCCACTTGAGTTCATAATTGCTGCTTTTGAAACTGCTGTTCTGCTGGATCTTTGATCAAGTGACATTCTGAACAGATAAACGCAGTATATAATATATATAGATCCTAGATACAGATGATCTTGAAGGCTCAGATTTGTACGCACAATTCTAGCATATAAAAACGTATATTTAAAAATATTATAGAAACATATATATATTATAGAAACATGTATATAGTTCCAGGCTCGTTGTTTTATCATCTAAAGATGAAATGTTATGGATTAACAAATATAATAATTCATCTTATGTAGCGTGATGAAAATTATGAAAGGTTGAAAATTGTTTTACTTTACTTAAGTCACTGAAGAGTTATCCAGCAGATAAGATTTGCTTCTTTCCTTTCCCAAGATATTTCTTAAGCTTGGTCCAACTTAAAAAAAAAATTTAAAAATTGGAGAAATCCTTAGGAAAGAAGGTAGACTGTATATATGTTATGTCAGTATCAGGAGGAGATAGAGTAGGACACAATTTCTGATCCATAATCAGTACATTTAAACTTCCATGTATTCTTATAAAGATTTTGTGCTGGTACAGGCAGAATATTCTTTATTAAGGTTTTGGGTTTTTTTCTTACGCTTTTAATTTGGATGGCTGGGTGAAACAAGTAGCTGGCTGTCTGTAATAAGGACAGAATACAGGAGAGAAAGCAAACGCACAGCTGTTGAACCCTCACTACTGGCATGAAATGTTCTCATCCTTCATATCTCAGTGTTCACAAAACTATGATTTACACTGGAAAGAAAAATAAAAACAACATGCGTTTCTTTGTCTTCTTCTTTGAAAGTTCATTATCCATTCCGGATTAAGTGTCATACTTAGATTTTACTGTTCAGTTTTGACAATTTTATCATTTACTGTGGAAATTACTGGTATTCTTAATAAAATGCTTGATACAATAGTTGGGTGAATAGCATTGAAGGGTTATGGAAAAAGTTTTCTGTATTTGTTACAGCGTAGTAAGAGAAAACAATTTAACCTTCCCTATTATTTAAATAGTTTCTATTAAGATTTTAATCTATTTAATTTCTCTGCATTCATAACAAATCCTTCATGAAAAGGGCAAGGGAAAATACTGAAGTTAAAATGTGAAGGATGAGAAGATTTAGACAAAAGAAAGGATGGAGTATATTTATTTTGCTGAAAAAAAATTGACTGTCCATTAAATATCTAAAATGTTTTAAAGGAATTTGGTGGATAAAGCAATGTGCAGGAGTAGGAATTCATTGAGGCTTTTAAGATACAAATTTGAATAATTTACTGGTGTAGGAAATCATGCAACCCTTCATAGGCATAAAAGATGAGACACTTATTTAAAACTCAAGTTTGTACATGCTACCACCTTCCTTGAAAAAATGATTGATTTTCAAGAGTTTGAATTATTTCAAAATTGAAGAAATAGACCTTTCAATCTCTGCCATTCTGCCCTGATAGGGTCCAGAAAATAATCTTGATTATTACATTTCAGCTTAAAGAAAAATGATTCATATACTTGATTAAAGAAGCATTCATTAACTCGTACACTTTGACATTTTGAGTCAATACCAATGCACAGTAAATAATCCAGTGTAAACTCATTTGCATCTGTAATTTTAGATAATCTTTAAGGGAATAGCTATAAAAACGTACAGTTATATTTTTATTAATTACAGGGCTTACCAGGAGAGCACGGGGTACCAGGAAATCCAGGAGTTAAAGGAGACAAGGTATGTTTTAAGTATTTTTAATTAAGCTTGATATGTTAGAGCATATTAGACTGTCATCTCTGAAGTAACCTTCCACCCTTCTATAGTGCATCTCTGTGGCTGCTTTATGAACTGATTTTAAAATGTAAAAGCAGCAACCCCGTCTGCTCCTCAGAGGTGCTGCAGGCCAGTTTGGCAACCCAGTTGCTCTTTCGATTCATAATTTAAGTAACTTTTCAAGGAGGTTGCACTGGGCTCTTACATTAAATCTGTGCAGTGCAGAAATGTCAGTTCAGACCCTGACCTCAGAACAGCCTTTTCAGTGCAGTGTCCTAGCCAGACTAATGTGTAAAATCTCGCTCCACAGTCACACCTCTTCATCCCGGCAGAGCCCCGGGGCAGCTGTACTGTCTCAGATGCGAGCCAAGGCTGGGATCTCTTTATCGCACTGTATTGTGCTGTGTAGACATCTCTTAGTTAGAATTCGGCTACATCAGCAAGTTAAAAATGATGTGTTGAAAAAATGATGTGTTAAAAAAAATATGTTGTGTGTAGAGAAGGGGAGGAAAGAGGATATTCAGGCATACTGTGAGCCATGTGTTGGTATTTGTACATCATGGGGTACAAGAGAAACTCATAAGATCCATTTATAGTTTGAAGAATTGAGCTGATGAAAAGGCAGAAGAATAAAATAACTATAGAATAATGAGAAAAATGTACTCATCTTGCAAAAGGGGATGTAGGGGATTCAGAAAGAATCGCAGAGAATGATGCAGAGCATGTAAAAGACAAGAACGTAATAAAAGGCACAGATTCACCTGTGTAAGCAGGAGGAGTTGCAGAGAGGTGGAGCGAGAGATGCTGTATGCATTAAAATAAGAAACAGAGGAGATGTAAACAGGAATAAAATTAAGACCAGGGGTTTGTAGGTAGCTGGGGAGAGACAGAGTTTGAAGCTGTTACTGCAAAGCAATTGGCGGGGTTTAGTGACAACCTGTGTGTTAGGGGCTTGGGAACAAAGAAATACAAATTGGGTGCATTACAAGCATGGAAAATTGAGAGCATACTCGTTACTATTAGTGGCTGCATGGTCCGTGCCTCTTCTTCTTCTGTAACTTTTTGAAGGAAAAAATATTTTTGATAGAAAATCGAAGCCTTCAAATAGATTTTCCATACATACATAACACTTTGGAGAGTATGTCAGTACCTATGAATAATACATTAGGAGAACAATATATAGGATTTTCCTACCTCCTGGGAGCTGAGTACTTACAGGTGTGGGGAGCTGAATCTCTGTGGAATGAAATGTGATAAATTTGATAAAACTATGGTAAGGATTTTGATACCTGAATAGGCTCACTTGCTTGCAATTGTACGTTGTGAAATACAGAGGTGTATAGTGCTTTGATTGGTTTCTTTTTCCCTCTGTTTCTTCTCAAAGCACTGGCACTTTCTAGGACAACCTGGATAATATTTAGGGGTTTTTTTTGCTAAGAGAAAATACTCACATTTCAATTGGTGATTCAAATTTATCTTGTAGGGAGACCCTGGTGGGATTATGGGACCTCCTGGACATCCAGGTCCAAAAGGTGATGTGGGGCCTCCTGGACCAAGTGTGCCTGGAATACCGGTAACTCCGTAATCTGAAAAGGCTTTTATGACTTTATTGCTTGTAGGGAAAACTGTTAAAGAATTCTTATTGTGCAATGAAAGAAATTGTAATGTAATTTCAAAATGTAAGTATATGTTATAGTGATATTATACATGCACTAAGATATGGCCTAGAAATCTGTACTGTTATTGCGAGGTTCACACATGTTCCTGGTGACAGTGGTATTAATAAGGGAGACATATGTAAATCTCTTAACATTTTGTTTATAAAGGATGATTAATTTGGGGAATAAAATTCACCTAGTCTCTTTGATTTCAAAACATAATTTGCTTTTTTCCTGTTTTTTTCGTTGTTTTGGTTTTTTTTTTAGGGTCCCACTGGTATTCCTGGAAACCCAGGTCCACGGGGACCAAAGGTATATAAAAAAATAAATATTTATTTATTTTTCTAAAATACCAGGATAATAGGCTAGTTTGCATTTTCAGACCTGTTGTAACTGAAAGCCTTGTACCCTTCTCAGGGGGAAAGAGGACTACCTGGTGTACAAGGAGCACCTGGGGAGATGGGGCCCCCTGGAATAGGCATTCAGGGATCACCGGTAAGTATGCCAAAGCCCAGAATTCGGGCTTCTCACTGTGAATCACTGAGAAACTGCAAAAAATAAACAAAGAATAATATAAAACCACTCCATAAACTCCCTTCTGACTTGACTCCCTTTATCCAAACCCACAAAGACTTGGTGCTAAGTGGGAGATGGAAGCCTGGAGAACTGAAATAGTCAATGGCTTCTTTACAGATGTGCTTCCTAGTAATGGTGTTGAGACATCTTCAGACTATGTCTGTTTCTAAGCAACGGTTGTTTGCAGTTGTCGGCAAAATCCAGCCTGAGTACTGGTACAAAAGAAGAGGCGTACTTGACATTGTAGATGATGGCATTTTGAAACTCATGCTGGTACTGGAAATGGCGAAGACACATGGATGAGACATGGAAGGCTTTGCTTCAGCTCCTAGCTTTTGCACTTGTGGTGACTGCTAATTACAAGCTTAGGTGTATTTCTTATAAATGAGAACCTTACAGTTCCAGGTACTAAGCCAGAAAATAGTAAAGTTCTGATTTTGGACAGCTTTCCTCATGCATCTCTGTTCAGTTTACATTCAAACATGAAGCAAGTTGGTGCAGCGTATCTAGAGCATTCATACTAAATAGCTGTTGTATCACAATAACTGTTTCAGATATTCAGCTTGTTTCTCAGGTTTCTTTCTTGCTATTGCCTTTAAAGAAATCCATCTGCAGTGTCTTCAGAGTCTCCAGTAAAAGATTGATGGTATTGATGGTAAAGGTGGTACGTGTTATTACATGAGCCTCTACAGTGGTGAATAGAGCAATCTGCCTTCCGTACAGACCAAAATAGTTGGCTGATACATTTCAGTTTATCGACAGCACTCAGATATAGAGAGAAAATGTTTGAGAAAGGTGACTAGAGATTCATATCTTAGATTACTACAATAATCTTTTAAAATAATTTATTCAGTTAAAATATTTTCAAATGTGAATTTTAAAAGTAGCCCAATCATCTGTTTTGTTTTTATGCAACTGAGTATCACCTTTTCTTATTCATTTGCGAGCTAAACAGCAAGTTTCACCACAGATGATTATCCTTTTGCATTACTTGCCCTTAAAAATGGGCCTCAGCAAATTCTTGAATTTTCTAATTTTGGCAACATTAGATTTGTATTTAAAGCCAAACCATAGAGCAAGTATTTCTTGCAATGGAACTGCACCAATATCCCACATTCACTATTTTTTCAAGTTCATCTTCCTTATCCCAAAAAGTATAACTACTGATTATTCAGAGTTTTCTTGCAGGGTCCTGTAGGTCCAACTGGATCAGCAGGTGTGCAGGTAGGATACAAGTTTTGTCTTTAATATAAAAAGCACTAATTTAATTTTTTGAAGTTTACGGTAAAAGAAAGTATTCTTAAGTCCTCAATGACCTTTGCTGCTCTTAGGGCCCTAGGGGACCCCCAGGATTACCAGGAACTCCGGGTACCCCTGGTATTAATGTAAGTGACAGTTCTCTGTATATACAACAATAAGTACTGTGTCCCTTATCAATGATTTAAGGACACCAAATTTTACATTTGTTTCTAGGGCACTCCAGGAAGAGATGGAAAGCCAGGACTACCGGGCCCTCCAGGTGATCCTGTACGTATATGTACAAAGCTTCTACATTTGCTTTGGTGCAAATATTTTAGATTTAAAGGAGACCAGATAACCTACCAAGCCTAGAAGTCCAATTGATTAAATTAATTTGATGTTTCAGTTATTATATCCTCTGCTTTTTTTTTAAACTTTATGATATCGCACTATAAATTAAACTTATGGTAATGCGTACAGGATAAATACCCTGTTTTCAGGTGTTAAAGTTTTTATACTAGAGTTTTTGCCAGGCTATGCCTTGGCATAGTGTTCCTCAGTCTCAGAAGCTGTTCTGTATAACAGAAATTTTCAGGAGCATACTTTGATTATTCCTGTTAAAAGATTGAAGAAAAAAGTTTGGTGATTCTGAAGCTAATTTTGCTATGCCACAGAAAGAAGACATTATTTTTAAATGAAATTTCAGAGAATATTTAGCCTCTAATGTGTTAAATTCCCTTATAGCGTTAATGAAAAGTTAAGTGGCTGGGTTTGAAAACAAAACCCCTAAATAAATTCTGATCCTTCACCACACTTTAGGAGTTATCATCTCCTTGTGGGTATTACAGCGATGATTTGTATTTAACAATGACATAGCTTTACAGATTTTGTGAAGTCCAGCACTGCAAGATTGAAAAAGCCTGCACATGCTTCAGACCAAACTGGATCCCTGAAGATAATGGAGAATTTTACATGGGAGTCAGGAGAACCCAATGAGCATATTTGCAAAATTTGCAGAATGGCAAAAATTCAATTGTTATTCCTGCTTCTGTCTGGAGTCCCAACAACTACCTCAGAACTTTCAAAAAGCAAATTTCTCTTTAGAAACAAATGTTTGCAGAGGCTTTTATGACAGCAAATGAAGCTTTCTGAATTCCCTGAGCCATTGTTAGAAAGTATTCCACCAACAAAAATTCTGTCAATAAAAATCTGTGGTTGGAAGAAACAAAAGAAAACAAGACCTTAAAAAAAAAGTAGCTAATCTCACCCGTGATCCTATTGGTGTAGTAGGATTTGATATTTCCCAAGAGATTTTAGTCAAAGGCAGAGTTTTAAAAACAACAGTGAGATACAGCAGTAGTAGTGTTTATTTATGACATATAGAAACAGGAAATAAAAATTACAAAACATAACATTTGAACTGTGTTATGTCCTTTAGCAAAACCTCTGCTCCTTGCCAAGGCTTGAATTCAGCCTTTCCTCTGAGTGAGTAGAGTTATCTCAGCGGTCCCAGTCTGTTCATCTCTTGAACTAGCAATTCTTCATTGTGCAGACTCCTCAGATGCAGAGACTGTCTTATGACTGAGGTCCATCTCCAAGTGTCCAGCAACGCAGTCTAAGGCAGGGTTTCCCAAACTAGTCTGGAGACTGCTGGTAGCCTGTGAAGGGTGAAGTAGGGTTTTGAGGCTATTGAGTCTTAACTTCGGCATTGCACTGCATCAAGGGATTAGAAATGCTCCAGAGCTGCGGCAGGAATGCATTGGGCAGTGAAATATATCATGCTTTCAATTAAACATTTGATGGTAGAGGTGCATGGCAGTACACAAGTAAGCCTGAGGGTTGACAGCAAGGAGTTTATTGAGGGATAAACCAACCCCGCAATCCCACAAAGATTTCATCTCAGGTAGAACAGTCGGCTTTCTCTAGAGAAGAGCCTGGAAACTAGCTAGCATGTATGTGCTGTTGATTATCAGGGATCAGGATGGTGATTCCGATCACTTGGTTCCTTGGTTCCTGCAGTAGCAAACTGGTCCAGTGCTTTAAGAGACACAAGTATTAGTAGCTCCTCAAAGGCCTGAAATACATATGTAAAAGCAGGTCTGTCTGAGTACAAAGGTAGAACTCAAGTCAGAGTGTCAGAAAGATTGAGATATAAAATGAGCTTCAGTTAGGAATGGACATAAAAACAAGAAAAAGGCACTGTGAATGCAATTATTTGAAAGACTAGTAAAGTCTATTATTTAATAATCAGTAAGATCAAATTATAGGCTGAGCAAAGGAAGCTGAATAATTCATTGGATTTTCACTGTCCACTGAAAAATAATTGCATTTCAAAGGATACATAAAATGAATTTTAATTAATGTAATAGAAAAAAGAATGAGTTAAAGAGGTTTTAGATACAGCGTGAAGGTCTGGTGTGATTCCCCCAAAGAATGAACCAAAACAGTCTCTGAATGATTAGCAGTTACCTTTGAGTAGTTTGAGAAAGGCGAGGCTTTTGATCAAGGGAGAGATGCTAACAGAAAGCATATCTTCGTAAAAGGCGGACAGAAGAGGAATCAGAGTAGAAAAAAGTTTGATTGCAAGGAAGATAAGAAATATTTTTTTTTAAATAATTCTAAGTACCAGTGATATGAATGATAAAGTGGAAACACAAGACGGCATAATTTTGTGAAGAATCAGTCATGGAATAAAGCAGATTTCGAGCTTTGGAAGGTTAACTTTCTTGGGACAGGCACGGAAACAGTAATGTTACATATTTTTACCTCAATAAAACTTTGAGACTGTCCTCATGATGGTTTTACAAGCACACAAAAAATGCTCTTAAAGCAATTGCCATATAGTTAATGCTTATCAAAAATTATGGATATGAGTGTCTATCAGCAGATTACTGTCAAATTTGGAAAGAGAAGTCTCTTCCATGCCTGGTTCTTGTCTTTACTGTATTAGTGATTTCATTTTATTAGGATAAGTAGATATAAAATCTGCAATTGGACTGCGAAAGATTGGTAACTTTTTGAAGATATAATCAAAAATTAAAATTCAGAGGCAGTCTGAAGTTAACAAGATTAAACTCAAGACAGATGGGCATGAAGTGCTTAATGAGAAAAAACAAAATCTGTAAGTAGAATAGGTCTGGAAGGCACAGTGCCCTGTAAACTAAATGTAAATAAAAAAATCCGATGCCACTGTTAGGCACCAGTCTAAATGGTAAAGTGGAAAAGCTTACTAATAGGAGAATTAATGCCTTTTGCTCTCATTAAATACTGTTCTCTTTGGAGAGAACATTTTTAAAGGAAGATGTAGCAAGCAGGAGTGGGTCCGGAGAATTAAGGCCATTTTAACATTTCACAAGCCCAGCATATATCATACACTTATTCGGAGTTGAGCATACGCAGCTATGATTCCACAGTACGTGTGCAGTTCGGCTGGCCTTGCTGTAGGTGCAGGGCAGAAGAACAGTGTGGCACCAAGGCAGTAGGCTTGCTCTCATACCTGGTGTGCCCTTGCAGCTGAATCTTCGGACCCTTTCACACTGAGGGTTTGGGGGCCTGTACTATAAAATGGTATTGCAGCTAAAAGAACATTAGAAAAGAGGAGAGATTGGGGAAGTTACACTTTTGTAGTCCAGCAGAAAAACCAAGAGGTGACATGGTAATACTCTGCCTCTAAGTAAAATGTTGTCACAAGGACAAGGATGAGAAGTCAGGCCATGTAGGGATGTGGTGGTTGTTTTTAAAGCTTGTTACAGGTCCTTAAGATCAGATGACGCCATCTACATACAGTTTACCTTTGTGCAGAGGACGGTCTTCATACCATTCATAGTTACATCCTTAAGTGGTGTTAGGTGGCTATGTCTCACCCTAGAAAACTTCTCAGTGTGCTTTAAAAGGTGGTGAGGCTATGCTGTAAATGGTGTACTCCTGCTTACACTTACAGTTAAGTATGTTCAGCAGTGCTGCTCTTGAGCTGGTATTTGACACCCATTGCAACCAACTGACGGTTTTTCTAATATGTTACGAAAGTGCTTGCATTTCCTTTTTCTTCTTAAAGATGGAAATTATTGAAACAGACTGGAAAAAAAACGGTAACAGTTTTCTAATGTGCCTAATTTTATAGCATGCCCAGGGCTATTTTGGCTTTAGCAATTGCAAGAAGAAGAAATGAGCATTGGTAATTGAAGAGTCTGTTTATGAGTGAAGCTGATGATAACCCATTCAAGGAGTTTTTACAGGGAGTCTTTAAATATAAGTTTAATGGCAGCACTTAGAAATCTGAGACATACTGCAGTATAGTGTAAACCTATTGATTGAGCTTTAAATGGGTTAGCTTTAGTATTGGTAGCAATTTAGTGGTGGCACGACAGAGTTTTGCACTAATTCTTAACATTTAAAGGCAGGACAAAATACTATATATGTTGCCTATGTTGCTGCAGCTGGATCATTTCCCATATCTGAGCTAGTTTATTGAAGTTTGCTTTGGCATCTCCACAATTCATGCTACAGTTCACAATAGAGTCAAAGCCTAGAAGAAGGCAGAAGCAAACAGAGTTTGGATAATCAAGTGAGAATAGTCTGTGAGAATTTCCAATAGTGATAAGTTGCTGCTGGTATGCTACAAAAACAAAAATTAATGATATGATGATGACTATTATTAAATTGAAATTTACTATGTTCTGGAGTTATTCTGTTGTCATAGTTTAAGCAACTTCATTGAAATGATAATGAAGAATTACATTATTAAGTTGGATAGACAGCGATATTTAGCACTTAAGAACTATATTTGAAATCCTGATTTTTATTTTGAGTTTTTATTAAAAAATAGCTTCAACCAGCATATATGTAATCAGCTATGTGTGTAACCATACAAACTTTAGAAGCAATAAGAACTCATCAGAATCAGTAGTGTTGTGTGAAACATTAACTGCAGCTGCCCTTTTTAATTTCAGATTGCACTGCCACTTGTGGGAGACATGGGTGCTATACTGAAGGTAAACATTTTCAGAGATTGAATATCTTTGTTCATTATAAACATGCTTTTCAAACCAAAATATGCACTTGGAAGTTTCTATAGGTTCAATTCTGATCTACTTGGCTAGCCTAAAATAATTTTGAGATTTTTGTTGATTTGCGTTTGTTTTGTTTTGTTTTGTTTTGTTAAATACTCAAGAAATGTATTTTATAGGAATTTTGCAAAATAGTGTTTGAACAGTATGTGAGGTAGTAGCCAGCAAGTGCCCGTTCAGTACCTCCAGTCCACAGTGTGAATTGTTACAAGTATACCCCATTCTCCACTTTACTTTCTGGTATTGATATTGGTAATATACGAAATGGGGAAAATATTCTAGAATTTCTAAGGTATTATTTTGAAAAATAATAAACTTTGAAGTGATCTGCCATATTCCAAAATGAAAAGTGTACTCGGGAGGATTTCTATATGAAAAGTGCACATCGTTTCTGAGGAGAGAGATTATCCTATTCTACTGTCCTTTAATAATACCTGTACTTAGGGTTTATTGACTATCTCATTCCCAAATTTTATTTCTTTTAGGTCTGTTTTTGGGCTTTTCCCTGATTTTTTCTGTTTGTAGTTGTATTTTCTTTCTCCTGTATGTGCAGTTCTACCCCTTTGTCAATTCTCTCTTACTCATTCTTTATGCTTCATTCTTCATCTCTCTCTTCTGTAAGTTTTTAATTTAGCTGGAAATTATCTCTCTCTACAAAGCAGGAATCATTTCCTTTAAAATAGCTGTAGATTTGAAGCTGGTGAGAGTAACAAGTAGCCTTCATCTCTACTTAATTCTTGAAAGGAAGATGGTCTGCTCAAACCTAAAGACATGTGTGTCTGGGACTATCCAAAATGAGTCTTCTCAAAATAAAGGTAAAAATTTGTTAGCACGGTTTGAGTGGAGTCTGTGAGAGATGAGGAAGGAAACAAAGAAGGATTTCTGAGCAAATATTTTGTGTAGAAGAGAGAAGGGACTGAAGAGTAGACTTTGGCGTAAAATGAAGGGATGGTCACAAAGGCAGGAAAGAAGTGATCTGCATAGATCAGACCTTCTGCCCATGCCACAAAATGGTTATTTATCACTTTGCTTTGTGTCTGTTCCTCAGGGTGATCCTGGCACAAGAGGTCCTCCAGGCATCCCTGGTAGAGAAGGGCCAAAGGTAAGTTTTGAAGAGAGTACTTTACATTGCTTCATTGCTTGTTATAAGCCCAGATGCTTACATCTGTCAGTCTTGACTTTTTTTTGTCTGATCCCTATCCTTGTAGCATCTAAGCAGCCTGAAGCTTCAAAAAATGCTTATGGTTCAGCCCTCTTCCTCTGTCAGTTTGCCTTTCCTCTCAGGAAAATGAGCAAAATAGCCTGAGCTGAGTCCTAAGGTGGGATAGCTCTTCTGTCTTGCGTCCATGAAAGCCAGCTCAGATTTGACTGTCCAATAGTACGTGGCCATCTATAGGCTTATTTTAGGTGAGTCAGTTACGCAAGAGTCCCACGGTAAAGAAGGAAACTTGCCATATCTCCCTCAAGTGTGCAGCAGCTGGGCCACCCTGTGCCTTTGCACCTTGGTCCCATGGGAGTAACGCAGCCATTTCCCTGGGACTTGAAGTTTCATTGATGTCCATCAGAATTCTCCTGCATTGTAATTGGATTGAATGCCACGTGGTTTGGCATACAGATAATCCCCTATAGTTGAGCATAATCCCATGAATGTATTCTTTCTCCATTTGGACAAGCATTTAAGCTCTTTGGTATTGATCAAATGTCTCCGTCAAGCCTTTTGGAGAGTTTGCCTATTGGGTAAAAAACATTTCCTTTCACCTCGATGGGAGGTATATTTTAAAGCTTTCAGGTTTTTTTTCTGTTTTAGGCACTGTTGCTGTAAGGGCTTCATGTTATTCACGCTATTAAATGTTGGGTCACAAAATGCCCTGCAGGACATGAAACTCATTGTTCTCTAATAGAAAGTATTTGTTTGAATGTTACGTTTTCATAGGGAAGCAAAGGTGAACGTGGATTTCCTGGGCTTGCTGGAGAGAAGGGTGATGAGGTAAATTACTTCATTTCTATAGTGGTTGCATTCTTATCTGAGCCTGAATAAAGATCTAGACCAAGAATGAAATGCACAGAATATTATTCAGTTCTTTAAAACTGCTGAGATAGTAATGTATTGCTATAAATAGCCCTGAATTCTGATTTTTCAACAAGATTAAATGCTATTACTCCATTAAATAACATCTATTTAATTTTTGTCTGAGAATTTTTGCTCAGTTGTGTATTTTAAAGCAGCACATACATTTAAATGCTAATTTTTAAGAGTATAGGATACAGTAAAAAGTAGGCAAATGCCCAATATTTTCAGAAAATACTTCATGTTTTATAACATATTTGCTTTCATTGCATTACTTCCACTTCAGAATTCACTTTCAAAAACATTGCATTAGGCAAATACTCTGATGGGAATGGTCATAGCAGCAATTACTATTAAGTGGAAACTGGAAAATGTTTGAAGAGACTGAATTTAAAATATTTACTGTATTTTGCATCATATACTGCATTCTTAGTTATTTTTATGTCATTAGGAAGGAGGAAAAAAAGCCATGTGACTGGTTTTGCCAAATCCAAAATAGCTGCTGTAGCTTTCATTTTAAATTGAAGTATTTGCAGTTAACACTTCAAGAGCAATCTCTGTCCAAAAAAAAAAAAAATCACCAAAGCAGAAGCTATTAAGCAAATGAATCTGAGTAAAGAAATTAATTTCCTAGTGACCTTAGCCAAGTGAAGGAATTAAAATAAGTAGTCTGTTACATAATATTTGGGGAACACTTTGAAATTTCAAAATACTTTACTGGCACTGTTACATACTTATTATTCTCTTGTAATTTGGGAGTGCTGGCTACAAGAGAAAGCACCTGGAAAATACAAAAGGAATTTAGAGCTTATTGCTTGAGGGTTTTGTAATTCTTTATGGCTGTTTTACATTTCTTTGGAGCTAAGGCCATAATATAGTAAGAATTTTCCAACAGTAGTAGAATGAGAATAATTTTCAAGAAAATCTGTGTTCATCAGGATCCTTGGCTTCCAAAAGCAAAGTTATATAAGGGGGAAGAAAAAAAAAAAAAAAAGATGAAGCAGAAGCAGAAGCATTAGATGTGTATTCCTGCTACTGCTTTGCCCCAGAATTTAACAGATCGTCAGACTGAAGTATCATGCTTTTTTTCCCTTCTTGTTTTCACGTGATCTGTAGAGCTCGTTGTGTCTTTGCTTCTTAAAAGCAAGTGCCTCCTGAGCTTGGATTTAAAATATATACCTGAAAATGATGGGGCAGCCATAAGCGAAGACCAAGCAGAATTTTACGTAAAAAATAAACGGGAAACTAACACATTCTTTGTGTGCCCTATAAGGGTATGTCTATAGTTCAACCCTGAAGCATTAATAAAACAGTTTCAACAATTCAGATACTATTTAACTACTGAGAATCCAGTGAGATATTAGAAGTAATTAAGAAGGCAATAAGGGAAAGGCAAAGCCTGTAACTGGCAGTCAGGTTTTTTTCAAAGGACTCCAGAGTAAGTTGATTCTAATTTTTTAATTGATTCAGGAGGGTGCTGTGCTGTATTAGTAAGTTAGCGATTCACATGCTTGATCGCTGTTTGATAGCTGGTTAGCTGTCTTAGCTCTGATATTCTCAGTCTTTGGCAGCAGCTTTTGACTGTGACAGTATGAGGGTGCAAGTGAATTATTTTCAGAAACATGTATGAAAGAGTTCACAAAGTTTAAAAGTAACTTTTTTTACAAATTTACAAATTTGAAAAGAATGCATTTATTTTCATTTTTGTGATTTGGTTAGCATGGGAACGGAAAGAGAGATTGAGAAGACCATCTAAAGCTCTTTGAAATATGCTTCTTGACTTTCATGTACTTTTGAATAGCCCTTTAATCTTTGTTGAAGCTTAGTTCTCTTTCTTTTTAAAACCTTACTTTTTTCAGGGGAGGGTTTTTCCTAACATCAGTAGTAAGAATTACAGAAAATGACTTCACATTCATTTTCTGGGTGACTGTACCATCAGAGTAAAGTAATTCAAAATAGCAGAGAACACATTAGCAGTTGGATTGCCACTCCGAAAAGCTGCAGAGGTGGATCAATGCCCTCTGTGTGTAGGTGCAAGAAAGGGAAATCAATGTCTCTCTCCATCTCCACATCTTTCCTCATTTATTTCTGTCTGAAGGTTTTTCCCTTAGTCTCTCCCTGAGAGCCCCTATTTTAGGCCTCCTTCCTGACCTCTGTGGTTTTTCTAGACTAGCCCCTTAGCCGTGCCTCCTTAAACACTGCATTTAACATGAGAAATAAGCCTTTTCTGAGGTGATTCCTCTTGTCAAAGGATAGGCACCCTGTGCAGATGAAATCAGTCAATGCTGGGAGGCACCTGTTTCCCTTGGTGGAATATAGGGGGAACTGAGAGCGATTAACTCTCTTTGGTACAGGACTTTTACTTGTCTAATATTGCACCTAAGCCTGGTGCAGCAGGGCAAAGGCTTCAGGGACATGCAGGCTTGTCTCAAACTCTACCTGTATGCACTGTAGTAAGTTGCACACCTTTATGTTCAGTAAGTGGATACCAGAATCCATTGATCTCCAAGCAATGAAATAGAGTAAGAGCAGGAAGCTGGGTCATGAAAGACTATGAAAAATGTCATTTTCCATTATCAAAAAAGCAAAATCTATAAATCAGGCAGAAAGCATCGTTGCATTTAGATAGCATCGGGTAACATTGAGAAGTCTGATTCAATGTCTTCTCACCAGCAAAAAAACCTTTTAGTGATAGAAAATAGAAAATTAATCTCTAAGGAAAAGCCAGATGTCCTGCTCTTATCTGCAGAACTAAAGACAAAAAGATATATGGGACATAAGCTAACAATGTGAAACGTTGAAGGACAAGTGTTGTTTATCAGTCAAGCAAGAAGTTGCCTCTAACCTTGTTCAATGATAATCTCTTCCCTGCATGGTGGGTTTTTTTTTTATTCTTAAAAATAATGCCAACCTTTTAGATGAAAATGTGCTTTAATATAGTTATAATACTGCTGGACATGCAGAACGCAAGTAGTTTTTGAAGTATAAGTGGGAGAGGAAATAGATATATGCTCTTTTAATTTCCAGGGCCTTCAAGGTGCTCCTGGGCTGCCCGGCATACCAGGACCCAGTGGACCATCTGTAAGTGTGTGGTATCACCTGCGATCTCTGCAGAGGCTGCTATAACTAACTAGTCAAACTTCATGTTCTTAGTTTCTTGTCCTTTCTTTTGGCTTTTAGGAGAGTAATACTAAAATCTTACCCGTACTGGCTCTAATAAAAGAAACTATGTTGTGAGTTGATGTTACTGAAAATACTGTCATAGTCTGGGCTCAAAGTTTATGTAACTTAAACGGGTTTGAAGTTTTGGCATCACTAGAGACTCTGTAAGGTCACATGACTTATGATGTGCAAACTTGCAGTTAATTATGTATTTGTACCCAAGTTACAGTAATGATGTTAGTAATAAAAAACTAAAAATAATTCCAGTTAGGCATTCTGAAAACATTTAATGCTGAAACCAAGTAATCACTTGGTTTCACAATAAAAAAAAAAAAGTAAAGAGAATAAGCTGAGAATATTTAAAGTCACTGAAAAATATCATTAAAAATGTTGGTATTTCTGGGAAGGCTCCTCTTGGAAATTTTTTTAAATGTTATTTCTACACATTAGTTTGTATAATCATTATTCATTCATAGGTTGCTGACAGTACTAATGCTTCCCTTCTTTCAAAAATTGTAACACATTTAGGAAGTTTAATGTGGAATATGTAAATTGGCTTTTTAGCAGTAAAGCATCATTCTTAGCAGTATCAAGAGGTGCCAGTTCAGGTCGGTGCATTTAGTCTGCCAAGGTGCAAATGCAAGTGCAAACACAAGTTTTACCCTTCAAAGGGCTTATCAGAAGGACACAGCTGTGGTATCAAACAGGAGAGAAATATTTAAACCTGGAGGAGAAGCCTAATTAGGTTTAAATGACCTTCAAAAAGTACAAGTTTTAAAAACTATGTTGCAATGCAAAAATACTGGGTTTCTTTGTTTCTTAACTAATATAAACCAATACTGTGTTGTGCAGGGTGTCACAGGAAGACCTGGACATCCCGGTCCAGCAGGGTCAAAAGGCGAAAAGGTATTGCTTCTTTTCAGTCGTGGTAAAGATCTGTGAAGGTTTTGCAGGCTCATTATGCTCCCATGTTTTTGTTTTGGTTTGTTTTTAACATAGAGTGCAAACAACAACTTGATGTACATTTTCAAAGTACTTTTCCCAAACAATGCCATACATATGGGCTTATATTTTGAAGCATAGTCTTTGTGGTGTATGTAAGTTGCCGAGAATGTTCTCTAAGTATGACATATTATATAAAATTAAGGAAAGTGAAAATACATTTCTGAAATAGCATATAACTAGTTACTACTTACTCTGTTTCTCATTCTTTCACCACTATTTTAGTCGAAAGTAATTGAATACTTTAAAAGTGCTTCGTAACTACTGAAAGTTATTGAGTATAAGTTATTCTGCGAAAATATATAGGCTTCCTTGATACTTAATTTACACTGTTATAGCACCGCTTTTTATCAATGTTTTGTGTGCTCTTTTATCTGGCACTCGGTATTATCCATTATAACTTAAGAGGTCAAATTCATTTCTTGGGCACCTCAGATCAGTGAAATACAGCAGACACAAACTTAATTTGCTGCAAAATACTTTCTGGGACAAGTTCTCCATTTTGTTTATGAGTACACTTTTCTGAAGTGTTTTTTGGTTTCGCTTTTTTTTAGCCGTAGCCTGGAGTTTTCCAGGCATAGCGCTGCCACATCAATGTATGTGATCCTACTAGTACTCTACAAAACCTTGACTCTCGCATGATTAAGAAAGGAAACTATTTTGTAAAGCTCGGAAATTATTTCAGTATGAAATTTGATTGAGAGCTGTCTCCTTGCAGACCATAATAGCAAAAATTTACCACACTTATTTCCTTTTTATCTAACCGAATGCAAAACACAGGTCTTTGTTAGTTCCTTGTTTACAATTCACACACAGGTAGGAATGAGAAGCCATTGCTCTATAGCTACAGATACAGGTAACCACAGGTGAATATTTTGCAGTAAAAGCCAAAAAGGTCTTCATTGTATCTCTTCTTAAAGAAGATCTTCATTTTTTTTCATTGTGTTTCTAAATAAACTGAACTTCTGAAACTACAGCTTTTCTTTATTTACCTGTGAATGATCAAGTGCGGATTGGCTTTTGCAAAATAATATACAAAGCGTAAAATGAATGTTAACTTTTTATCTGCCAGTTGCTTAGAAATTGGTATTAACAGCTCTTCTTTTCTGAAGTGTTTCACAGCCCAGGTTACCAATACTATATTGCCACAAGGATGTTACTACACATAAAGCATCAAGTAACTAACAAAATAAAAAACTAGTATAAAGTAATGGTTAATAACTTGCCTAAAGCTTAAGCAGGAGCTGGGCATGAGAATTTATTCCGGATATTACCTGCTTATATTGCCTGTATCTCGTTTTTATTGTCATTACGGTCATCATAGCTTAGGTATGGAATAGTTCTGTATGTTAGAGTAAATGAGTTATATTAATTTCTTGCTGTACTAGGGTAGTGAAGGTTCTCCTGGGAAGCCTGGACCACCTGGGCCTCCGGTGAGACATTTTGTTTTATCTTTTGAATGTTATCTTAAGAACAATATACCTGTGAATAAAATGTAATGTAATATAAAAAACTGACTATCAATCTAATACGTATTAATAGTGCAGGAAAATAACAATGTATTTTTTGCAAAAGGTTTCTGTATTCCTTTTTTTCCTTCTGATTCATTGCTGAGTATATTCAGGTCACTAAAGCCATCTTTATAAACTTGCCAAATGAGTTAACCTTGGTGTCCAGTGTTATTAGAGTAATTTAGACAGGTTGGGTACCTGAGATCAGCGAACTCAGGGAACCTAGGGAAAGTCTATGGAGCTCACTGGATTCCAAATTAACCGGAATAGTACCTAAGACAAAATTAATTCTGGAGGATTATAATAATAATAAACATCAAAATGTAATGCACACAGAGATTTACATGTTTCTGGTTTCTTAATTTAAAAAAAAGTGCCAAGCTACATTGGTATGTATCTTACATTCTTACTGAGATGTCTGGAATCTTTGAAAAATTAATCAAGAACAAAAATAATACCATAGCTTTGCTGAGGTATGGAGCTTGACTAGGGCAAGAGTTCTGCCTTTATGATTCGTAGTTATGACACTTACTTGGTTTTTACGTTTTAAAGGGTGTGCCTTACAATGAAAGAAATGGAATGAGCAGCTTATATAAACTCCAGGTATTTCTCTTTAATGCTTTGTTGGGTGTTTTTCAATCAACACCTAATTTTGGCCCAACTCATCTTTTAAACTTGCTGTTACAGGGAGGTGTGAGTGTCGCTAGTTATCCAGGTCCACCAGGACCTCCAGTAAGTATTAACAGAAACATAATTTCTAATAGTTAATTAACATTGTAACAGAAGGGTTGCTTAGTTGCATGCAGTTTTGGTAAGTGGCATGGAATTTGATTTTATATGTGAAAGATAGTAAAAAATAGGGATATGACTGGTATGTAGTAAATTATAAAGTATGATTTTATGTGTTTATCAAGCATTTTAGCCCATTTTGGAGAGTGGTTTATTTTGATTTAAGTATTTCACCCTACCAAGTAAGGCTGCAAAAAGGGTACATAAACAGGTATTGGAATATTAAAATGTGTAATATAGTATTTATAGTTAGTGATGGCATAGTTTTGTAATGGATTAAATTGGGTGCCGGAAATGAGAAGCTCATGAATTCTGATTTCAGTTCTGTCTCTGATTCACTGCCTGTAGCTACAGTGCAGGAAAAAAAGTGTAAAACGAAGCATTATATAGTGTGTCTTCCACACTGCAGAATGGAGATCCAACACCTTTCAACCGGACACTATTGGTCTGTGGGTCTTCCTTCTTGTTAGCATCATAGGCAAGTTTTAAGATGTTTGTCATTTTGGTAACCACATAAAAATGTTATCACCATCAGTGAGGACTTTGTCCTTACATTCTGTGCTGTTTGTAGTCACGGTCTCGCACCAGACTGCGGAGCTGTCTTTCTCTGTATTCTGGAACAGCAAAGCAAGAAGCAAATATTACTGAGATTTAATATTAAATTGATCATCTGAGGGGGCTGGCCTTAAGACTGATTCTAAATGCACTGCGTAATCAAAGTATACTCAAAATGCAGTAAAACGAAAAAAAAAAATATCATCTTATTGTGTTACTCCACTATTTTTTTAAATGCTTTTCCACTCTTCATTTCTTTGCAGGGTCCAAAAGGAGATCCTGGCACAGCGGTATGTATGTATTTTTTGGTCATGATAGAGAATTCCCCAAGTAGCTCAACACATGATCCTAGTCACAAGGGTGGAAGAGTCCATTAACGCTCTTTCGCAGGTAGCTTACCTCCTGCAGAATCAGTGCATCTGAAAAAGCCTTTTTAAATGCCAGGCTTGTGAATTTTGCAATTTCTGGTAAACAGTTCTAAGTGATAATACGATGAATGACTAAACATAGTATTAACTGTTTGTGGATTCATCTCTGCCGAGCTATCCCTGAATATATCTAATAGAGAATGTGAAATAAAGGTAGAAAATACCTCGAGAGCTTTTAGATTGTTCTCAACATTACATTTGAAAGTGATGAGGGAGAAAGGACAATGTGCTACATCGTGCTAGCTAGTGAAAACCAGAATTTGATGGATTTTTTGGAAATGGCATGACAGTTAGTTACAGTATGATCACATTGCTTCTGGTGAGCAAGATGATGATGATCATGGGAGCCACTATATCTACGCAGTTTGACGTTCAAAAGCAGATCTGTTTAACTTTTTGATTTTTTTTTTTTCATTTAGGCATGGTGTTATGTCCTTTACATGTGATCTGTCTTTAAAATTTATGAGGAGGGGAAGAATAACTAGTGGAAGAACATTGAGCAATTGCACAGGGCTAGCCACCATCAGAATGTAGATCCAAATCCTGTCTGAGTGTACATTTTTCGCAAAGTCCTTGACATGTGATATAACTTGCCTTTATAACAGAGAAACTATATTTTTCATTAGCTTGTGATTTTTCACTGGAGTTCCTAACCTTGAAGGTAGCAAATATGAAACTTAACAGGTATTGTATTTTGATGACTGGACGTCAGTGAAAATATTTAAAAAATAATAGTAAAATTTGAGTATTGAGGGTTTTGCCCAAAAAGTATGATGGTATCAAATGTCATTTTAAATAGATATAGTTTTAAAAAATGGATAGGTGTTTTCACAGCAGTTAAAATTTTAATGCATTCATGTACTTCTTTTTGAAGTGTAAGGAATGTCACATAACTGCATAATGATAGTTAACAGAGCTATATCACTGCCAGGCAGGGAAACAGGTACTGCACCTTCACGGTCAGCCTGGTAGAGCTGTGTCCAGCAGACCCCTTGGGAACTTCAGGCAGTATGACTGAATCGGGATGACTGCCATGGGTCAGCTAATGGAAACTGATGAGAAGAGTTTGCTGATAAAAACAGTAGAAGCTGAGCTAGTTAGGAAAGAAAATTGTGCCCAGTTGGACTGCGTTCCCCATGATCTCTTGATGAATTTTCTACTTGATAAATATCAGGAAACCCTGAAAAATATTGGAGAGATCATTTTTGAAACAAAATCATGTCCCTTCCAGCAAAGTAAAGAACAGCTATGTCTGCTACTTGATGAAACAAATTTACTACTTCAGAGAAATGCTTACAGAGTTCCTTAACACATTCAGGTGTTCATTCAACACCAAGAAAATGACGCTTGACCTCTCCAGCTGCTGTCCTCTCTTCAAGTTGTTCGTTTGGGGCAAAATAAATAAGGAGATGGCTCAACAAACATCTTGGATGCCTGGTAGTAAAAAATTAGGTCAGACCACAACACGTAGACTGTTTAAATGTCACTAAAGACTGGCCTTGTTTGAACACATCACGCCACCGTATTTGGAAGAAGAGTATCTTCTCCTGTTGAAGGGTTCTTGTCTTCTGACTTCGGTCCATGTCATGGAGTCTTTCTCTTCAGTATCAGTGTGAAACCACTGAGAAATGTCTCTACTCATGAAAGCAGCATGCCAGTACCATTTAATTGTATCTTTTTTCGTACCAGTGCAGGCACAGTATCTACACAAAAATAGCAGCAGAATTTAGTGCAGCAAGCCCAGGTTAACCCAGCCAAGACAAAAATGGTATGGGAAGGCAGCATTTTTAAGAGCTGGCTAGGACTTCATCTATCATGAAGGTACATAATCTCCACTTAACCAGCCTTTGCAGGGCCTCGGGTCATGTTTGATTCTTACCAAGTGTTAGCAGAGAGCCAGGTACGTGAAAAACTGAACTTTGATCTATGAACAAATGTCATAACTGTGCTCCTCAAGGACAATAAGAAACCCAAAACAGAACCCCTCAGCACTCACAGCAAAACATGGAGTTGTGAGAGAGTTTCCTAAAACAGTTGATTAATCTATTTTCAAAAAAAGTCACAAAGCTGCTTTCTTTTGTTTCACCATAACGCCCAGAAGCTGAATATGTCTTTCTGTACCAGCATCCACTTCCTACTCAGGAAGCACCATCTCCCAAACAGAGTTTAGGTGTGGAAAGTGAGAACTGACAGAGACTTCATGAAATTCAGACAGGAATTTTCTGTGGCTTTGGATTTAACTGAGAATTGCTGAAATACTGGGATTTTTTGCCATAGTTTAAATCTCTGTGGTAAATTATTGATTTTCTTTGAAAGAAAAAGAAAAAAAATTAAAAGGGCCTCCCTAGTCTACACATTAAACTGATTTCTTCAGTGGAATGTGTTTCTGGTTTTCTTTCAAAACTTGAAGACCTACACAGGGACCTAGTCTGTGCGTGTCTTGCTGCACAGTAACCTTTCTTTAGAGAACTGAGCACAGAATTGCTTGGAGGTTGGTTCTCTGGTTGACAGTGTGTGCTTACACCTTGGGGCTTTACCACCTGGAGGTGCTTCAGAGCTGACCTTGGCTTGCAAGAGCAATGGAGGGGAATCTTCCGGACTGCATTCTTCATCAAAATTATAAACGTTGATCCAAATATCGACACAGTGCCTCTGGGAAAAGCTTGGGCGTAACAAAATCTCTCTCTTTATGCCTCTGCAAAAACAGGGCATAACAAAATCTGTTGACCTAATAACTGGTTAGCTGTTTCACCAATCCCAAGTTAAATAATCTGCTGTTGCTTACTGTTCAACATTTCTCATGTAGAGTACAGAAATTCTAATGTATGCAATGCTTTTTAATTAAAAAAAAAATCAGGGAGACCCAGGACCGATGGGATTACCAGGACTGGAAGGACTACCAGGGGAAAAGGTAGGACTCTTAAAAAGAACTCGTGGCTTCTTAGTGGTAACTATCTGCAGCTAAATGTTTTCTGAAACCTTGTTTGGTTGTTTTTTTTGGTAAGATAATGATTCTGTGTGAAAAACATTTGCATATTTATCTGTATTTCCTCTTTTTGCTTTACTGTGGATCTAAATCCTTATACTCACCCAACATAAAATTTCGTTTTCCGCAGCTGGAAAATTGTGTGTAGGAGGTCTTGTAATATTTTGTTTTCCTAACTTGATAAAATACTACTATATACTATATTGTATTTAGTATATACTATATATAACTATATTACTTGATAGTAATATAGTTAACATGTTCCTAAGTATGGTCACTAGTTCTTGTTCTCTATTGGACATCATCTTATGCTTACAGTCTGTCCGTCTTGTTCTAAGACTTATGGCATAGCTACAGGGCTAAAGAGAAATTTGTACCAATTAGTCTGGACCTTGTGCATGCAAGAATTCCATACTAAAAAAAAAAAAGACTATTTCAGATGAGTGTAAAAATATAGAAAAGAGCAGAAGAAGAGGAAGAGACTGATGCCCTACAGTGCCTGTTGTATTGCATCCTGCTCCAAAGTGTGCAAAAAATCTATTTTCTTGGACTGTTGCTCATTATTCTAAAAAAGGCCCCTTGTTTCTGTTTTGCTTTTCTTGCACTTCATACTGCATGTATTATGGCACCATAGCACATCCCGAACAGTATCATATTCTCCAGCTCCTTCCTGTAGTTGAAGTCTGCATTCCAGTGCTAGGAAATGATCCTTTCCTTCAGCTTCCTTTCACTTACTAGTTGTGGAGGCTGATATGAATTTAGAGAAAAACTTGTCATGAAATGCTAAAAATGTCAATATTTTGGTATTCATTTCTAAATACGGCAAAGTACAAAAAAAATAAGCAGAGAAATGAAAAAATCTTTAACCGTGTTTTCTGTCAGTGAAGAAAGATTGATTTTGTCCATATCGGCTAAATTTAGGAAGAAAAAAGAGGTGGGTTTTTTTAAATGGAATATTTATTCAGCTTTCTGAATTACGTGTTATTCAATGACTTCATACAAGAATAGTTTGCTGAAACTATTTTTTCGTCAAAAAGCAAAGTAAATGAAAAGTTTCTCTCTCAGTATCACTGTGCATTACTCCTACTTGTGCAGAGAGTGGGGAGTGACAAGACCTAAGGTAGGTGTCTATACTAGGTGTTTAAATTATGTGAGATGATTCTTGCTCTAGAAGACTACAATTTACAAGCAATTAAAGACTAGCCTGATTTCAGAATGAACAAACACACGGAGATATTACAGGTCTGACTGAGACAAAGTGGGGACAAGAATTAAATAAAGGGAGTAAGCAATGGAGCAGATCGTATAAACAAGCTAAGTGAGTGTTTGGCCCTTTCCCAAAGTAAAAATATCCTTTCCTTAACTAAATTTGGTCAAAATTCCACATTTCTAGTGCAAATAAATGAACAGAATCCCAGAGTCTGCCTGCCAGTCCCAACAGTATAGTGCATGCTGGTTTTTAATTTAGAGCTATTAGGTACATCTGTGTAGCAGAATGCCATCTTCCACAGACAATGTTGGCTGTAATTTCTTGGTAATTTCATGAAGTTTGCTTAAGAACTTTGTGTCCTCAGGGTAAAATGTCCCTTCCCTCAGCTGTGTTGACACAGTGGTTTGTGGACCCGTGCTGAAAGGACCAGAATAACCCTTAAAAGAAAAAAAGTTGCAAGGGAGGTGTTAGGAATTTCTGACTTCGCTGTCATAGCCAGGATGTAGGGAAAACACCACAACCCAAGTTCTGGGTCCAGAATAACCACAGGAGCAGAGTGCAGTGCTCCAGCCAATATGCCCTGCTAGAGATCCGCAGTGCTCAAGTGTTCCTGAGGTGCACATTGTGTTCCTCACTGAGGGGTGAACTTGCATTAAGTGACTTCTCTTAGCCTCCAGCATTATCATTGCGCTACCTCAACAAAGTGATGAGAACAAGACAAATCAGCGTTAGGCGTAAGAACAGAAACCAGAAACCCCAACATCTCCTGGGGCTCTTCTGCACAACAGAACGTGGCTGTAGCTGTGTTGGCGGAGCTTTTGCAAAACAGCTCCAGGTAACATAAACTCATCTCACAAAAATATCCTCCTGTTGGTATGGCTCTAACTGTGCCGGGGCTTTTCTTACATGATTATAGAAACTAGGAGCTTGATTTTTTTTCTTACCTTTTTGACCAACATTATGCTAGCAGAGTGCGGTGTTACAGACAATACATGTCAGTGGTGGGTCAGGGCAAATCTCCCTGTGTAGAGTTTTACCGCTGGTGAGCTCCACCTGTCTGCTTTGGGTTATGGTCCTCTCAAGAGAGAAAGACGAATTTGTGCCCGTAACTCAACGGCCTCAGCCCAAAAGCCATTGTCTTAGCCTATAGCATAGATGCTAAAAGGAGAAACTTTGCCCTGAAAGGACCATGGCACAAGCAAATCGAGGATGCAGACTTGCAGCAGATGGATGACTGGATGGCAGGAAGGCGAAAACTTCTTTGAAAGATGTATCTTAAATATGATGATATGACAGTGAATTACCCTACGTGAATTTTGGTCATTGTCATGACTGCAAATGATAACTATTTGAAAAGCTACAGATAAGTCAGGGACTTTCCATCCCTTTTCAAGGAAGGTCTCAAGCAAAGTAAAAGGGATGGCATGGAAATTATGACATTATACAAGAGAACCTAAACAAAGGATTTAAGTTACTTGCTCAAGTCTGTAAAATGAGTCAGTGGCAGAGCTAAATATTAGCATTTAGCAGAGCCTGGCTCTTGTCCTTATTTTCAGTTCGTTGAATAATCCTTCCTCAGGTTTTAATGGGAATTCACAAACAAATTTCTGGTTTGAGTGTTACCATTTAAGTATAGATTTATTATTTTTCAGGGTGACCGTGGACCAGCTGGCATACCAGGAGTAGCAGGGACACCGGTACGTAGATTCATTAAAGAAAACTCAGTTTGGTAGAAGCTGCAAAAACAGGTCAAGCAAGGTGCTGAGCTGTAATCTCATCACTGTTTGTGGAATGCCAGCATTTGGCTAATGTTTTATAGGCAGGTATGAAAATGATGTGTTTTTCCTAAAGAGATTAGAGTTTTAATACCACTGAGGGTTCACATTGTTATTAAAATGACAGGAGGGACTGGTGTGAATACACGACAAAGCTGGAATTTGAAGCTGCATATGCTTAGTTAAGAAAGCATATGAGATTCTTCTCATTGCCTCAGTTTAATATAGATAAAGACATTTTCTGTGTTCCTGGGCGTGCACAAGTTTCTGAGTGTCTTGCTATCACAAAGAAAAATTATCAACGTTAGTTATTGCAATCCACAAGGGTCTGCATATCAAGTCAATCAAACATTTGCTTTAGGGGAATGCTATGTCAGCTATTTACATATGGTATTCAGAGAAGTCTCTGAAAGTCATCCCAAAACTTTGTTGTAGGTGAAAGTAAATGTAACTAATGATAAATTGAAATGACAATTATTCATTTGTGTTCTTAAAGGAAATGAAGACAACTTTTCTTTAGCTTGCATTCACAGTTTAATAAAAAAGTTTATCCATATTTCAGGACGCAATATGGCGTTATTTATATGCAAATACATTTATTATTAAATTTGGGCAGCTACCAATCCATTCAGGAGCTGTTTTTAAATTATAAATATGTGCTTCATGAAATAAAGAGAAGTTTGTGTCTATGCAGTCCCATTTCCATTAGCCACTGATTTAGTTTATTTACTGTGAGTTCCAAGAGAGAACATCGGCTTAAATAGCTTAATTTAGTTAAGTTCTCCTAAAACAAGGTAAAATTGCACTTTTAAGGGGAAAAGAGAAGTAGTTCTCTGAGTTTTGAAACCCATGTAGGAGTTTCAAAGTTTGTTGCTCTGAAATATATTTCACGCTGTGAATCAATAATGCAGTAGCCGGTTAGAATGATCACAGTTGTCCATTCCATGTGTATTTCCCATAGGATATGTTCCAAGTCTTATTCTTTCTGCTGTCAGTTCTAGCTGGATATGAAATATTTAATGGGTTCCCTTCATCGCTGATGGAGTTGCTTTCTGTCGATTACATTTCATTCTAATAAAATTCACTGAAATAAATTATTTGCTTTAACATTATATGCTGAGCAGTTTTAATTAACAAATTAATAGAGGTATGAGAGACAATATTTTCAGTAGTCTAGAAGAGTTCTTGAAATATATCCACATATCGTGCTGGAAGAGAATTTGTCCTCTGTGGCTGGCATTATTCCCTAGTGATTCTGTGATTCAGTAGATTGAGTAGTCGACCCATTTTCCCATTTGGGAATATAAACCTCGCATTTTAGCTTTGGCTTTTTGCTGAGTGGAATTATCAGGGAAGTTGGGACTGAGATTCTGCGAGAATTGCAACCGGTGCCTATTTCCTCAGCACAAATCTTCAGTCCTGTTGGTCCTGAAGTGGTCACTGGTGTTGATGTGTTTGATCCTTCACTTGTACAAGTGAGCTGAGGATCTCGTCTAGGGAGATTTCAGGGAAACATAGAGTCAGGGTAATAGATTCTCGCCTGGGGCTGAACCAGATAGGTTGTTAAAAGCAAGGCATCATTTTAAAAAATGAAGGCATTTAAAATCACCATCTAAATGATGAGATGAGAAAGGATTGTGAATTCTGGGAGGCTGAACATAAAATGAGAATAAAAGTGGCCGAAAAAGAGCATGGAGAAAATTTGCAAAATACGTTAAGTCAGTAATAAACCCACTTTTAAAATAATCAGAACAAAGAAGTACCTGAGGGGAAAAAAAATCTTAATTTCACATATACAGTGATAAATTTTGATCTGACGGACTTCTCAAGAAGGAAATCATGATGTTGTAAAAGAAAATTTCATGAAAACATTATCCCAGTATTCAGGAAGGGTAAAGAAGATCAAGTGATTGAGTTATGTTGTACACAAGAGCCAGGTTAACGTGGCACAAATATTAAAAAAATCTGGTAAAATATTTTATTTTCCTCTCTTAAAGCATTAATTGAGCTGTAACATGAATATTTCACTCAAATAAATATCCTCTCTTATTTTTGACCTAAGAGAAATTATGTTTTTCTTCCTAGCAATTTGAATTTGTAATGTTCTCTTTTTGCAGGGAAAACCGGGATCTCCTGGGTCCCCAGGGATGCCAGGGGAGCCTGTAAGTATAGATTTGAATTCTGGACTCCTAAGATAATACACAAATATTTCAAACACCGAATGCAAGATTTTACATGCGGATTTACACGTGTGTTTTCTTCTTTCTTAGGGTGAAAGAGGACCTATAGGAGATATAGGCTTCCCCGGGCCAGAAGGGCCACAAGGAAAACCAGTAAGCAATTTTGTACTGAATGTATATGTTCATTACAAAAGGATGCATCTTAGTTTATCAGGAGTTACAAAAGAAATGAGAATACATCCTTCTTTGTGTAAGGCTGGCAACATCTGAAAAACCTAGCGCTACAGTGCTGAGTATTGACCATCCAGTCAAGAATCCCTGGTGTTGTGTTGTTTTAATAGTTAATGTTACTGAGATGTTACCTTTAAAGGCCTTATGAGGGTCCTTTGGATCCTGTTGACATAAAGGATCCTCTTGTATTTTTTCAGAAGGAGAATATTAACCCAGAGACTCAACATAGTCTATAAAGGATGGGGTGACAAAATGCATTTGTGGTTTCAGTTTAGATAGAGAAGCGTGTGCTTCATGACTCTGAATAAACTTCGTAACTCTTCTGTATACAGGTGATGCAATGCTGCTGCTGAAGCATTTATTGTTCACTTAGGATATTTCTAATCTGACCTCTTTATTTAATAAAATTGTGACAGGAGTGTAGTCAGCACTGTTTCAGCTGGTTTAAAATAACCTAGTTTATATTCCACAAGTCGTTAAGCTAGGGTAGCGCAGAACTCATTATCTCCCCCTGAACTCGGTGTTTTGGGGACAAGCGTGAGAAGCAAACCATTTCGGCTTGTTTAGCACGTCTCCACATTGCGCTTTTGTCTTGAAAGAAGACACAATTTCTGTCACTTCAGCAGCAAATTGGCCCAAGGTGCCTAATCTGTGCAAAAGCCCACTTTGCAGTGTGAAAGGGAAGGAAATATTCCTGGTGTCTTTGCTTATGCAGATCCTTCTTTCTCACTCAGCGAAACAGCAGTGAGTTTGCTGCATGTGCAGATTCACGTATATCCTAGTAAATTAATCAGTGCCAGAGCATTAATCTTGCAGTTATCTGGTGTTGTGCAATTGTTAATGCACTCTCTGACGTTATTTTGGCCCATGCCAACTAGCGCTCTCTGAGGCAATGCCACATTCCAGTTCTGGGGGATAATGTGGGCCTGGAACGGTTTCTAGGAGATGGTATGAATGTGACCACCCTCTTTTGGGAAGGAAAAGGCCCAGGAGGCTGAAGCTGTGCCACGCCACAGGTCCTAAGGACCAAGGAACGAATCTGGCTACTCACTAGTAAGGCGTAGTCTCTGTAACAGCAGAGGGCTAATAGGGCATCAGTGCTAATATCTAGAATAAGAGCAGTCTCTTTTATGGTTGTATAATGACTAGCTGGCACTGGAAAAGTGCACGTACAAGTCCATATTCCACATGCTTGCGGAATTCCCATATACCTTGTCATTTAAAGTTACATGCTCATTAAAGCTGATGCACATCTTGATGCCGAAGATTTTTTTAAATTTTTTTTCTTTTTGCACTGCTCTCAGCTCAAATGTAATGTGCTTGCAGTTCAGTATGGCCCTGAGCTTTCCCATGCTTCAAGACTATTTGTCTACCTAGAATTTAATAAAGCTTTTGACACTGTTTCACACAGCATTCTCCTGGAGAAACTGGCTGCTCATGGTTTGGATGGGCATACACTTCACTGGGTTAAAAACCGGCTGGATGTCCAGTCCCAAAGAGTTGTGGTAAATGGAGTTAAATACAGTTGGCGGCCAGTCACAAGTGGTGTTCCGCAGGGCTCAGTATTGGCGCCTGTTCTTTTTAATATCTTTATCAATGGCCTGGGCGAGGGGATCAAGTGCACCCTCAGTAAGTTTGCAGATGACACCAAGTTGGGCGGGAGTGTTGATCTGCTTGAGGGTAGGAAGGTTCTACAGAGGGATCTGGCCAGGCTGGATCAATGGGCCAAGGCCAATGGTATGAGGTTCAACAAGGCCAAGTGCACTTGGGTCACAACAACCCCATGCAGCGCTACAGGCTCGGGGAAGAGTGGCTGGAAAGCTGCCTGTCAGAAAAGGACCTGGGGGTGTTCATTGACAGCTGGCTGAAAATGAGGTGGTCAAGCAGGCAACAGTATCCTGGCTTGTATCAGAAATAGCATGGCCAGCAGGACTAGGGAAGCGATTGCTCCCCTGTACTTGGCACTGGTGAGGCCACATCCTGAAAACTGTGTTCAGTTTTGGGCCCCTCACTACAAGAAAGACATTGAGGTGCTGGAGCATGTCCAGAGAAGGGCAATGAAGCTGGTGAGGGGTCTGGAGAACAAGTCTTATGAGGAGTGGCTGAGGGAGCTGGGATTGTTCAGCCTGGAGAAAAGGAGGCTGAGGGGAGACCTTATCGCGCTCTACAACTACCTGAAAGGAGGTTGTAGCCAGGTGGGAGTTGGTCTCTTCTCCCAAGTAACAGGAGACAGGACAAGAGGAAATGGCCTCAAGTTGTGCCAGGGGAGGTTTAGGATGGATATTAGGAAAAATTCCTTCACTGAAAGGGTTGTCAAGCATTGGAACAGGCTGCCCAGGGAAGTGGTTGAATCACCATCCCTGGAGGTATCTAAAAGATGGCTAGATGTAGTGCTGAGGGACATGGTTTAGTGGTAACTTGGCAGTGTTATGTTTATGGTTGGACTTGATGATATTAAAGGTCTTTTCCAACCAAAACAATTCCATGATTCTGTTTGTGAGTATTTCAATATTTTAACCACACAAACTACTGCCTCCGCAGCTTCAGAGTAGGTACTGATACCAGCACTAAACTTTGAGCTTTACCCTTTATATTTTTAAAATGCTTATACATAACCATAATTATTTAAAAGATGTTTTTTTTTCTTGTAGGGAATCAATGGAAAAGATGGATTGCCAGGTCCTCCGGTAGGAAAACATGCTTTTGCATACTCCTAGTGTATTTTATTCTTCACAGATTCTATAGCTGTTAATCCTAGGCAGCTGCTTTCAGCTCTGATAACAGATGAATATACAACAAAGCCTTTAAGTTTATCTCTTTTCCAAAAAAATTTTTCAGGGTGCTGTGGGGAGACCAGGAGATCGAGGGCCCAAAGGAGAACGTGTAAGTCCCTTGTTTTAATAACTTTTTTCCTTTCACTGAGCATCTAAGCACCTCATTAGCGCGTAATTTACCAGCAAAACCAAGAAATTAATTTTCTGTGAACTTCAAGCACTCTCTTAGACAACTAAGAGGTTTAGTCTTAGACACCACTTGATGGAATTAGAATTGAATTGGCTTCTGCATTTAGAGGAAAAATGCATTTTATAGACTTTCTAACACAGTTGGCCCCGACAGTGTAAATTGGTCAATCAGATGAAAATTAGAAAGTAGCTAATCCTGTTGTGATTCTATCAGACTTTGCAGGAGCTATAAAGCTTTCCTGGGAGCTTTGTATGTCACAAACACAAATCATGTTTTGTATAAAACAAGCTTGTTACACTTAGGCAGCAGGAATGCCAGTGCAATACCTTACTGCTTGCCAAAACATTTAGACAGTTCTGTTCCTGGTAATGAGATCATGGTGGGCAGGAATCATTACAGGAGGTGAGAGGTGATCATTATTTTGCTAGAGCGAAGAAAATCCTAGTGCATCCCCTGCTTCTCTTATAACTTTATTAAAGCCCTGATGTCCTAATACGATTGATACCATATTTATTTGATGAATCAGAAAAGCACCTCCCTGTGCAATCTGGAAAAGGAAATGCCGCTTTATGACACTGAGGAGACGTGAGGTTTTCACCGTTGTTATAATAATCGTCCCTTACAGGAATTAACAGTTTGCAATGTTCTGTTCCTGCCTTTAAGGGCACAAACAAAATGTAAGAACTTTCTTATTGTACCGCCTACGGTGTACTGCATTACATCAGCCTTGACCTTCTTAGTGACAACCTGTTGGAATTCCCTGTGCGCATACAACCAGAGGAAGAGGCTGGACCTGAAAGTGCATGACCTTGAAACATACTGGTGCCACCTAAAGCTACATCCTTGAAAGAGTTTACCAGGTTTTGGCAACGCTGTTTGCAACTGGCCAGACTACGCAGCACCAGAGAAATTAAGTAGAGCTGAACTACGTGTTTTGCTGAGGAGCTGGGATTCATTTACCCCAGTCTGTACCTTTTAGCAGGGAGGAAAATGTTGAAAAAGTCTGTGAGAGACAGAAAGCCTTAGGTCTCTTCAGCAGAGTGCAATTTGGGAGGTTTTAGGCTAAAAGAAGAGAGTGTATTCATTGCAATCTCATTGGTGACATACATACACACATGTACGTGTAGCTATAGATGTAAATATGGATATATACTTGCTCTCTGAGAGGTCACAGATGCCTGAATCTGCTCCCACTTCTGGAATCACTGGCAAACATGTCATGATCTGGCTCTCTCTGTACAGGGTTAAAAAAAAAAAAAGTATAAGTACATGCATATGAAGAAATATGTAGATACATGTTAAAAAATAAATCAACTTCCAAAAGTATTTTTGTCTCAAGTGATAATCAAAATCTCTCACAAACTTTTAAAATAGGAAAGTTATAAATACACCCAATGCAGTATCTGAATACAGTTTTCAGAAAGCTGTCAGTTGTTCCTTACAGTTCTGCAGGAAAAGAAAAGGTTTGTTGATAACGAGGGAAGATCTGCCTAAGAAATAACAATGAAATACACAGCAGAAGTCTGCATCTCGGATAAGAGATCAGTGGGGGAGCTGAAGTTGGATTTGTGGTTTTTTTTTTTTCCTCTGGATCAGGTATTACAGCCCTGCATCTGTGAGAGGGATTGCAATGATTACTGAAAATAACACAAAGTCAGGCTTTTCTCACAGACATTATTATTATTGCTACACAGCGTACTCCTTCAGTTCAAGAGCAGCTGTTGCAGTTAAGAGAATTCAAAATTGGAAGGGGTAGAACAAAACTCTTGAGGTTTTCATGTCTAATATAAGTATATCCTTGTAGAATCCATTTTTAAGAAGGAAGAGGTCACCTGGGCTGAAATAATCTTATACATCCTTTGAGTAAAAAAACAGTACTGTTACTGCTGTATAAACTGAGTGACAAACCAATTGAAGACGTGTGGTTTATACCAATCAGAAATACTCTTTTCAAGTCATTTCAGCAACAGGTTAAAGTACTGGCGGCTCCTCATTTATTGCTATTATTTGCGTACCTTGGTCACAGACTGGGAGCCCACTGGACAAGAGCATGTAGAAACACAGGCAAAACAATTGCTCCTTCTGCACATAATTTAGTACGAGATTAAATGCAAGACAGAGGAGAACACTAGAAAGGCGGAGGACTGAATAAGTCAGCACAGCAGGCAGAGATCGCAAAACATAAATGTCCTACTCTGGTTTTTATACAATCCGTAGTGAAGGAGAGTTGAAAGAGGAATCTGGAGGGAGGTACGACCTATTTTTATGAATTTTTACAAGGTGCTTCTTCCAAACACAAAGAAAACACTGAAGGCAGTTAAAAAATGCTTGTTTGAAAAGTGGCTGTAGTATTTGATCTGCCTCCTGCACGTTGACAGCCTGTAAAATGGGAATCATTTAGAAGAAAAGCAGTTCCAGGATCAGCTTCACACTGCCATAGCGCCACGGTGCTTGGAAGTGTTTCATAGAGAAACCTGCCCTTTTCTTTATTTCTAGTAGAATAGCTATCCATACCTACTCTGCAGGGTTACAAACCTGAGAAATCATATATGCGTATTTATGCCTTAAATGTGTTTTTAATGAAGGCTTCTTGTAAGTACAGTGATTTTCAGACAGCTTTTTTATATATGTGGGTGCATGCATGTATGTGTGGTCTCATTTGAAAGCAATATCAGACAAAATAGCGTATTCAGTGGCTCCCTACACTTCAATCTCCAAAAAAGTGAGTAAATGAAAAATGATATTAAAGGCTATATCTCTTTCAGGTTTTGCAGTAACACATGGTAGAACAGGAGTTGTTCTTCAATTTTATAGTGTTTCAGGTTGCGATGAGTGATGGAGGTTCAATGCGAAAACTTTGTTAAGGCCAGGAAAGAGCCTCTTCCATGCAGACTACAGAAGTTCTGCTTTTTTCCTTTTTCCTTTTTTGTTTTTCCTTTTTCGTTTTTCCTTTTCCAGAATCTTTCCTCTGCCCTTAATTTCTCAAGGTGTTGCAATAGACATCCTGATACGATAGCTATGTGCAGGACAGAACGATTTTTCCTTTAAATCTTAAAATTTATAGAAATCTGAAAAGGTACACCTCTTCCATCAGAACATTACTCTTTCCATTCCCCCAGTGCACACACAGTGCCTTTCCTGCCCCCATCGACTGTTGAAAATTTGAGTCTTTGACAAGGGTTACAGGTGTCTTTCGAGTATCTCATCATATCTTGGGGTTTTTTTACTGAATAGCTAAACTAGCTGTGTATTTGTTGGAAATCATTCATATGCTGCTTATTTAGAGTTTTGCGCAAAGTATTAATGCCCAGAAACTAAAACAGGAAATCAAGAGTCTACAGTACTGGCAGGACAGATCTTTTAAGAGAAACACAATGAACGTAATCACACTGAGGTTATTTCCATGTCACGCTGACTTCCTTGACTATGTGATCATGTCAGCAGTTTGGCAGGTTGTATTGGGTTTACATGGCAAGGTGTTGGTAACAGGGGGGCTGGAGGGGTGGCCTCTGTGAGAAGATACCAGGAGCTGCCCTCATGTCAGACAGAAGCAATTTCAGCCGGCTCCAAGGTGGACCTGCTGCTGGCCAAAGCTGAGCCCATGAGTGATGTTGGTACTGCCTGTGTGATAGTAAGGGTAAAAAATGCTGCACAGCAGCTGGGAAGAGGAGTGAGAAAACAACTATGCAGACAGCAAGGTTGGTGAAGAAGGACTGGAGGAGGTGCTCCAGGCGCAGAGCAGGGATACCCCTGCAGTATGTGGAGAAGATCATGGCAAAGCAGGCCATACCCCTGCAGTCCATGGAGGGTTAACAGTGGAGCAGATATCCATCCTGCAGCTCTTAGAGGACCCCATGCTAAAGCAGGTGGATGTGCCCTGAAGGAAGCTGCAGCCCATTGAGAGCCCGCACTGGAACAGGCTCCTAGCAGGACCTGCAGCCCGTGGAGAGGAGCCCTCACAGGAGCAGGTTTTAAGGCAGGGATTGTGTCCCATGGGGGACCCACACTAGAGCAGTCCATTCCTGAAGAACTGAAGCCCGTGGGAAGGACCCACAGTGGAGCAGTTCATGAAGGACTGTATCACATGGGAAGGACCCCATGCTGACGCAGGAGAAGAATGTGAGAAGGAAGGAGCAGCAAAGATGAAGTGTTAAGGACTGGCAGCAACCTCCATTCCCTATCCCCCTGCACTGCTCAGGGGGAGGAGGTACAAGAGTGAGGAGTAAAGTTGAGCCTGGGAAGAAAGGGGGTGGGTTGAGGGGGAGGGTCTCACTATCCTGCTCTGTTATTAATTTGCAATAAATTAAATTAATCTTTCACAAGTTCAGTCTGTTTTCCCCTGACGGTAGTTGGTGAGTGATCTCCCTGTCCTTATCTTGACTCACAAGCTTTTAATCTCATTTTCTGCCCTTGTCTTCTTGAGGAGGGGGAGTGAGTGAGCGGCTGGGTGGGTACCTGGCGGGCAGCCAAGGTCAACCCACCACAGAGGTTAAAATTACAGGTGTGAGATGATGAGGTCTCAGATTTTGACATTTGGGGTTTTTTCTTGTGGGAGACTTTCAGAGTTCAGAAGCTCTGCGCGATACAGAAGGCAATTTAAGCTCCAATTGGGAATGCATTATGATTTCAGCTAATGCAATGAAACATCACAAGTTACAATGGTCTTTGTGGTAAAGCTAAATTATAGTCAGTAATAACCTCTAACTCACTGGAAATCACACAGATTGGAGGACAGTTAGGTGATAAAAATGTTATACAACCTCCTACTTGCATCCTTACCTTCCTTTCTTTTTCAATCTTTACACGTCATGTAAATATGACTTAAGAACGTAACTACACTTTTATTGGTTTATCAGTCAGTGATGTTCCAGATCTGGATGCAGTTTACCAGCACTTGCTGTAGATTAAGAATGTAATTAATTCCATTAATTCACCCCTCATAAATGTAGATTCTGGATTTATCTAGTAATGATGTTGTCAATTCTTGGTGCTGTTTGCTGCTTATGGTGGAGCCTAATACTAGCTTAAGTGATGCAGCAAGGGCAGTCAGTGACCCTTAAGAACTGCCAGCTGTTCATTAACAATCTGAACGTGTGACTTACGGCACTCTGCTCCGCAGCTATAGTTCAGTGAACTAATAGCTAGTGCATTAATACATTAAGTCCTTCTGAAAGATTTAAATGCTCACAAATAAATTTAAATGCCATCTCGGCCCATGATGGCAGCTGTTGCTGGCCAGAACACTGCTGGCCTTTAAATTATGTTGTTTGCAAGGAATTCACTCATTATAAATGTATTTGTGTACTTGTCGTTTCTTTGATTAACCGAAATTTTGTGTACATGCAGAAATAAAATATTAGGCTTCTAGGGAAATTTACAGAAAAAAGCCTGATGCCTTGTGCCTAGGGGAATTTGAGCACCTAAATTCTACCTATGCCGTATTGGACACTTCTAGATCCTTGTATAAGGGCTATAAACTTTCTGCGCCCAAGTTCTGTACTTGTAAAGTGGGCTACAGGGTCAAGCTATTTTTTTGTCATTGACTTCAACAGTAAAAGTGTTAGAGAAAAAAACCTTACTTGCTGGGTTTTCAGAGACAAGGGTTAGCCTGTAAAATCAGCTTCTCTGCATGACTCATAAAATCTATTTCTGGACAGGGAAGAAGTTTCTCCTTAGCTTTCTTGGGTGCCTTTTCCTAGTTTATTCCACTGTATGCAATGGTTTTCTTTCTGCTTTTATTTTATGCAGGGAGATCCGGGTATTCCAGGGGACAAAGGTCCACAGGGCGAACGAGGGAAACCTGGCCCATCAGGAGAAAAGGGGGATATGGGTCCTGTTGGGCCACCAGGAGACAGAGGCTATCCAGGATCACCAGGTCATCAGGGTCCCCCAGGTTCACCAGGACCCCCAGGGTTTACGGTAAGAAAATTCAAGTTTTCCTTGGTTGCTTGTGAAGTCAGAAAACATGAAGGTAGCATGCGCTGAGCGGTGGAAATTCAACCGAGCAATACCGCAGTATCAAAAAACCTAAGATAAGAGATCATTTCAGTGTTCAGTTAACAGACGTGGAAAAAATATGCCCAGGTGATCAAGCAGTTACTTTTTTTTTATTTTTTAAACATCTGCTGTGGATGAACTGATTATTTATTTATTTTTCTTCTGCAAATCTATATGGCTACTCAATAATGTCAATTTTCAAGTTTTTTATAAACTTAGGAGCTAAAGTGTAAACGTTTGCAAATGAGAAAGAGAAATCAATGCGAGAGAAATCAGTATTTTAAAAGACAAATTGAATGCTTCCTGTCAGTTTTGCGTACCTTGTTTTGTCTCCACATCATTTTTGGCATCATAAAGTGTCCTCTGCATGTTTCTTCTGATACGTATCACCTTTTTGTTTGCTCATCAGGCTGATCCAGTCTCACTTGAAGAAATAAAAAAATATATCAAACAAGAGGTTCTTAAGGTTTTTGAAGGTAAGAAAATGAAGTATTATACAATTAAATGTAAATCTGTTCTAAATGTTTTAGATCCCTATAGCCTTTATATACTTTTCCGTATGTGTCATCTAACTTACGTTGGACCGCTTATTCCAACATAGCTGGACTTAGTAGCTATGCTTAACTGTTGTTTGAGTCTACTCTAACGTAGTTATGTTCAAACAATTATACAGTAAAATATCTGTTGAACAGAGTACTTCCTTATGTAAAAGATTAGCATTAAAAGGTAGTTTGCTCCAAATCATAATAGCAAACATTTTTGTATATCCTTGTAGATACATATGCATCTGCAATAATATATGATACAAGTATGTATCTACAATGTATGGTAAGGCATTGAAGATTTATTTAAGGGGAAACAATAGAAATATCTAATTATTTTGGCCACTTAGTGGATGACTATCTAAATGAGACAAAGGGTTGACAGCTTTTAGTTGTGCAGGTCTGAACTGCGCTGCATTTTCAGCAGACCACCCAGCTGAGCTCCAAAGTTCCCTTGCAGACCACCAACTTCTGGCACAGTTTTAGACAAGTACCAGATTCAGCCAAGGCCTTTGTACTATGTAAGTTTTCTTAGGTGTGTCATTACTCTGAAAAGGAAATATTTTTCTTCCTCAGCGTTTTCTTAGTCAGGGTTGAAAAGCTGTGACTCAGGTAGGTGTCTGAAACAAGCTTCTGCTAGAACACCTCTTAACAACGGCTTCTTTTATGTCTGCAATATGCTTAGCTATTTTGTCATTACTATTTGTATATACAAAACCTTTTAACTTTTAGGGATAAAAGAAACCATATAAAGTTTGAGCCTTTAAACTCTTCAGGCATTATTTCACTTTGTAACAAGGCTGTCATTTTGTGTATTTTTACCCTTCCCCAGACTGCTGGAGTGCTTAGGACTCCAACCTACTATGTGTTTCAGGAGCAGTTTGTTGGCTGCAGTTACCTCCTGTTCCCATTCAAATGGAATGGTAACAAGTGTTTAGTATATTCATAAGAAGAAAGAATTAAAAGGTGTCCTGCTTACGGGGAATATTGGTTTTCATTATTACAGCTATTCCATTTTCTATGCCTCACTAGTGTTCCCACGAATCTTCTATTTCTGGCTTTGTTTCACTTTGCCTATTTTTCTATCACCTTGCTTATTTTTTGTTTGATGCCCACTCTTCCCTTTACTCTATTTTTTTTCCTTAAATCTTAAGAACTCCATCACAGTAAATACCAGCTAAATTGTGGAATGCTTAGTTAGGTTTTTTAATCCAGTATAAGTGAGACAGATTCAAGGTTAGAACCTATTTTTTCTGTCTCTAAGGAACATTGAAATGTTACAAGTGCACTTTGTTCTACCAGCATGAACAGTTCATGCTGAAATCTCTGCAATTAATAATGTTTGCTGAGCACTTACAGGCTTTTTCACAACTGTTTTCAGCATTTCAGCACATTCCAAGAACCATTTGCAGTATTTAAGCTCTACTTTGCAATTTAAGATGAGTTACAAACATAGAAAGTAGCCCTTCATAGAGGTGCTAAGTACTAATTGTTCTGTGTTCACGTATTTTAAGTATTTCCATGAACAGGAATCAGAAGTCATTTGAAATACTGAAATACGTTGGTAAAAAGAGAGTTGTAATAGAAACTTTAGTACAAATTTATTCAGATTATTTCAAAGGGTAAAGACTTAGACATGAGTCTAAGTTGGAACTGAAGTTGGAGTTGGAACTGAAGACCTCAGTACTTGTTGGGAACATTTAATACCTTGACATTTAGAAGGATCAAACACCTTACTTCCAGAAACTTACTTTAGCTGGAGCTTTGGGATTTATTTATTTTCCTGTATTTTGCTAGCAGATTTCTAACCCACTTTTTCTTGTGCCCTTTGTTAATGAAGAAAGGATGGCTCAGTTTGTATCCCAGCTGAAGCTGCCGGCTGCGATGCTTGCCTCCCAAGCTCATGGGAAACCAGGGCCCCCAGGAAAAGATGGGTTACCTGGGCCACCGGGAAACGATGGTTTGCCAGGGCCACCGGGAGAACGTGGAATTCAAGGTAGGAATTCCAAAAAATGTTCACATTAATTGTATCTTGAAATATTTATACATTTGCTAATGATTGTTAAATAAGCCAGGATTACCTATCTAGCTTCCTAATGATTAACTTTTAAAACTGTACTTATGTTTCTCCAGACTAGATCTAAATATTAACCCGTAGTAAATGTGTGGATTTTACTGATTAAAAACTCCTAATCGGTGCATTTTATTCTAATAAATGATAAAGTTAATTACTGACAGAAATCTAAACCTGACAGATATCTAAGCTACTGTAGCAGTTATTTTTTTTCTCTAAAATAGTTTAACAAGGTAGAAAACCAGTGCCAGCACTCTGATGTAACTACTTAGGTCCTGTACCATATTGAGAGACCATGTAATTTAAGTAACAAAATTTGATCTCCGAGTCTGAGTGCTCTCAGCTCTGATCCTGAGACAACACAAGGGAGAAAAAACCGAAGGCAAATATTGTTCTTTAAGAAGCAGTGAAAACTGAAATATTACCACATGAATCCTTCTTACAGTGAAGTAATCTATTTTTACAAATCAGTTTCAGAGTAATCAGCTTTTCACTATAACCCAAATGGTAATTTGTACATTGCAATGCATTCGGACAGTAGAGGGCTCTCGTTCCACTGAACTGTCTTTTACTGCAAAATTAGCTTCAAGGGATCCAGGTTCATTGTAGCTGGGCTCTACTGTAGAGTCGGCCGGTCAGAGAATAAAAGGAAGAGGAGAACAGAATAAAAGAAAGAAAGAATTTATCAGTGAATAATATTTTGTGGGTAATATGTAATTTGCAGTTTATCTGTAGGTAGTTCTTTATTATCTTTTGTTAGTTTGGTCTGCTCTGGAGTCAGAGCAAGTCAGAATGGAATGAAGAACATGAGAGCAAAGCTGAAGATGTGTGGATCCTAAAGCTATCAGAAGAATAAAGACTTACTAACACTGATAAGCGCAAAGCCCTGACAGAAGCTTGAAAAATGTGATGAGCTCAGAATGAGAAGAACAAGGATAAAGGATCAAGGAAAGCAATAAAAGGCTTAGAATCTTACAACACTGACTTCATCATTACCTAAATATTCAGATCACTGTAAACAGTCAACTTCAATGATGATGTATGCGGTGGTTAGTCTCAGATGCTTCTGGGATGCGGAACGTTGTACTAGGCTTCATTTCCAGCTAGAGAGCATCTAGAGTGAAGATGATAGCTATGCTTGAGAAAAAAAAAAAAATAAAGCTGCTTTTTCATGCCTTATGCTTAAGTAAAAGTAGTGCCCCATGTACACAAGATTTCCATTTATTTTACTGATATGCTCAATACTCTTTTTTGATTAGTAAAAGTTAAGCAAAGTGAGAAGCATTTACTTCTCTCATACACCAAAACATATATAAAATTATACTTCCAAGGAAAGAAAACCAAAAATTTGTCTTGCCTTCTTTTTACACTCTGAGTAAGAGAAGCACACTTACAGATGCCTTTCCCAGTTGTGCCTGTGCGTGTTGTTGTTTTTTTCCGACAGTAAAAAGAAATTCAAATCCCTGAGCAGATTGAAAAGTATCCTTCCATATTCCAGCTGATTTTCAGCCATAAAAGCCATAGCGGGACAAGACCTCTTGGAGAAGCATGTTACGTGCATGTGTGGCTGAGACCATCAAGGTAGCATGCTGTGTGCACATCTCCCCAAGTCATAATACGCATTTGGTATGGACTGACAGATATTCCTTATTATATTTACTTGGTAGTAGCCCAGATTGCCGGCTCCAGGGTTTCGATCAGGTTTTGCTGTGTGCAGTAATACATACCTGGGCTGGCAGTGTGAGTTAGTCCCTTGTCCTATACAGCCAGTGAAAAAAAGCAGATACTTTTGGAAAGCAATTAACAGGACCTCTACGAGCATCTCGAGAACAGTTTGCGATGCTGCACACTGAGCAGAGAGCCTGCTAGAGCCAGCCAGCAGGAAGGGCAGGTGCCACTGTGTGTCCCAGGAGGTATTTAACTGGCAGCTTTGCAGGGGTCCCTCCGTACACCCCAAGTGTGGAGTCAGTTCCCTCAGGAACTGGCCTGGCCTGGCCGGATTCCACCAGAGCATCCTACTGCACAGCAAACCAATAGGTAGGGGTTAGTCCCAGAGGCAGAAAACATAGATACTTAGTCTTGGAAGTCTAAGCGTGGTCTTCAAAAAGTGTATTTAAGGAATTATTAGACTCTTGGGAACAGAGTCGCTCAATGAAGTCCAGAATGTTATCTGCTGGCCTTCAGCAAGGTTCGCACTCAGGTACTTCCCATATACAAGTAATTTTTATTTTATATGGTAGTCTTAGTAAAAATATAGCATGCACACAGAAAACAAGAGTTGCAACAGAAATGGTGAAATATGCAATTGGCATTTAAACAGACTTCTTATAATGGTGATCGGAAGATATTTTTTAATACATACATATTTCTTAATTTAAAAAATAACCTATGGCATATGCATCAGCAAACTGAAACTCTCAGGCAGTGTTACCAGTGAGGTGTACAGCATCTGCTTAAGGAGGAGCAGAAGATCTTGTTTACTCTCTATGTGTTTTAAAGGACACTAATGTCTTGTAGAGAAACAGGAAATTTATTTCAAGACTTTGTAGACAAGCTATAGCAATGTCATCCATTTGCAAACAGCCAGCTTGTCATGTAGCAGAGGATCTAGCTCAATTAGCTCCACTGACTTAATTGGATTTTTAAAGATATAATAGAAAGTGAATTTTGGACATTAGGAAAAATTCGCCTTGGGATATTATCCTTTACATTAATATGACCATTGATTTTTTTTCTCAACAGACAAAAGAAGGTTTCATCTTAGTTAAATTTCACTGTTTCTATCAAATTAAGGAAGTTTTAGATACTCATAACTCATGGTAGCCTGGAGGAATCAAACATCACAGCTCAGGAAAGAAAAATACCATGTGATAAATAGTCAAAATTCCTTATCTTTATTGCTGATCTCTGTTGTAAAATGTATATCTCTTATTATACTATTAATTTGCATGGTGGGAGCATCTAGAAACTTTGGCTGACATCGGGAACCCATTGTAATGGATGTTGTCCAGACACAGTGACTCTACTGAAATAACCGCACTGGTTTCAAGTGTTACCTCCTGCAAGCTGTACTTTTCTCTTCGCACCCTTCCTGTTGCTTTGCAGTTGTTTGTTTTTAAGAATGGAGAGTATTTGCACAGTAAAACACAGTGGTGTTCGGTCTCATTGTTCCCTGTCGTGGTAATGTGTTTGCTTCATATTTGTGTTAAAGAACCTCAGATTTCTGTAGATACTTGACATGCTAGTTTCAGGTACTGCATTATCCATGTGGATGTAAGAGGGTCTCCATGATATAGGTGGAATACCTTTTGGAGCTGTTTAAATGAGAGAACTTTTTACCTCCGAGTTCCTAGGCATGAACTTGTGCCATTTCCAAGTAGAGCTGAGGGTGTTGCGGTAGCGATGCTTCTGACCGGGATGTTTGTGGAGAGCACCAAACCGAGAGCTGTGTTTTAGCTGTCACCACTCATCTATGAGCAGAAGAAAGTTTATCCATTTGAACACGTACTTGCTACATACTGCTACCAAGTGTTTACCGTACTACCCACGTTGGGTACATGTTTACATACCACAACTTTTGGGTTGCAGAGTCACAACAAAACTTCTGGAACCCTAGTGAAAGGCTTTGCTAAAGCAGTCGCCTTTTGAATAAAGCAGGTACCTCTTACTGGAATGGTAATTCTACCAGTAAAAACGGACAGCATCTTATATGTGCCTTATGTTAAAAACAGTAAATCAAAACCTGATTAAAGTGTATGGTAACATTTTCCTTTGTGTGGAAGTTCGTCACTTTACGCTCAGAGAGAAGGTGATGTTATCCTCTAGAAGTGTAATCATGGTCCTACTTCTGAGCAAAATATACCTCATTAAAAACCAAATATTTTCCTGCTAGAATTACATGTTACATTGTTCCGATTGTTTACACATAGGCCTGTTGACTAGTATGCTTACACCCTATTAAATAAAGCCTTATTTTTAGAAAAGATACCTGGGTATCTTTTCTGATCAGCAGGGTCAACAGAATGTACCTGCAGATGTGTACAAATTACACCTTTGCATGTGTATTCAGGTACAGCCAGTAATGCTTTACACTACCCTGGATCATACATTTGCATCGGCGGGCTGCTCTTTGTGCTATTGTGGGGTTTTTTTCCTTATTGTCTTGGATTCCAGTGATGTTTACAGAATCTCTCGGTTGATCTCGGTCCCTTTTCAACTATAATGTCTTGGTTACCTGCAGTAATGGTCGTCATGGAGCTTGTAAATGTGATATATCGTAAATGTGATTTCTCTCTTTTCCCCGTAACTAAAGAAATGCAATACAAATGATTAGTGGCAGCACTACTTTGTAAAATTAGAATTAACTGGGTTTGTAGTGAGAAATGTACTGTAACTATCTATTGTAAATTAAGAAACGTAGAGATATATACATAATAAATAGGAAATGTAATAGATCCTGTGGTTGTGTGATTGAGCTTCTCAAACAGTAGTTACACAAGATTTACAGAGCCAACCAACTTGATTTAGTTATAGATACTACCATGGTCATTAAAGAGCAAAATCAAGATTCATAATGGAATACAAACACCTGCATATTCCCTTTTCTGGGTCTTTATAGCTTGTGTGTGTGTATATGCCTTGTACAGTCTGCTTAACACAACTCAGTGATCAGAATGCATGGTTAATATTGTTTGTTTCTCTGTGAGCGTTTAAACAGTTGATTTCCTTTTGTTACGTTATGCATGTCACTCGCTTGCTTTTTTTAATGGTTTTGCCTCACTGTGATTTCCTTGTTGGGGTGCTGAGAGAAGAGTAAGATAATTGATGCTCTGTTTGAAACCTAGAACGATTGCAACGGACTTCCCACCAAAGCGTATAACGAGCCTGCGTTTAAGGCAAAGCTTGGAATACTGTGTGTACCATTCCTGCTGCATTGTTTCTGCTGTAACAACCCTGAATTGGTACCCACAGCACTCACAGTTGTCCTGTAAAGTACCAGTGTTACCACAGACCACAGTACACTGACAAGACAAGCTTTGCCATCCGTCTGCCAGTGCCCACTAATCTTCCTGAGGCATCAGGTGGATTGGTACCACCACGCTGACTTCTCTTTTAATTCAGACCAAGCTACAGCTCTTCACAAGAGGAAGTTTATTGTATGGCGTACGTGACACTGGAAATATGCTGGTCCCTGAAGCAGAACAAATTTAATTCCAAATGTGATCAGAAGTTGGCAAATTAATCTTCAACATATGTCACCTTACGTGCCAACATCTGAGGTTTGGGGAGGGAAAAGGATTTCCTTGTAATCCCTTTTAAAGCAAGGGGTTGTGGCAGGTGTCACGTTTGTTCCTTTAAAAATGCCTTAATCCCCTGTTCTACACAGATTACGTGGTCTAAACAGAAAAAGCTACATTTTTAGATGGATTTTTAACTTGAAATATCAAACAAAACGTTATACTGATGCCCACGAATCCTCTGCTCTAAAACAGCCAGACTGTTTCCAACTAATAATTTTTTTTGCAAAGAGTTTAAGGAAAAAGAAACAGGTTGGGCATGAGTTGCAGCACTTGAGAAGACAGAAGCTATTTAGATACATACAAAGCTATTGTGAAGAAAACAGATACAAATATTCAAAGTATAATTAGTAATCACACCTTGTTAACAGTATGCAGGCACTTGGGTCAAAGTAGGTTTTGCACACTAGAAGCCATACGAGCTCTAAAGTACAAGCTTTAAAGATGCCTCAAGCCACATGAGGGCAGCTCTGTAACTCCGGAGCAGGAGTGGGTCTTCTCTCACATGTAGGGGAGTACCTGAGCACACAACTTCCAGTTTACAGTCTAAAAAAGTGCAGACATGAAGATTTATGTAGAGCGGAGAGGCTGAAGTCTCACTCAGTTGGTGGGCTATCAGAGAAGGGCTGGTCAGACTCCAGGTGGCCTTTGGGTTGGTGCTTTGCATCACTTCATCGAACAGGTAACACTGGAACAGAATATGCATTTGGTTCTTTATTAGAGGAACTTCAGGAAGATAACTTAAAATCTCAGGGAAAAGTCCGGCTAGCAAACAGAGTGAGAGTCCTCTGGGAGAGGATGCAGTGATTACTGCTAGAAATCCTCGTGTCTTCCAGAAGGAACATATAAATAGAAGAACTGTCTCAAAAAAAGAAGTGAGCATGTGCTTTCCCAATTACATTTGTCTTGATACTTTCGTGTCGCTAAGATATACAGAAGATGGCTGTTTATAATAAGAGGACGCTCTTATTTTCATATCTTTATTCTGTATAGGTTATAGAGGACAGAAAGGAGAAAGAGGCGAGCCTGGAATTGGACTGCCCGGTAACCCTGGACCACCCGGCCCTGCAGGTACAAGTCTCCAGATTTCTTTCTGCTGTTGTTATTTATGAACTAACAGGCCTTTCTCCTGCTTCTCACGAGCTTGGCTGTAGCGTGAGGTCAGACCCACCTGCCTTCTCGCGGAGGAGCTGGCGCGCAGCCGACTCTCGGTGATGAAACGCGGGGCACTGCACGCGCTCTGGCGAGGACTCTGCTAATTCGAGCTTTGTTTTACCAGCTGCTGGCCTGCCGGGCCCACCGGGGACGCCAGGCTCACCCGGACCGCAGGGACCACCTGGACCTAACGGAAGATGCAATCCGGCAGATTGCTATTACCATATATCACAGACTCGGTCACACACCAGCGGGAAATAAAAACCCTCTCCCGTAGACACTTGGGTTCACAGTCACTTTTCACTCCTCTCAATAAGTTAATTTAATCTTTGAAATACTTGGTGCATTTTTTCCCCCTCGACACTGCCTGGCATATAGATAATTTATAAGGCACAGAATTGAGCCTTTTTCTATGTTATTTGCAGTGTCGTAATTATGAAATGATGATATGTATTTCCCAGAGTGCATTCCATGTGTTATGTTTCTCATATTTATTTTGCTTAGAGGAGAAAATAGGCCCAAATAATTTTCATAAGCTTCTTTCTTCGAACAAAAAATATTTTATTATAACTTGAGACTGTATGTACACCTCGGTATGTAAGCTGGCTTTATTTTTCTTGCTGGTGTTGAAGTTTAAGCGGAGAAAATGCATTTCTGAAGTTTCAAAGCAGGACCTGAGCCTGGAGCACTGGGAACTCTGTCTAGTCTAAACGTTCGTGTCCCTTGAGGAGGATCCAACACGTGCTTCTGAACCGGGTCTGTGTCGTGCCCCACGAATGCTACCCACCGTTTCAGTCACTTCCTAGATGTCGAAGAAGGAAACGAAGATGTGTTTATGATCTCTCTAACCCCATGCAACGTTTAGCTTGACTGAAAATGCGCCATGTGTAGCCCCGAGAAGCGTCTCTCCTGACTGGATGTTGTCCCAACTGAGGGCTTGTATGTTCATTTAGTCATGGTTACGTAGACTCTGGATATTAAACTTTTAGGGGCTGGCGGTGGTGTTCATAGCTGAGAACTGGCACGTCTTCTAACTGTTACGTGGACTTAGTAATTACTGCCTATAACCAAGCTACTCTGCCATCATGTCTGCTTACAGCAAAGGCGACCTCTTCCTTTGGAGCAGAGGTGGTGGGTACACAGTGAGACAGTCAAAGAAGGAACTTTGCAAGCCACTAGCCTTATAGATGGCACAGTTTTCCTTTTCCTCCTGCAACAACTGTGTGCCAAAATAAACTTGAGAAGAACATGGAAACATTAGAGCACAAAACTCACAGGTCCTAATAGCTGGTTGCAAAAAAATGAGCTCAAGAGAAATTTGGAAAAATTACTAAACCCTCCTTGGAAAGGTCTACTACAGACAGCACAACTGCATGCAGTTTGCAGGCACTGAGTAAATCCTACGGGACCTGACGTTGTCAATAAAGGAAAAACAGCTATAGACCTCAAAGGGTTGAGCAAAAGAAAAGATGGAGAAAATCAATTGTACAGAGGCTGAGTCTGAAAAACAGGGAGGAGGATTGGCTGACGTTTCACTCCTGATTATTAGGAAACAGATGATCCTAGGTTAGTCCTAAGGAATTTGCTATGGTGCAATAGAAAGTGAAGGTGCTATTGAGAAAACATGGACAGCTATAATAACCCACGACCTCAAAATAAACCCATAGTTCACAAGCAGCAGTGAGGGCTCTTGCCCCACCATTAGGAAGCCAGCGGTTGTCTCCACTTCAGGCTGGTAAGTGGTTTTGGTGATCTCCGTGCTTGGGCAGTACAGAGCCACCAGGGACGCATTCCCAAATTGGAAGTGCTGGGTTCCAGGGAACCTGTTGTAAGGCATTAATCTGGCTGACTTCTGGGTGTTGCTTAAAAGCAGTAAGGAATGAATGGTGGGAGTCTTTTAAAAAAACAAAATACATTGTAATTTGTTCTGAATAGAGTTCCTAGCGCTTGTACCCAGACAAGAGGCAACAGAGTTAACCCGGGTAGCTGAGGAGCACAGGCAAGGCTTAGCCACGCTTTCTGAGAGAGAAAGCATCCTCCAAGAGCAACCTGGAGTTGCCACTTAATGTGCCAATCAGTGAGGCGTTTTGAGGGAAGAAGGCGCTGGGCACAAGAGCGATGATTAAGTAAACTCGGAGATCAAAGGCTGAGAGTAAACACCTGGGACAGGAGAGGGCGGAACGGAGGAGGATGGCAGAAAGCTATGGCCTACCACGATACCAGCCCCTGAAGGGAATCTGCAAGCTCTAATGTGCCCTGCAGCTGGGGACCCCTTGGGGGGATCAGGGTGCTTTGCCCATCCCTCGTGAGGATGGAGATGGACGGGTCACAGCTCACAGGCGAACCACAGTCCTCATGCCTCCTTTGCTGCTGTCACTGTCCCTTGAAGGTGGCGACCGCCCCTTCTCTAGGCCAGCACGTCCTCCACTCTGGGAACGGTGGGCACCTGTCCTGCCGAGGTGAAGGTGCATTTGGAACACGTGGTCGGGGCTATGCTTAGCTCAAAAAACACGCTGCTCCCATTCCAGACCTCCGGTGCCCATGGAGCACGTCTTGGTTTGCTCTGCGGCGTCGGCCGCCTTACCAGATCTGGTCCCCAGAAGCTGTGTGAGCGCTGGGGACTGGTGAGGTGGCTTGAAACTGAGCGCTTGGCTGTCCCCAGGCACCCGCTGCTGCTCTCCGGGCCACAGGTCTGCCAGCCCAGCGAGTAAAGCCAGGGGCCTGCCACCAATGTATATATGGGTGTATATACACCAGCGGAGGAACGGGCCCCGCATACTGTTTTCCATTCAGCCAAATGAACTGCTGGTCAGGTATCTTGCATGAACATTGTTTTTTTGGGGTTTTTTTTGGTTTTTTTTTTCATTGATTTCTTTTTACTTCTTTAGTAATTCCAATATCTGTAAAAATCTAAATATTTTTTTACTTCCTAAGTTAATTTTAAACTTCATTTTCGGTGATAATATCGAAAAGGGTGCTGTCTTGTAAAGGGTGTCCGCGTGACTGAGAGGTTTCCAAGCAGCCCCTGTCCTGGAAGGCTGTACATAGGCTATTGCGCCGCGTTAGCGGTATGTGTATATTTTGGGGCTTTTAGCTAGCTGAAACCGAGCATCTGTTATTTGCCGGATGAAATTGCTGTATGTTAATTTACTTGAATTTATCGGAAAGCAGAACACTTTTTATATTTGGAGAAGTTTATTTTTTCATCTATGTTTCCTACAGATGCCTTTTTTTCTTTTTATAGGCTCAAACCTAAAGGTCTTTTAAAATGTATTTGAACACTTTGAATTGATTTGCAGCTAACTTTGGTAATTATCTTGTTGCGTTATTTTATATTTTGCTAAAGGCCCACTTTAATTTTCTCACGTGAGAAAACGGGTATTTTGTTATATGGGCTATCTCGATACCTTTTTTAAGATGCCGTGTTCTTCGCTGGGGTGGAGCAGAGTTAATCCCAGCGTAACTTCAGTTCACACTGGGTTGCTCCCGCTCGACATTTTTAGAATTGAAAGCAGAAGGTTGCTGGAAAAGGTGCTTCTGCATGGTTTTCTGGTTTGGCCCCTGAAATTTCTTTGCCGTTTCAGACTGATGTTGTTTTGGGTTTTGGGAAGGGGGCCAGGGAGGGCTGAGGGGGTGCTAATCTATTTTGCAACTTGCTTTATCAATTTCGTATCTGTTTTGAGCAGTCTGTGCTGCAGTAAGTGTTGCAAGGAACTAAACAGGGAGGATTATTTTTTCCAGTAACATAAGGTCTTTTTCTGATTTGGGAATGTTTACGTACAACAGGACCTTGAACTGAAATACCTTTGACAAAATGTTTTAAACCTTTCTTAAAAGCACTCTAAACTTTGTTCTAGTTCAGGGCCAGGCTATTATATTTTATGGCAAATCGCTTTATCACCTACCAAGAACGTGTTGGGATTTTCTTCAGATAGCTATGTACAGAACTCCTCAGGAAGTGATAAACTTGGTAAGAGGGGAACTTTTCTGAGGCTGCAACACCCCTCCTTTTGTCTTTTGTCCACACGGTGGAGTTCAACACGTCCTTTCAGTGCACAGAACGAAGCCCAGGCTGAGCTCACTCAGCAGCCCAAGGAGTGACCCAGCGCCGCGGAGACTCACGGCACCGGAGTCAGTGTTTCTGATTTTGTTCTTGAGCCTGACTTTTTTTTTTTTTTTTTTTTTTTTTATAAAATCCATTTGGTTTTGCATGGTGGTATTTGCAGAAATACTGCCTTTCCTGGGTAATTATGTTCAGATAATATTCTCTGGATTTTATTTGTGTTTTGTATATATACACTTTATAGAAGAACACGCAGTGGTGGGACATCCCGCTTTCAGGCATCGTTTATGTCCAGTGTAATGATGTTTATCTGCGGGGGAGCAGGGATTCTGCTACAGTTAATACGAATTACAACAGCATCCTTCGTACGATTGAGTAACAGTGCAGCCTACTTAGTAATGTTTTAAGAACCAATATTTTTGTCTTAAACTGGATTTGGTTTCAATGCTGAAAGAGCTCTGTGATATGGCAAAAGGGTTGATTGTATCATCCATCCTCCCTTTATGTTTTATGATTGTGGTTTATGACAGATGTTAGATATGCACAGCTTTGTTAAGCGTATTTTTTAAATTAATGGATAATCACACAAGGTATTTTGGCGCTTCTTTTTTTTTTTCACGAGGGTGAAATACTATTTTTCATGTCAGTGTACACTCAATTTTTTTTCTTCTTTTTCTGTAATGTTTACATAAAAGTCTTGTAAAAACCCCAGGGGGTAAACTAGGATTTTATAAACTTGTTTCTCCAAATATACTACAAAAAGCCACCCCCTAACCCTGCATTTTACCAATGGAGTAGAAATGCTGCTTTAACGTGACACGTTAGAACATGAGAAGTATCTCAGGAATCAAAACACTGTTGGTTTGGGGGGGGGGGCGGGGGGGTTAACGTGGTTTTTTTTGATTCTGGATGTAGTGAGTCATATCAATTTTCCTTGAAATCTGTTACATCCACTACAACTAGCGTGTACTGGGTGGACGTTGAAATCCATCTGCACACATGTCGGTGGGTGTAGGCCATGGAGAACAAGTTCAGTGGTGACCTTGCCTTGCTTGGTGTTTAAGGGGAAAACTCAAGCTTCACGACACCTTAAGGAAGTGTGGTTTTCAAATATTAATTGCCAACAAACGTTACAGACTCTAGACCAAAATAAGTTTGTAGCTAAAAAGAATGTAGTCTACATGTCTGTTAGCAGTTTTATCTCTGAGTCTGCTCTCCTACAAACACAAATGCATTTAATTATTTACTGAAGTTTCCATGTAAATATGTTCTGTCTCCAGTCAGTATATTTGAAGAACTTTCAATCGCATACCTTATTTTATTATTTTCTTTCATTTCTGAATGATATGCAGCTGTCACTGAATGAATCACAGTACATGCCGACTGGTTTCTTCTTTCCTTCATTATATTTTAACTTTGCAACATTTAAGGTTCGGTTCAATGGAAGTGTATTAAGTGGATAGAAAATTGCTTTTTACATTATTATGTGGCCATTTACATGCGAAATAGGATTCCGGATGGAATGGGTATGTTTCACATGCTTTCTGTTTGTGGCTCTGTCAGAAATGACAACCTTTCCTTCCGGGTCAAATCACGGGAGGGAGGATGCAACTGTGAACGAGAGAAGGGAGAGAGGCACAAAGCCACCGCAGCGAGCCCCGGGGAGCGTTTGGCACCGGGGCCGCAAGCCTGGGCCGGCGGAATTCAGGGAGGGGGTTGCTTTTGACCACACCGAGGTCAGGCTCGTGCTTCCTATGGGTTGGTGAAACTTAGGGCTCCACAGTCTGGAGGAAAAAAAAAAGGGAAAAACCTTGCCCTTATACGTATATAAAATTTATGGAAGTTAATCTAACCTCTGAGTCAGATGCAGGTAACTTTCCTGTATGAATATGAGACAATCACTTTTATTCAAGAAACTGATTTACTGAACCATTTAACTTTAGGTAACCTTAGGTTTTTTCATTATTCTCTTGCTGCCTGACTCTCCCAGGGGAAAAAAAGAGAACTCCTACATGAGTGGCTAGGTAATAGTTTGACCACTAACTTCATTCTCTTTCTTCAAATTTAATAATGGCTTCAGCAAGCCACTAACACAGTCTAAAGCCGCCACAGTTTACTAGTCCTTTTGAATGCATACACAGCAAGCAAAACAGAACAGTAAGGCAAAAGACCGAAGGGAGGGGAATAAAACTGAAGCTGTAAGAAATCAGGTGGGCATAACTTGCCCCAAAGAATAAAGACATTTCTTCTTTACCTGTGATCCCCGAGGAGATGCAGTGACTGCATTTTAAGTGTAAAGGAACCAGGAACTACGTGGCCAAATAATAATACAGTGATGAGCAGGTCAAGCAAACGCATTTAACCCAATCACCTCAGCAATTTAAAAACATTTGCAAAAATGCAGCATGTGTTTGTACACGAAACACAACTGCTAGGCTCTGCTAGGAGGAACCAATGCTGTTGTCTCTGAAACTAAGGGACTTGATTTTGTTCCCTCTGTCCTTCAAGTAACCTTTCAAGGTACCATCTGTTGACGCTTTCCCATTTTGAAGGAAGAGGAAATTTGGTTGTAGATCTGTGTTTGGCTCTGGGTAAACTCAGATCATGAGCAGGGTCTTCAGGGAAGCAACATCTAGTGTAATCCTCCCCAGCCTTGCTTTCTTGCCTCATTTAGGAGCTCCAAATCGTGCTCTAGAGCTCCTTTGGCCAGAGAAAGACTCTGAAATACTCTTAAGAGTTTTCTGGTAGCACTTCATACTGGGTTGCTTGAACCCGGTGATGGCTGTGAGAGAAAACTTTATATATAAGCTCT